>NC_041389.1:571769335-571834518 GCF_002162155.2 Triticum dicoccoides | reverse complement strand
GCCCTGTACTTATATAAACCACACCCACCCTCTCTTTAGGGTTCACTTACTATAAAGAAGAAGAGCTAGGGTTCCCCACCCCGCCGCCGAAAGAGAATAGTGAGATGGACAGGTTTGGGGGTCGCTTCGGTGGAGGGGCAAGATTCAATAGGGGGGCAGAGAGAGTTGGCAATACAGGAATAAAGAGGAAGGAGGAGATGGATTTAGAAATTACAACAACCGAGAGAGTAAGAAGGAATGGGGGCAAGGAATAGGTAGCAGCAGCTCACAAGTGAGGCAAGATATCCAACAAGATCGAAATTACCAAGAGGAAAGGGAGGAGCCGAGGAATACATGCAAGGAAAAAGAAAACAAGAAGCGGCTAAAATAGGTACGAGAAACACGGATCAGCTGGATGTGAGTAACTCGATGAGTGGAGCTGAGTTTGTGCAACAACAGCATTTGCTCTCAGCACGGCTGACCCAACTTACCCAAGGGAATGCATCATTGGGAGGGGGTAGCGTCAATCTACAAAGTGGGGTTAATCTGTTGCATCAAAACACAGGGAGAGAGATGGTCAAAGGGGAAAGAAGCTATATTCAAGGAGATGGAAACCAGAGACAGCAATGGAGCAATAGATTTGTAAATTCTTCTGATAAAGAGGGGCCATGGATGGAGGAAAGTCAAGGGAGAGAACCTGGGAGAGGAGGACAGATGAAATATGACAATAAGATAGCTTTGGGAGGTGCTAATAGAGTGGTATGCAATAAATCCAAAGATACCACACATGCCACAAAATACTGCAAGCTTGATCATTGTGTAGTGTGTGGGAAGAGGAATCACATCACCGATGACTGCACTTGGTTGAAGCAGATGAAACCAGTTCCTAAATTTGTAGGATATGCTGCAAGAGGTTTGGGTGTGCTTCTGGTGCAAAGCTCCAAGGATAATTTGGATCTTGAAGACCCCAACCCAATGGCCCTGGTGATAGTTAGATCTGGTGTGCTAAATGCAACTCAACTACTAGAGGGATTCAATTATATGTTCAACTAGAACTGGCAATGGAGGTGTCAGAAACAAGGAAACAATGCCTTTTTTATGAGATTTCCAAACAAAAGTAGACTAATGGAGCTTATCAATTGTGATGATTTCACTCTCCTGGGCACCAGAGTTGTGATAAATATTAGAAAATGGGCCTTTGACGCACAAGCGGTTGGGAAATTACACACAAGCCTGGGTTACATTTGAAAAGGTCCCTGACTGTTTTATGCATTTTTTGGTATGTGTGAGGTGGAAGCATCCTTAGGGCCAGTGCCGGAGATTGACATGGACACCATAACACATGAGAAAATCAGGGCAAAAGTGGGAGTGAGGGACTTTGAAAAAAAATACCAGGATACACTGAAATCATTGGCAGAGATTTGAACATCTACAGAGTTATGCCAGCTTTGGAGAAGGTAGTTGAGATGGGCTGGTATGGTGATCATAAGAGACAACATCTAGAATAGACTAGGATGGATTGTGTGGGTGATGAAGTTAGAAAGAGACAAAAAAGCAAGTAACTTAGGAGATACGAGCAGAGAGGCTATAAATTTGGGCAGCTTGAGCTTGGTGCAATTTGAAGAAGTCAAAAAGAGAAGTGAAGAAATACTTTTGGCTCAACAGGAACAGAATAAGGAGAGAGAAGCAAGGAAGAAGGTGGAAGCAGACCTAGAAACACTCATGAGGAGGATGCAAGAAATTCAGGAAGAGAAAGCTAGACAGAAAGCTATCGAAGCCCAAGAGGAGAAAAGAATTCTGGAAATAGAGAAGGAAAGAAAATGCCTGATGGACCTGGTCCATAAAGAGCAAATTATGATTGCTAAGTGTGTGGAGAAGATTGAAAGATGGGAAGAAAGGGAAAAGGAAAAAGAAAATATCACTGAAACTGAACTGGAGAAGATGGAAGAGGAAAACAAAGAGGAAGAAAATGGTACTTATACTGAGCCTGTGGATTATGGGTCTAGTCTAGAATCAGTTGACTCCTTTGCTACCAGACTGGGCCTAAACCTTGAGGATCAAAAAGAAGGAAAAGACAATGATAACAATGGGGAAGATGGAGTGAGAAGGTGTGACAGACTGATGGATAAGCAAGATGTGCAGATTGAGGATTTGGCCAAACAAAGAGCAGCAGACAAGAACAAGTATGGTAAGATATACAATCCAGATGAGGGAAATTCCTCTCTTCTTTTCATGGATGATAAAATTGGTATAGATTTGGGATGGACTAGTGATATGGTTAATCAAAATTTAGAGATCATTGAGAAAATGGAGCAAAGCAGAAAAGACTTCTACTATACTCATCTTAAATAAAAAGAGGAGATACCAGTGCAAAATGAGATATCACTCATTGACACTGGGGACATCACTCTTAAATAATTATGCTCAGATGAGGATCACTTAGATGATGAATTTGAAATGTATTATTATTCTCATCTAAAAAATATATTTACCAGTGGAAAGAAAAACAATTTAGGTTCACGTGGGATCACTAGTGTGAAACATACTGTATATATATTGGGGGGGGGAGGTAGAAAAGGAAAACATATGATAGGCATGATTTGGAATGTTAGGGGGATTGGGTATCATATCAAAAATCCTTTATTAGAGATTGTATCTGTGATAAGAAAATTGATTTCGTTGGTCTTCAAGAGACTATAAAAAATGTGTTTACTAAAAATGAACTTCACAATCTGTGTAGGGGTAGAAATTTTAGCTGGAATTGGATACAACCGAGGGAAAAATCAGGAGGTATCCTTGTTGGTGTTAATAATGATTCCTTTGAGATTCTCAATGTTGAGAAAGGGGTTTACTGTATTGGAACTTTACTCCTAGACAAAATGGCTAAATTTGAATGGAACCTTATAATTGTCTATGGTGATGCACAAAATGTGGGTAAAGCTGCTTATATGGTAGAAATATCCAGGATATATCATAATAATGATGTTGTTCCCTGTCTCATGGGGGGGGGGATTTAACATCATTAGGAAAAGTGAGGATAAAAATAAACCTGGTGGATGTGACCACTGGAGCTTTGCTTTTAATGCAGTAACAGGCTGTCTTGAGAGAGGTACCTTTGAATGGTAGAATATTTACTTGGGAAAATAATCACCAGGACCCCACATATGAAAAAATAGATAGAATCCTCATATGCCCAGATTGGGAAGATCATTATCCCCCGACTGAAGTCTATGCTATGGAGAGGGAGCTATCTGATCATACACCTCTGATACTTGATACAGGGGAAATAAAATATACACCACCCATTTTTAGGTTTGAAAATTCTTGGATGTTGAGTGAGGGTTTTAGAGAACTTGTAAACAAAATTTGGTTGTCCAAATACCGTGGGGATACCATGGAACAATGGACAACCAGAATGAACTTTCAGACAGAAAGTCAGAGGGTGGATTATAAACTATGATGCATGGTATAGAAAAAAACAAAATTCTGATGAAACTAGATGCTTTAGATAAAAATGCAGAAACCATGGGGCTTACTGCCCATGATAGAGAGGAACAAAAGGAGCTTAGGTCCCAATTACATAGGTTGCTCAGACAAGAAGAGCTGAAGTAGCTACAGAGATATAAGGATAGAGAGATTAAAGATGGTGATTGCAATACAAAATAATATCATGCCAAGGTAAATGGTAGAAGGATAAAAAATAGAATACTATCATTAGAACAAGAGGAAGGGGTAATTGAGGGAGAGGACAACCTCATTAAATACATCACTGATTTTTACAAGAAACTTTTTGGCCAACCAGACTTATCCACTATCAACCTTAATACTTGGGGGGAGGGGCAGGGGATTACTAGGGAGCAGGTAGACCTGCTGATTAAACCCTTTTCAATGGTTCGATGGTCTTTGGGATGAAAAAAAAGCCCTGGCCCAGATGGACTTCCCATTGATTTTTATCAGCATTTTGGGGAGGTAGTCAAATGGGATCTCATGAAGTTATTGAATGAATTTCAGGATGGAAAATTAGACATGACAAGACTAAACTATGGGATCGTCACTTTTATTCCAAAAGCTGATGATGCTAAACAAATACAAAAATTTAGACCAATCTGTCTACTAAATGTCAGTTTCAAGATTATTAATAAGGTGCTGATGAACAGACTTAGTGCAGTAATCAAACCTATTATCCTACCAATACAGACTGCCTTTATGAAAGGCAAATATATAATGGAAGGGATAGTAGTGCTGCATGAAGCCCTCAACACATACATCATAAGAAACAAAGTGTTGTGCTATTCAAAGTGGACTTTGAAAAAGCATATGACAAGATAAAATGGCCTTTTGTCTACAAAATGCTGAAGATGAAACAATTCCTAGATAAATGGTGTGATATGGTTATGCACACCTTGATAGGAGGGCAGGTAGGGATTAAGGTGAATGATAGGATTGGTCCATACTTCAAAACCTACAAAGGGCTAACACATGGTGATGCCATGTCTTCTCTGTTGTTTGACATAGTTGCGGATGCTTTGGCAATTATTGTAGATAAAGCTAAACATGCAGGGTATGTCAAAGGGGTCTTAACTGAGTTACGAGATGATGGGGGGAACATGCTGCAATATGCAGATGACACCATTTTCCTACTTAAAGATGATGAGGAGAGTGCAAAAAGCTTAAAATTCATACTTAGTGCTTTCAAACAAATGTCTGGCCTAACCATCAACTTCAACAAAAGTGAGGTTTATCTTTTTGGGGAGGCCATAAACAAAAGTGAGATTTCATCAGGAAATTTTCACTTGCAAGAGAGGGGAGGTCCCTTTCAAATATTTGGGGCTGCCCATGACTAATGTAAGGCTGGGAAACAAATTCTGGAAAAGTGTCACAAAGAAAATAGAGAAAAGATGTGTATGCTGGTAGGGGACTATGGAAGGGAGAGTTACCCTTGTACAAGCATGGCTGTTAAATATGCCGATGTATATGATGTCATTTTATCCCCTGTCACTAGGAGTGAGGAAAAAAGCTGATTTCTTTAGAGTTAGGTTAGTCTGGCAAGAGAATGAAGATAAAAAAGAAATATCATCTAGTAAATTGGAAAACTTGTTGTCTCCCAAAAGACTTGGGGGTGGGGGTGGGGATCTTAAATATAGAACTAATGAATAAAGCTTTATTAGCCAAATGGCTATGGAAACTGGAGACAGAGGATGGGATGTGGATAAAAATTCTTCTCAATAAATATGTGAAGGGGAAATGCATTTCTAGGATAAAAAAGAAGGATGGAGACTCCCATTTCTGGGGGAGCCTCATGCAAATTGAAGAGATCTAGTTCAAAAATGTGAAGAAGGAATTGGTAGATGGTAAAAATACTCGTTTCTGGGAAGACTGGTGGGTGAGATCCAAACCATTAAAAGAGGCCTATTCAAGTCTATATTTTATTAACCTAAATCATGACATGTCGGTGGCTGAAGCCATTGATATGGGGTGGGCTGGATTTAAATTCAGAATAAATCTAACTATTGATAAACATACTTTTGTGGGATAGCCTGAGAGCTAGATGTGAGAAGGTGAGGATGTATGATGACAAGGATCAGCCACAGTGGATGCTGACAGCTGACAGGCAATTCTCTGTTAGATCACTTTACCACTGCCTGATCAAAACGGATGTGGGATTCCCACACAAATATCTTTGGAAAATCAAAATTCCAGCAAAAATTAAATTGTTCCCCTGGCATTGCCAGGAAAAGTGTGTTAACTAAGGATAATCTAATAAAAAAAGGTGGAGAGGGAAACAGGGATGTGTCTACTGTGGCCAGAATGAAACCATTGATAATGAAAGGATCGATATGGTTGACTAGAGAGGGGGGGTGAATAGGCAACTAACCATTTTTAGCGAGTGTGGAATAATGATGGGTCAGTGTGCGGAATTATCCTAGGCAATTATTAACAAGACCGGCAATCACTATTGCAATTTCATATGAGGAAAGGCATAAGCTAACATACTTTCTCTTCTTGGATCATATGCACTTATGATTTGAACTCTAGCAAGCATCCGCAACTACTAAAGATCATTAAGGTAAAACCCAACCATAGCATTAACATATCAAGTCCCCTTTATCCCATACGCAACAACCCCCCTACTCGGGTTTATGCTTCTGTCACTCAAGCAACCCACTATAAGCAAATCATGAATGTATTGCAACACCCTACAGCCAGAATCACTCACGCTTGCGCGACACGGAGGACACAATAGGACAGCACCAAAATAAAACATACAACTCATACCAATCTAGATCATCAATCAAACCAAAGACAAAGGATATCTACTCAAAACATCATAGGATGGCAACACATCATTGGATCATAATATGTGGCATAAAGCACCATGTTCAAGTAGGGATTACAGCGGGGTGTGGGAGAGTGAACCAGGTAAAAGAGATGAGGATGGTGATGATGATGGTGATGTTGATGAAGACGATCACCGCGGCGATGGTTCCCCTCCCGATGGCACTCCGACGCCACAGAGAGAGAGGAGGAGAGGTTCTCCCCCTTATGCTTCCTCCTCCATGGCCTCCCCACTGGATGGGGAGAGGTTCTCCCTCTGGTCCTTGGCCTTCATGGTGATGATGGCCCCTCCGACATCCTTCCCCATAGCCTCTGGTGATGATGGCCCCCTCCGACAGGGTGCCAGAGAGGGCCTAGATTGATTTCTCATGGCTATAGAGGCTTGCGGCGACGGAACTTCCAATCTCTCTTCTGTTCTGGGGTTTTATCGATTTATAGGAGGGGTTGGCGTTGATTTCACGTCAAGGGGGCTCACGAGGAGTCCACGAGGCAGGGGGCGCGCCCTCCACCCTCGTGGTGCCCTCGGGACTCCCCTCTGGTATATTTTGGTTCCACTATTTTTTATATTTTCCAAAAATATTCTCCGTTGATTTTCAGCGCATTCCGAGAACTTTTATTTCTGCACAAAAACAAGACCATGGTAGTTCTGCTGAAAACAGCGTCAGTCCGGGTTAGTTCTAATCACATCATACCAAAATTATCTAAAAATATTATAAACATGGCATGAATACTTCATAAATTATAGATACGTTGGAGACGTATCAACATCCCCAAGCTTAATTCATGCTCGTCCTCGAGTAGGTAAATGATAAAAGAAATAATTTATGAAGTGTGAATGCTAGCAAGTGCATAAGTTTGATCAATGATAGTTTCAATCACTTTTTCTAGCATCATTATATATCATAACAGTAGCTCAACTCATAAAACTTGTCATGATCAAGTAACAAGCTATTCACATGTTAAAGTATAGATCATAAACTTTCTTGAAAACTAGAAACCATGCTCTTAGTCATCAAACAATTGCAATTCATCTTATTTTCAAGAAGGGTCTATGTAAGAGCTTTGATTCAGCAAACTCCACATACTCAACTATCATTTAATCTTTCACAATTGTTAACACTCACGTGATATTTATGGGTTCAAAGTTTAAACCTGACATAGAGAAAGATAGGGGCTTATAGTTTCGCCTCCCAACCTTTTACCTCAAGGGTAATGTGAACAATAATACTTTATGAAAACCTACATCCAAGTGGATATATATATCCGGATCGCTCCAACACAAAGTGTTTGCCAAAGGAAAAAGTGTAAAAAGGAGACGTGATGATCACCATGACTCTTGTATAAGGGTAGAAGGTAAAAGTAAAAGATAGGCTCTTCAAGGGAAGCAGAGGTTGTCATGCGCTTTTATGGTTGGATGCACAAAATCTTAATGCAAAAGAACATCACTTTATATTGCCGTTTGTGATAAAGACCTTTATTATGCAGTCTGTCGCTTTTATTTCTTCCATATCACAAGTTCGTATAAAGCTAATTTCTTCACACTAATAGATCATACATATTTAGAGAGAATTTTTTATTGCTTGCACCGATGACAACTTACTTGAAGGATGTTACTCAATCCATAGGTAGGTATGGTGGACTCTCATGGCAAAACTGGGTTTAAGGGGTGTTTGGAAGCAGAAGTTGCATCTCTACTTGGTGCAAAGAATTTGGCTAGTATGAGAGGGAAAGGCAAGCGCAACATGTTGGATGATCCAAGACAATATAACATCTATTCCGATATAGGAAAACATAACCCATTAAGTTGTCTTCCTTGTCCAACATCAACTTTTTAGCATGTCATGTTTTAATGAGTGCTCACATTTTCAAAAGATGTCCAAGACGGTATATTTATATGTGAAATCTCTCTTCCTTCAATATTCTTTCACGAATTGTTCAAGTGACCAATACTATGTTTGCTAACTTTCAATAAATTTACCACCTATAATTATTATGTGTGAAGTCATTACTCCCCATGTGTAAGCATATGAAACATATATAAATTCAGATTTATGAAATTCAATTCATTCAACCATTTGCTCATAGGATATACGTGAAGCACGTGAGTAAATGACAAACTACTCCAAAAAGATATAAGTGAAGAACATTGAGTAGTCAAATAATTAACTAGCCATGGGAGGATTCTTTTTCATTCAAGATTTCAGATCCAATGATTTTATTCAAACAACAAGTAAAATGGAAAATACGCTCCAAGCAAAACACATATCATGTGACGAATAAAAATATAGCTCCGAGTAAGGTATACCGATGGTTTTGAAGACGAAAGAGGGGATGACTTCCGGGGCATCCCCAAGCTTAGGCGCTTGAGTGTTCCTTGAATATTACCTTGGGGTGCCTTGGGCATCCCCAAGCTTAGCATCTTTCCACTCCTTATTCTCCTCATATCGAGATCTCACCCAAAACTTGAAAACTTCAATCACACAAAACTTAACAGAACTTCGTGAGATGGGTTAATATGATAAAGAGTAAACCATTCACTTTGGTACTGTCAAAGAAAAGATTCATAATTGTTCTCACACAATGCCTACTGTACCATATCATTTCTATAACTTATATTGAGAAATATAAGCCATAGAAACTAGAAAACAAGTAAACTATGCATTGAAAACAGAATCTGCCAGAAACAAAACAGTCTATAATGATCTGAACATCAACCATACTTCTGATACTCCAAAACCCCAACCAAATTAGGAAAACCTAGGAAATTTGTGTGCCAGTCCATAGCAAAAAGAATCATATCAAAAGCACGTTTCTGTGAATTATCAAAACTAATTTACTGGGTGCAAAAGTTTCTGATTTTCAACAGGATCAACACAACTATGACCGTAAGCTATCCCAAAGGTCTTACTTGGCACCTTATTGAAACAAAATCTATAAAACATGATTACTACAGTAGCTTAATCATGTGAACAAACAAAAACAGTAAGGGTAAATATTGGGTTGTCTCCCAACAAGCGCTTTTCTTTAATGCCTTTTAGCTAGGCATGATGGTTTCAATGATGCTCATGTTGGGGAACGCAGTAATTTCAAAAAAAATTCCTACGATCACACAAGATCTATCTAGGATATGCATAACAACGAGAGGGGAGAGTGTGTCCACATACCCTCGTAGACCGAAAGCGGAAGCGTTTCAATAATGCGGTTGATGTAGTCGAACGTCTTTGCGATCCAACCGATCCAAGTACCGAACGTATGACACCTCCACGTTCAGCACACGTTCAGCTCGATGACGTCCCTCGTGCTCTTAATCCAGTTCAGGACGAGGGTGAGTTCCGCCAGCACGACGGCGCGGCGACGGTGATGATGATGCTACCGGCACAAGGCTTCGCCTAAGCTCTACAATGGTATGATCGAGGTGTGTAACTGTGGAGGGGGGCACCGCACACGGTTGGGAGAGAAACTTGTGTGTTCTAGGGTGCCCCCTTGCCCCCATATATAAAGGAGCAAGGGGAGGCTGGCCGACCCTCCTAGGCGCGCCCCCAAGAGGGGAATACTACTAGGACTCCAAGTCCTAGTAGGTTTCCACCAAGAGGGAGAGAGGGGGAAGAAAGGAGAGGGGGAGGGAGAAGGAAAGGGGGGTGCCGCTCCCTCCTAGTCCAATTAGGACCCAAGGGGGAGGGGGCAGGCAGCCTGCCCTGGCCGCCCCCCTCTCTCTCTCCACTAAGGCCCATCGAGGCCCATTAGTTCCCCGGGGGGGTCCGATAACTCTCCGGCACTCCGGTTTTATCCGAAACTTTTCCGGAACACTTCCGGTGTCCGAATATAGCTTTCCAATATATCAATCTTTATGTCTCGATCATTTCTAGACCCCTCGTCATGTCCGTGATCTTATCCGGGACTCCGAACAAACTTTGGTCATCAAAACACATAACTCATAATACTAATTCTCGTCGAATGTTAAGCGTGCGGACCCTACGGGTTCAAGAACTATGTAGACATGACCGAGACACATCTCCGGTCAATAACCAATAGCGGAACCTGGATGCTCATATTGGCTCCTACATATTCTACGAGGATCTTTATCGGTCAAACTGCATAAGAACATACGTTGTTTCCTTTGTCATCCTATGTTACTTGCCCAAGATTCGATCTTTGGTATCATCATACCTAGTTAAATATCGTTACCGGCAAGTCTCTTTACTCGTTCTGTAATACTTCATCCCGCAACTAACTCATTAGTTACAATGCTTGCAAGGCTTATAGTGATGAGCATTACCGAGAGGGCCCAGAGATACCTCTATGAAACAGGGAGTGACAAATCCTAATCTCGATCTATGCCAACCCAACAAACACCTTTGGAGACACATGTAGAGCACCTTGATAATCACCTTTTTATGTTGTGACATTTGGTAGCACACAAAGTGTTCCTCCCGTATTCAGGAGTTGCATAATCTCATAGTCTAAGGAACATGTATAAGTCATGAAGAAAGCAGTAGCAATAAGACTATAATGATCATAATGCTAAGCTAATGGATGGGTCATGTCCATCACATCATTCTCCTAATGATGTGATCCCGTTCATCAAATGACAACACATGTCTATGGTTAGGAAACATAACCATATTTGATTAACAAGCTAGTCTAGTAGAGGCATACTAGGGACAATATGTTTTGTCTATGTATTCACACATGTACTAAGTTTCCGATTAATACAATTCTAGCATGAATAATAAACAATTATCATGAAATAAGGAAATAAATAATAACTTTATTATTGCCTCTACGACATATTTCCTTCAGTCTCCCACTTGCATTAGAGTCAATATTCTAGATTACATAGTAATGATCTAACACCCATGGAACTTTGGTGCTGATCATGTTTTGCCCGTGGAAGAGGCTTAGTCAACGGGTCTACAACATTCAGATTTGTATGTATCTTGCAAATCTCTATGTCCCCTTCTGACACTTGATGACGGATGGAATTGAAGCATCTCTTGATGTGCTTGGTTCTCTTGTCAAATCTCGATTCCTTTGCTAAGGCAATTGCACCAGTATTGTCACAAAAGATTTTCATTGGACCCGATGCAATAGGTATGACTCCTAGATCGGATATGAACTCCTTCATCCAAACTCCTTTATTTGCTGCTTCCGAAGCAGCAATGTACTCCGCTTCACACGTAGATCCCGCCATGACGCTTTGCTTGGAACTGCACCAACTGACAGCTCCTCCATTCAATAAAAATACATATCCATTCTGTGACTTAGAGTCATCCGAATCAGTGTCAAAGCTTGCATTGACGTAAAAGTTTACGATGAGCTCTTTTTCACCTCCATAAATGAGAAACATATCCTTTTCAGGTATTTCAGGATGTTCTTGACCGCTGTCCAGTGCTCCACTCCGGGATTACTTTGGTACCTCCCTGCTATGTTTATAGCAAGGCACACATCAGGTCTGGTACACAGCATTGCATACATGATAGAACCTATGTCTGAAGCATAGGAAATGACTTTCATTTTCTCTCTATCTTCAGCGTGGTCGGGCATTGAGTCTGACTCAATTTCACACCTTGTAACACAGGCAAGAACCCTTTCTTTGACTAATCTATTTTGAACTTCTTCAAAACTTTATCAAGGTAAGTGCTTTGTGAAAGTCCAATTAAGCGTCTTGATCTATCTCTATAGATCTTGATGCCCAATATGTAAGCAGCTTCACCGAGGTCTTTCACAGAAAAACTCTTATTCAGGTATCCCTTTATGCTATCTAGAAATTCTATATTATTTCCAATCAACAATATGTCATCCACATATAATATTAGAAATGCTACAGAGCTCCCACTCACTTTCTTGTAAATACAGGCTTCTCCAAAAGTCTGTATAAAACTATATGCTTTGATCACACTGTCAAAGCGTTTATTCCAACTCCGAGAGGCTTGCACCAGTCCATAAATGGATCGCTAGAGCTTGAACACTTTGTTAGCACCCTTTGGATCGACAAAACCTTCTTGTTGCATCATATACAACTCTTCTTCCAGAAATCCATTCAGGAATGCAGTTTTGACATCCATTTGCCAAATTTCATAATCATAAAATGCGGCAATTGCTAACATGATTCGTACAGACTTAAGCATCGCTACGGGTGAGAAAGTCTCATCATAGTCAACTCCTTGACCTTGTCGAAAACCTTTCGCAACAAGTTGAGCTTTGTAGACAGTAACATTACCGTCAGCGTCGGTCTTCTTCTTGAAGATCCATTTATTTTCTATGGCTTGCCGATCATCGGGTAAATCCACCAAAGTCCACACTTTGTTCTCATACATGGATCCCATCTCAGATTTCATGGCCTCAAGCCATTTCGCGGAATCTGGGCTCATCATCGCTTCCTCATAGTTCGTAGGTTCACCATGGTCTAGTAACATAACTTCTAGAACAGGATTACCATACCACTCTGGTGCGGATCTTACTCTGGAAGACCTACAAGGTTCGGTAGAAACTTGATCTGAAGTTTCATGATCATCATCATTAACTTCCTCACTAATTGGTGTAGGAATCACTGGAATTGATTTCTGTGATGTACTACTTTCCAATAAGGGAGAACGTACAATTACCTCATCAAGTTCTACTTTCCTCCCACTCACTTATTTCGAGAGAAATTACTTCTCTAGAAAGGATCCATCTTTAGCAACAAATATCTTGCCTTTGGATCTGTGATAGAAGGTGTACCCAACAGTTTCCTTTGGGTATCCAATGAAGATGCACTTCTCCGATTTGGGTTCGAGCTTATCAGGTTGAAGCTTTTTCACATAAGCATCGCATCCCCAAACTTTAAGGAACGACAACTTTGGTTTCTTGCCAAACTACAGTTCATAAGGCGTCGTCTCAACGGATTTTGATGGTGCCCTATTTAAAGTGAATGCAGCCGTCTCTAAAGCATAACCCCAAAATGATAGCGGTAAATCAGTAAGAGACATCATAGATTGCACCATATCCAATAAAGTATGGATACGATGTTCAGACACATCATTTCGCTGTGGTGTTCCAGGTGGCGTTAGTTGTGAAACTATCCCATGTTTTTTCAAATGAAGACCAAACTCGTAACTCAAATATTCTCCTCCGCGATCAGATAATAGAAACTTTATTTTCTTGTTACGATGATTTTCCACTTTACTCTGAAATTCTTTGAACTTTTCAAATGTTTCAGACTTATATTTCATCAAGTAGATATAACCATATCTGCTCAAATCATATGTGAAGGTAAGAAAATAACGATACCCTCCATGAGCCTCAACACTCATTGGACCGCATACATTTGTATGTATTATTTCTAATAAGTCAGTAGCTCGTTCCGTTGTTCCGGAGAACGGAGTTTTAGTCATCTTGCCCATGAGGCAAGGTTCGCAAGCACCAAGTGATTCATAATCAAGTGATTCCAAAAGTCCATCAGCATGGAGTTTCTTCATGCGCTTTACACCGATATGACCCAAACGATAGTGCCACAAATAAGTTGCACTATCATTATTAACTTTGCATCTTTTGGCATCAATATTATGAATATGTGTATCATCACCATCGAGATTCAACAAAAATAGACCACTGATTAAGGGTGCATGACCATAAAAGATATTACTCATATAAATAGAACAACCATCATTCTCTAATTTAAATGAATAACCGTCTCGCATCAATCAAGATCCAGATATAATGTTCATGCTCAACACTGGCACAAAAAACAATTATTCAGGTCTAGAACTAATCCCGATGGTAGATGTAGTGGTAGCATGCCTACGGCGATCACATCGACCTTGGAACCATTTCCCACGTGCATTGTCACCTCGTCCGTAGCCAATCTTCATTTAATCTGTAGCCCCTGCTTCGAGTTGCAAATATGAGCAACATAACCAGTATCAAATACCCAGGCACTACTACGAGCACTAGTAAGGTACACATCAATAACATGTATATAAAATATACCTTTCAATTTTCCATCCTTCTTATCCACCAAATACTTGAGGCAGTTCCGCTTCCAGTGACCAATCCCTTTGAAGTAGAAGCACTCAGTTTTAGGCTTAGGTCCAGACTTGGGTTTCTTATCTTGAGCAGCAACTTTCTTGTCATTCTTCTTGAAGTTCCCCTTCTTTGCTTTGCCCTTTTTATTGAAACTAGTGGTCTTGTTGACCATCAACACTTGATGCTCCTTCTTGATTTCTACCTCCGCAGCTTTTAGCATCGCGAGGAGCTTGGGAATAGTCTTGTTCATCGCTTGCATATTATAGTTCATCACGAAGCCTTTATAGCTTGGTGGCAGTGATTGAAGAACTCTGTCAATGACACTATCATCAGGAAGATTAACTCCCGGATGATTCAAGTGGTTATGGTACCCAGACATTCTGAGTATTTGTTCACTGACAGAACTATTCTCCTACATGTTGCAGCTGTAGAACTTCTTGGAGACTTCATATCTCTCAACTCGGAACGTCTGCCAAGCATTCAGAATGTCTGCAGTTGCTGGCATGGGTGGTACACCTAACGGTGCTTCCAGGATGTAATTCTTCTGTGCAGCAATGAGGATAATCCTCAAGTTACGGACCCAGTTCATGTAGTTGCTGCCATCATCTTTCAGCTTAGCTTTCTCTAGGAATGCATTAAAATTCAAAGGAACGGTAGCACGGGCCATTGATCTACAATAACATAGACATGCAAAATAACTATCAGGACTAAGTTCATGATAAATTAAAGTTCAATTAATCATATTACTTAAGAACTCCCACTTAGATAGACATCCCTCTAGTCATATAAATGATCACGTGATCCAAATCAACTAAACCATGTCCGATCATCACGTGAGATGGAGTAGCTTTCAATGGTGAACATCACTATGTTGATCATATCTAGTATATGATTCACGCTCGACCTTTCGGTCTCAATGTTCCAAGGCCATATCTGCATATGCTAGGCTCATCAAGTTTAACCAGAGTATTCTGCGTGTGCAAAACTGGCTTGCACCCATTGTATGTGAACGTAGAGCTTATCACACCCGATCATCACGTGGTGTCTCGGCATGACGAACTATAGCAACGGTGCATATTCAGGGAGAACACTTATACCTTGAAATTTAGTAAAGGATCATCTTATAATGGTACCTCCGTACTAGGAAAAATAAGATGCATAAAAGATAAACATCACATGCAATCAAAATATGTGACATGATATGGCCATCATCATCGTGTGCTCGTGATCTCCATCACCGAAGCATCGTCAGGATCTCCATTGTCACCGGCGCGACACCTTGATCTCCATCGTAGCATCGTTGTCGTCTTGCTAACTATTGTTACTACGACTATCACTACCGCTTAGTGATAAAGTAAAACAATTACATGGCGATTGCATTGCATACAATAAAGCGACAACCATATGGCTCCTGCCAGCTGCCGATAACTTTGTTACAAAACATGATCATCTCATACAACAATTTATATCACATCATGCCTTGACCATATCAGACCACAGCAAGCCCTGCAAAAACAAGTTAGACGTCATCTACTTGCTACGGGCTTCTAGAAAGAACCGTTCTTACCTACGTATCAAAACCACAACGATTTTTTGTCAAGTGTGCTGTTTTAACCTTCAACAAGGACCGACCGTAGTAAAACTCGATTCAACTGAAGTTGGAGAAACAGACACCCGCCAGCCACCTTTATGCAAAAGCACGTCGGTAGAACCAGTCTCATGAACACAGTCATGTAATGTTGGTCCGTGCCTCTCATCCAACAATACCGTTGAATCAAAGTAAGACATTGGTGGTAAGCAGTAACAACTCTTTGTGTTCTACTCGTGCATATAACATCTACGCATAGACCTGGCTCGGATGCCACTATTGAGGAACGCCGTAAGTTCAAAAAAAATCATACGATCATGCAAGATCTATCTAGGATATGCATAGCAACGAGAGGGGAGAGTGTGTCCACGTACCCTCGTAGACCAAAAGTGGAAGCATTTCAATAACACGGTTGATGTAGTCGAACGTCTTCGTGATCCAACCGATCCAAGTACCGAATGTACAGCACCTCTGCGTTCAGCACCCGTTCAGCTTGATGACATCCCTCGTGCTCTTGATCCAGTTGAGGACGAGGGTGAGTTCCGTCAGCACGACGGCGTGGCGATGGTGATGATGATGCAACCGTTGCAGGGCTTCGCCTAAGCTCTACGATGATATGATCGAGGTGTGTAACTGTGGAGGGGGCACCGCACACGGTTGGGAGAGAAACTTGTGTGTTCTAGGGTGCCCCCTTTCCCCCGTATATAAAGGAGCAAGGGGAGGCCGACCGGCCCTCCTAGGCGCGCCCCCCCAGAGGGCAATCCTACTAGGACTCCAAGTCCTAGTAGGTTTCCACCAAGAGGGAGAGAGGGGGAAGGAAGGAGATGGGGAGGGAGAAGGAAAGGGGGGCGCCGCCCCCTCCTAGTCCAATTCGTACCGAATGGGGAGGGGGCGCGCGGTCTACCTTGGCAGCCCCTCTCTCTCTCTCCACTAAGGCCAATCGAGGCCCATTAGTTCCCCCGGGGGTTCCGATAACCCTCTAGCACTCCGGTTTTATCCGAAACTTCTCCGGAACACTTCCGGTGTATGAATATAGCCGTCCAATATATCAATCTTTATGTCTCGGCCATTTAGAGACTCCTCATCATGTGCATGATCTTATCCGGGACTTTGAACAAACTTCGGTCATCAAAACACATAACTCATAATACTAATTGTCATCGAACGTTAAGCGTGTGGACCCTACGGGTTCGAGAACTATGTAGACATGACCGAGACACATCTCCGGTCAATAACCAATAGCAGAACCTGGATGCTCATATTGGCTCCTACATATTCTATGAAGATCTTTATCGGTCAAACCGCATAACAACATACGTTGTTCCCTTTGTCATCGTTATGTTACTTGCCAGAGATTCTATCGCCGGTATCATCATACCTAGTTCAATCTCATTACCGGCAAGTATCTTTACTCGTTCCGTAATACTTCATCCTGCAACTAACTCATTAGTTACAATGCTTGCAAGGCTTTTAGTGATGAGCATTACCGAGAGGGCCCAGAGATACCTCTCCGACACACGGAGTGACAAATCGTAATCTCGAACTATGCCAACCCAACAAACACCTTCGGAGACACATGTAGAGCACCTTTATAATCACCCTTTTACGTTGTGACGTTTGGTAGCACACAAAGTGTTCCTCCGGTATTAGGGAGTTGCATAATCTCATAGTCTGAGGAACATGGATAAGTCATGAAGAAAGCAGTAGCAATGAGACTGTACGATCATAATGCTAAGCTAACAGATGGGTCATGTCCATCACATCATTCTCCTAATGATGTGATCCCGTTCATCAAATGACAACACATGTCTATGGTTAGGAAACATAACCATCCTTGATTAATGAGTTAGTCTAGTAGAGGCATACTAGGGACAATATGTTTTGTCTATGTATTCACACATGTACTAAGTTTCCGGTTAATACAATTCTAGCATGAATAATAAACATTTATCATGAAATAAGGAAATAAATAATAACTTTATTATTGCCTCTAGGGCATATTTCCTTCAGCTCACATAAAGGATAAGAATTGAAACATAAAGAGAGCATCATGAAGAATATGACTAGCACATTTAAATCTAACCCACTTCCTATGCCTAGGGATTTTGTGAGCACACAATTTATAGGAACAAGAATCAACTAGCATAGGAAGGCAAAGCAAGTATAACTTCGAAACTTTAAGCAAATAGAGAGGAAACTTGATATTATTGTACAACCACATATTCCTCCCTCATAATAATTTTCAATAGCATCATGAATGAATTTAACAATATAACCATCACATAAAGCATTCTTTTCATGATCTACAAGCATAGAAATTTTACTACTCTCCACATAAGCAAAAAATTTCTTATTCGAAATAGTGGAGCAAACTTACCAAAATAACTATCATGTGAGGCATACTCCAATTGAAAATTCAAATCATGATGACAAGTTTCATGGTTAACATTATTCTTTATAGCATACATGTCATCACAATAACAATCATAGATAGCAACTTCTGTTCTCATAATCAATTGGAACCTCTTCCAAAATAGTGGAATCATTACTAACTAAAGTTAAGACCCCTCCAAATCCACTTTCATAAATATCACACTAAGATTCAACACCCTCCAAAATAGTGGGATTACTAATTCCTAAAGTTGACACTCTTCCAAACCCACTTTCGATGATAGTATTATTCATACTCCAAAATATATAACTGAAGTTCATGGAGCATTCTACAATTAATATAGACTAACCAATATCCAAGCTCAAAATATGTAAGTGAAGCACACGAAGCATTCTATAAAACCATACTCAAAATATTTAAGTGAAGCACATGAAGCGTTCTATAAATCAAAGAAGAGCTATCTCATACTATCATGGTTCTTAAAGAAAAAGAAAAACACAAAGGACACAAATCATGTGAACAAAACAAAAACCGAGGTATACCAATAATTGTTCAAGAAGAAAGATGGGATGCCAACTGGGGCATCCCCAAGATTAGATGCTTGAGTATACTTGAAATATTTATTTGGGGTGCCTTGGGCATCCCCAAGGTTGAACTCTTGCCTCTCTTTATTCTTCTCACATCGGTAACTCCTCGTTCTTCGAACACTTCATCCACACAAAACTTAACAAAAACTTTGTGAGATCCGTTAGTATGATAAAGCAAATCACTACCTTTAGGTACTATTGTAAACTCATTACAATTTCATATTAGCACTATATCTAATGTATTCCAACTTCATCATGGTTCATACCCCCCCGATACTACCCATAGATACATCAAAATAAGCGAACAACACATAGAAAACAGAATGTGTCAATGTAATCTGGAAATTTCGTATACTTCTCTAACTCAAAAAATCCTAAAAAATATGACAATTTAAACAAACTGTATAGAAGTACTGTGCAAAAAGTTTCAGACCCATTTGACTTTCCAGTAAAAAATGTAAATTCACGCGCTATAGCCAAAGTTTCTGTTTTTGCACTGCACATAGTAAACAAGCCATTTAATCATCCTAAAACCAAAGCTTGGCACATTATTTTTATAATACAATGGATATATACAAGGGGAATAATTATTTTCATAGAAACTTCCATGAAAAATTCTACATTGTTTCCATGAGCATGAACACAAGTGTTCAAGGTCGACCCTGACTTCTCCAATGCATAACTTTCCAATCACTTCTCTTTTTGAAAAACCTTTTAGGCATATGAGGCAAGTGACTCTTTTTTGTATTTTCATTTTTTAATTTTTTTTGAATGTTTCACCCACAACTAACAAAAACTAAAAAAGTAAAACAAAAATTACTTAGTGAAGAAAGCAAACAAGCACACACGAGAATATCAACCCCACGCTATTGCTCCCCGGCAATGGTGCCAGAAAAGAGCTTGACAATCCCCAAGTGCAGGGAATCATCATAGCAATTTCCAAAGGTGGAAGTGATAAGCATGGAGTGTCAAACCCACAAGGAGCTAAAGGTAAGATCAATATTCCCTCAAGTCCTATCTGCCACTGATACGACTCTACGTACACCGAACATTTGCTTCCAACTATAAACGAGAAGTAAAACTATGATGTGGGTATGAAGAGGATAACTTTGTATGATATCGGAGAGCTAAAATATAAAGGTAGGTGCTGTTATCTTGAAGTTAGAATATATTACTAAATATTCTAAATAGCGAGTATGGAATAATGATGGGTCGGTGTGCGGAATTATCCTAGGCAATTGTTAACACGACCGGTAATCACTATTGCAATTTAATATGTGGGAGAGGCATAAGCTAACATACTTTCTCTTCTTGGATCATATGCACTTATGATTGGAACTCTAGAAAGCATCCGCAACAACTAAAGATCATTAAGGTAAAATCCAACCATAGCATTAACATATCACGTCCCCTTTATCCCATACACAACAACCCCCTTACTCGGGTTTATGCTTCTGTCACTCAAGCAACCCACTATAAGCGAATCATGAATGTATTGCAACACCCTACAGCAGGAATCCCTCACGCTTGCGTGACACGGAGGGCACAATAGGATAGCACCAAAATAAAACATACAACTCACACCAATCTAGATCATCAATCAACCCAAAGACAAAGGATCTCTACTCAAAACATCATAGGATGGCAACACATCATTGGATCATAATATGTGGCATAAAGCACCATGTTCAAGTAGGGATTACAGCGGGGTGCGGGAGAGTGAACCGCGTAAAAGAGATGAGGATGGTGATGATGATGGTGATATTGATTAAGATGATCACCACGGTGATGACTCCCCTCCCAATGGCACTCCGACGCCACCGAGAGAGAGGAGGAGAGGTTCTCCCCTTGTGCTTCCTCCTCCATGGCCTCCCCCCAGGATGGGGAGAGGTTCTCCCTCTGGTCCTTGGCCTTCATGGCGATGATGGCCCCTTCGAGATCCTTCCCCATGGCCTCCGGTGTTGATGGCTCCCTCCGGCAGGGTGCCAGAGAGGGCCTATATTGATTTCTCGTGGCTACAGAGGCTTGTGGCGGCAGAACTTCCGATCTCTCTTCTCTTCTGGGGTTTTCTCGATTTATAGGAGGGGTTGGAGTTGATTTTACGTAAAGGGGGCCCACGAGGAGTCCACGAGGCAGGGGGCGCGCCCTAGGGAGGTGGGCGCACCCTCCACCCTTGTGGTGCCCTCGAGACTCCCCTCCGGTAGATTTTTGATCCAATATTTTTTATATTTTCCAAAAATATTCTCTATTCATTTTTAGCGCATTCCGAGAACTTTTGTTTCTGCACAAAAACAACACCACGGTAGTTCTACTGAAAACAGCGTCGGTCCGGGTTAGTTCTAATCAAATCATACCAAAATCATGTAAAAATATTATAAACATGGCATGAATACTTCATAAATTATAGATACGTTGGAGATGTAAAAAACCACGAAGCTTCCCCATAATGGAATATGGCTCCGCGGTGACCTCAACCTTCTAGGGTGCTCAAACACCCAAGAGTAACAAGATCCGCAAGGGATTAGTGGGGGAATCAAATTTCTGTTGGTGGAAGTGTAGATCGGGGCCTTCTCAACCAATCCCTAGAAAATCAACAAGTTTGATTGGCTAGGGAGAGAGATCGGGCAAAAATGGAGCTTTGAGCAACAATGGATCTTGGTGAGGGAAGAGGTGGTCTACTTGGGGAAGAAGACCCCCATTTATATAGTGGGGGGAAAGGTCCAACCGTTACCCACTTATTCAGCCCGCGACTTGCAGTACTACCGCAAAGACATGTGGTCCTACCGCAAGGGCTTGCGGTACTACCGCTAGACCATGCGGTACTACCGCTCGCGCGGCAGAGACCAGACGAGGCCCTGTTGCGCATACAACAAGTGGTAGAACCGCCGTAGTGGTACTACCACACGCCCTTGCGGTACTACCGCAAAGCAGGGTTCAACTGGGCTGGGAAGGCATGGACTAATAAAATTACATATGTGGCCACTTTCGCTGAGTTTCGGTCTGTGCGAAAATCCGGCATAGTACTACTGTTCCCAGGGAGCGGTACTACCGCGTAGGGCGTGGAAGTAAAAAATTACTTTCGCACCTACTTCCGTGCATGCCAGTGTTCTGTTCTAGAGGCCACGATACTACCGCTCTAGAGGAGCGGTACTACCGCACCGTGTGGTAGTACCGCTTCCCTTGGCGGTACTACCGTGGACAGTTGCGGTACTGATAACCCACAAGTATAGGGGATCAATTGTAGCCTCTTTCCATAAGTAAGAGTGTCGAACCCAACAAGGAGCTGAAGGTAGAACAAATATTCCCTCAAGTTCTATCGACCACCGATACAACTCTACGCACGCTTAACGTTCGCTTTACCTAGAACAAGTATGAAACTAGAAGGACTTTGTAGGTGTTGTTGGATAGAATTGCAAGATAATAAAAGGCACATAAATAAAAAAGTAGGGATGTTTAGATAAAGAAGCAATAAAGTAAATATAGTGAGTGTGGAAAAGTGGTGGTAGGAGTTGTGAAATTGCCCCTAAGCAATTGACTACTTTACTAGACCGATAGCAAGTTTTATGTGGGAGAGGCATAACATACTTTCTCTTCTTGGATCATATGCACTTATGATTGGAACTCTAGTAAGCATCCGCAACTACTAAAGATCATTAAGGTAAAACCCAACCATAACATGAAACTATCAAGTCCTCTTTATTCCCATACGCCATGACCCACTTATGCGTGTTTGTGTTTCAGTCACTCACGCAACATAGACAATAAGCAAACCATAAACATATTGCAACACCCTACAGCGGGAATCCCTCATGCTTGCGCGACACAGTGGGCACAATAGGACAGCAACATAACCACAAGCAAATTAAACCAATCATAGCAATTCACCAATTACCGATAGGACAACGAAAATCTACTCAGACATCATAGGATGGCAACACATCATTGGATAATAATATGAAGCATAAAGCACCATGTTCAAGTAGAGGGTACAATGGGTTGAGGGAGAGTGGACCACTGAATATAGATGGGGGAAGGTGATGGAGATGTTGGTGAAGATGACGGCACTATTGGTGTAGATCGAGGTGATGATGATGGCCCCCGGCGGTGTTCCGGCGCCACCGGAAGAAAGGGGGAGAGATCCCCCCTTCTTCTTCTTCTTCTTCTTCTTCCTTGACCTTCTCCCTAGATGGGAGAAGGGTTTCCCCTCTGGTCCATGGCCTCCATGGCGTGGGAGGGGCGAGAGCCCCTCCGAGATTGGATTTGTCTCTCTGTCTCTCTCTGTTTCTACGCTCCCTGATTCTGCCCTTTCACCATTTCTTATATATCGGGAGATCCATAACTCCCATTGGATTGAAACCTTCGCCACGATTTTTTTCTCTCCGGAAATTAGCTTTCTTGCGGCAAAAGAAGAGCAGCAACCGCCTTACGGGGTGCCCACAAGGGTCAGGGGCGCGCCCCCTGCCTCGTGGCCCCCTCGGGCATTGTCTCGCGTTGATTTTTCTTTCCAAAAATCATAAATATTCCAAAAATATTCTCCATCAGTTTTTATCCCGTTTGGACTCCGTTTGATATGGGGTTTCTACGAAACGTAAAACATGCAACAAAGAGGAACTGGCATTGGGCACTGGATCAATATGTTAGTCCCAAAAATAGTATAAAAAGTTGCCAAAAGTATATGAAAGTTGAATAATATTGGAATGGAACAATAAAAAATTATAGATACGATGGAGATGTATCAGGTACTACTGCTTCCTTGAGCAGTACTACCGCACGCCACAGAAACTATATCACTTGGAGGCCTTCATCTTCGCATAGACAAGGGTAAACGATCGGTGCTCCAATGAAGCGAAGGAAAGGTGGTGCAAAGGAACATATGTGTATGTTTTGATTCCACCCTAACCTTTTCTAAGTGGACCCCCTCTTAATAGTACGACTTTCCTATGACTCAAATCCACCGAAAAGAAACATAGAAAACCGCCGTCTTCGATAGGCTCCGAGGGGCACCGAATTGTCTTGTGCCTAGACATGAGATATCTGAAATGCTCAATGCGCACGATTAGTCCGCAAATGCATTGTCAAACCACATAGAGAGAAATATGCCCTTACAATCTCCCCCTTTTTGGTGGAATGATGACAATATGGGATTTGCACATAAGGATATAAAATGAACATAAGCAAACCCAACATCTATAAAATAAAAACAGGCTCCCCCTAGATGTGTGCACTCTATAGATATGCTTTGGACTACATGACACACATACTAGGATCAACACTCCCCCTATATTTTATAGACAAGGCAAAACCTGCAACAATATAAGTGACAATAAGCATGGAGGCAAGGTAAAGTAAGTGAGCATGAAGTAAAGGGCACAAGATAGCATAAGCTCACAATCTACTAAACATACTAGACAATGGGATAAGCTTGAGGGCATATGTCTCACACCATATGATAGTCTCCTGGTCTCACACGAACACAACCACAAACTAACAAACCAAAGCAACGAAGGTTCAACGGAATGAAAGCAAAGCGACACACGACTCGCAAATCCTACACTCTCTCCCCTTGGCATCGAGACACCAAAAAGGCAGAGAGGACACCTACGACACAGGTGGTGGTAGAACTCCAAGGAATCACCAGTCATGTTCCTCCTCCTCAGACTCCTATGCAGCACGAAATGAAGAGCGAACCCTAGTATCCTCCTTAGACTCACTCCACCGGCAATGTTGTCTGATCCATGGTTCCTCATCTGTGGTCCTCTCCTCAGAGCCACTCTCAACCTCAAGACCAACCTGCCTCATAATAGCCTTGTCGCGACAACGGGCCATCTTGGCGTTCACATGAGCCTTGTAGTATCCCTTGGCCTGCATGCAGAACAAAACCTTCATCTTGGCATGGAGCTTCTTAGCCCAAGATGGCTCAGCAGAGGGAGGAGCATACTCCTCAAAACTGTCATCAGCCACCTCCTCCTCAAACTCATCCTCATCAACATCCATTTGTGCAGCCTCGGCCTCAGCCCGGGTCGTGGTGTTAGCACACTGGTTCTTCTGCCCCAGCTTGATGGGCTCACGGCGAATCTAGTTGGGAGATGATACATCCATTTTGCATCATGTTTTCCTACTATTATTTATGTTTTTATTGTATAATAATATTTTTTGGAGTAATTCTAATGCCTTTTCCCTCAAAATATGCAAGGTATGCACCAAGGGGGAGAATTCTGGAAGCTGGAAATCTAGACCTAAAAAAGCTACTTCAAGATACCTATTCTGCACAACTCCAAATGAGCTGAAACTCCCTAAGGAATATTTATGGAATATTTAATAAATATTGGAGCAAATAAGTACCAGAGGAGGGCCACCAGGTGGGCACAACCCACCTGGGCGCGTCAGGAGGCCCAGGCGCGCCCTGGGGGGTGCTGCGCTCCTCGGCCCACCTCCGGTG
Organism: Triticum dicoccoides; assembly: GCF_002162155.2. NCBI lineage: Eukaryota > Viridiplantae > Streptophyta > Magnoliopsida > Poales > Poaceae > Triticum > Triticum dicoccoides. The sequence continues at coordinate 571,809,193 of NC_041389.1, read as the reverse complement.
CCCATCTTCTGGTATAAGTCATTTTGACCTAAAAATTCAGAGGAGGACATTTGGGACGAAGCGCCACCGCCTCGAGGCGGAACTTGGGCAGGAGCACTTTTGCCCTCCGGCAGAGCGATTCCGCCGGGGGAACTTCCCTCCCGGAGGGGGAAATCATCGTCATCATCATCACCAACAACTCTCCCATCTTGGGGAGGGCTATCTTCATCAACATCTTCATAGCACCAACTCCTCTCAAACCCTAGTTCATCTCTTGTGTTCAATCTTTGTATCAAAACTATAAATTGGTGCTTGTGGGTGACTAGTAGTGTTGATTACATCTTGTATTTGACTATTATATGGTTTATTTGGTGGAAGATTATATGTTCAGATCCATTATTCTATTTAATACCCCTTTGATATTGAGCATCTTTATCATTTGTGAGTAGTTACTTTCGTTCTTGAGGTCACGGGAGAAATCATGTTGCAATTAATCATGAGAACTTGATATGTGTTCGATATTTTGATGATATGTATGTTGTCATTCTCTTAGTGGTGTCATGTGAACGTCAAATACATGACACTTCACCATATTTGGGCCTAAGGGAATGCATTGTGGAGTAGTTATTAGATGGTGGGTTGCGAGAGTGACAGAAGCTTAAACCCCAGTTTACGCGCTATTCCGTAAGGGACCGATTGGATCCAAAAGTTTAATGCTATGGTTAGAATTTATTCTTAATACTTTTCTCATAGTTGTGGATGCTTGCGGGAGGGTTAATAATAAGAGGAGGCTTGTTCAAGTAAGAACAACACCTAATCACCGGTCCACCCACATATCAAATTATCAAAGTACCGAACCCGAATTAAGCCAACATGATGAAAGTGACTAGATGAAATTCCCGTGTACCCTCAAGAACACTTTGCTTATCATAAGAAAATGTTTTGGCCTATCCTTTGCCTCAAAAGGATTGGGCTACCTTGATGCACTTTTGTTACTACTTTCATTACTTGCTCGTTACAAATTATCTTGCTATCAAACTACTCTGCTACTTACAATTTTAGCACTTGCAGACAATACCTTGCTGAAAACCACTTGTCATTTCCTTTTGCTCCTCGTTGGGTTTGACACTCTTACTTATCGAAAAGGCTGCAATTTACACCATATACTTGTGGGTCATCAAGGCTATTTTCTGGCGCCGTTGCCGAGGAGTGAAGCGCTCTTGGTAAGTGGAAATTGGTAAGGAAACATTATTACTACGTGCTAAAATTTATTGTCACTTGCTACTATGGAAAACAATCCTTTGTGGGGTTTGTTCGGGGTATCTTCACCTCGAATGGAACCACAATTAGTTGCCCCTCAACCTACTGCACCTACTGAAAATATTGAATATGAAATTACATCGGGTATGTTAGAGCAACTGCTAGCTAATCCTTATGGAGGAGATGGGACCGAACATCCTGATATGCACTTGATATATGTGGATGAAATTTGTGGATTGTTTAAGCTTGCAGGTTTGCCCAGAGATGAAGCTAAGAAGAATGTTTTCCCTTTATATTTTAAGGGAAAAGCATTGACATGGTATAGGCTATGCGATGATATTGGATCTTGGAACGAGATCCGTTTGAAATTGGAATTCCATCAAAAAAATTATCATATGCATCTAGTTCATCGTGATTGGAATTATATATATAATTTTTGGCCTCGTGATGGAGAAAGTATCACTCTAGCTTGGGGGAGGCTTAAGTCAATGTTATATTCATGCCCCAACCATGAGCTCTCAAGAGAAACTATTATTCGGAATTTTTATGCTCGGCCTTCTCGTAATGATCAAACCATGCTCGATACTTCTTGTACTGGTTCTTTTATGAAGAAGACTATTGAATTCCAGTGGTATCTTTTAGAAGGAATTAAACGCAATTCTGAAGATTGGGAACTCAAGAAGGTAAAGAGTCATGTATTGAACCTAAGTTTGATTGTGTTAAATCTTTTATGAATACTGATGCTTTACAAAAGTTTAGCACTAAATATGGACTTGACTCTGAGATAGTAGCTTCCTTTTGTGAATCTTTTGCTACTCATGTTGATCCCCAAAGAGAAGTTGTTTAAATATCACCCATCTATTAAATAAGAAGCTATAGAACTGGTGAAAGCTAAAGAAGAGACTATCATTTACAATGTTGATCCAGTTGTTCCCACTGCTTATATTGAAAACCCACCTTTTCCTATTAGGGTGAAGGAACATGCTAAAGCTTCAACTGTGGTTAACAAAAGTTATGTTAGAATACCCAAACCATCTGATCAAATCAGAGTTGAACCTAGTGTTGCTATGGTTAAAGATCTCTTAGTTGATAATATTGATGGGCATGTTATTTACTTCTGTGGTGAAGCTTCTAGAATTGCCAAACCTGAAGGAAAAGATAAACATAGACCAGTTTTTGGCATGCCTGTTGTCTCAGTTAAGATAGGAGATCAGTGTTATCATGGGTTATGTGACCTAGGTGCTAGTGTGAGTGCTATTCCTTTCTCCTTATATCAAAAAATTAAATATGAAATAGCACCTGCTGAAATAGAAGGCATAGATGTCACTATTAAACTTGCTAATAGAGATACTATATCACCAATTGGGATTCTTAGAGATGTTGAAGTCTTGTGTGGGAAAAATAAAATACCCTACTGATTTTCTTGTTCTTAGCTCTCCACAAGATGACTTTTGTCCCATTATTTTTGGTAGGCCTTTCTTGAACACCGTCAATGCCAAAATAGATTGTGAGAAACAAACTGTCGGTGTTCGCTTTGGTGATGAATCTCATGAGTTTAATTTTTCCAAGTTTAGTAAACAACCTCATAAGAAAGATTTGCCTAATAAGGATGAGATTATTGGTCTTGCTTCTATTGCTGTACCTCCTACTGATCCTCTAGAACAATATTTGCTAGACCATGAAAATGATTTGCATATGCGTGAAAGAAATGAAATAGATAGAATCTTTTCCAAACAACAACCTCTGCTTAAACACAATTTGCCTATTGAAACTCTAGGAGGTCCTCCTCCACCTAAAGGTGATCCTATGTTTGAATTAATACAATTGCCAAACACTTTTAGAACATCAATAAAAAGAAGATATATCCTGTTATTATTAGTGCTAACCTTTCAGAACATCAAGACGAAAGATTATTGAAAGTTCTAAGGAAGCACAAGGCCGCTATTGGATAAACTCTTGATGATCTTAAGGGCATTAGTCCCACTATATGTCAGCACAAGATTAATATGGAACCTGATGCTAAACCCGTTGATGATCATCAACATAGGTTAAATCCGAAAATGAAAGAAGTGGTAAGAACGGAAATAATGAAACTTATGGAAGCAGGTATAATCTATCCTATAGCTGATAGTAGATGGGTAAGTCTTGTTCATTGTGTCCCTAAGAAAGGAGGTATTACTATTGTTCCTAATGATAAGAATGAGCTTATTCCGCAAAGAATTGTCACATGCTATAGAATGGTAATTGATTATCGAAAATTAAATAAAGCTACTAGAAAAGACATTACCCTCTGCCTTTTATCGATCAAATCTTAGAAAGATTATCCAAGCACACACATTTTTGCTTCCTTGATGGATACTCTGGCTTTTCACAAATACCTGTTTTATAATCTGATCAAGAAAAGACCACTTTTACTTGTCCTTTTGGAACATTTGCTTATAGATGTATGCCTTTCGGTTTATGTAATGCACCTGCTACCTTTCAAAGATGTATGACTGCTATATTCTCTGATTTTTGTGAAAACATTGTTGAGGTTTTCATGGACGACTTTTCTTTTTATGGGAAGTCTTTTGATGATTTTTTAAGCAATCTTGATCGAGTCTTGCATAGATGTGAACAAACAAATCTCGTCTTGAATTGGGAGAAGTGCCACTTTATGGTTAACAAAGGTATTGTTTCGGGCCATGAATTTCTAAAAAAGGCATTGAGGTGGACAAAGCCAAGGTTGATGCAATTGAGAAAATGCCATGTCCTAAAGATATCAAAGGTATTTGTAGTTTCCTTGGTTATGCTGGTTTCTATAGGAGGTTTATCAAAGACTTTTCTAAAATTAGTAGGCCTCTTACTAATCTTTTGCAAAAGGATATTCCCTTTTTGTTTGATGATGATTGTATGGAAGCCTTTGAAACACTAAAGAAAGCCTTAATTACTGCACCTTTTGTTCAACCACCTGATTGGAACTTGCCTTTTGAGATTATGTGTGATGCTAGTGATTATGATGTTGGTGTTGTTCCAGGACAAAGAGTTGATAAGAAGCTAAATGTTATTCATTATGCTAGTAAAACTCTAGACAGTGCTCAACGAAACGATGCTACTACTGAAAAGGAATTCTTAGCAGTGGTGTTTCCTTGTGATAAATTCAGACCTTACATTGTTAATTCTAAAGTAATTATTGACACCGATCATGCTGCTATAAAATATCTTATGGAAAATAAATATGCCAAACCTAGACTCATTAGGTAGGTTCTTATGCTACAAGAATTTGATTTGCATATCACTGATAGGAAAGGAGCAGAGAACCCCGTAGCTGATAACTTGTCTAGACTTGAAAATATTCTTGACGGCCCACAACCAATTAATGATAGCTTCCCTGATGAACAACTAGCTGCAATAAATGTTTCTCATAGTACACCTTGGTATGCTGACTATGCTAATTATATTGTTGCTAAATACATACCACCTAGCTTCACATACCAACAAAAGAAGAAATTCTTCTATGATTTAAGACATTACTTTTGGGATGACCCACATCTTTATAAAGAAGGAGTAGGTGGTATTATTAGATGTTGTGTACCTAAGCATGAACAGGAACAAATCCTACGGAAACGTCACTCTGAAGCTTATGGAGGACATCACACGGGAGATAGAATCGCTCATAAGGTATTGCAATCTAGTTTTTACTGGCCTACTCTCTTCAAGGGTGCCCGTAAGTTCGTCTCATCGTGTGATGAATGCCAGAGAATAGGTAATATCGGTAAGCGTCAAGAAATGCCTATGAATTATTCACTTGTTGTTGAACCATTTGATGTTTGGGGATTTGACTTCATGGGACCTTTTCCTTCTTCTAATGGGTATACACATATTTTGGTTGTTGTTGATTATGTTACTAAATGGATAGAAGCTATTCCAACAAGTAGTGCTGATCACAACACCTCTATTAAAATGCTTAAGGAATTTATTTTCCCAAGGTTTGGAGTCCCTAGATATTTAATGACTGATGGTGGTTCACACTTTATTCATGTTGCTTTCCGTAAAATGCTTGCTAAGTATGATGTTAACCATAGAATTGCGTCACCTTATCCTCCTCAGTCTAGTGGTCAAGTTGAACTTAGCAATAGAGAAATAAAACTAATCTTACAAAAGACTGTCAATAGGTCCCGGAAGAATTGGTCTAACAAATTAGATGATGCACTTTGGGCTTATAGAACGGCATATAAAAATCCTATGGGTATGTCTCCATATAAAATGGTTTATGGAAAAGCTCGTCATTTACCTCTTGAGTTAGAATACAAAGCATTTTGGGCAATAAAATAACTCAATTATGATTTCAAACTTGCTGGGGGAAAAGAGGTTATTTGATATTAGCTCATTAGATGAATGGAGAACCCGGGCTTATGAAAATGCTAAGTTATTCAAAGAAAAAGTTAAAAGATGGCATGACAAAAGAATCCAAAAGCATGAGTTCAAAGTCAGAGAATATGTTCTTTTGTACAACTCTCGTTTCAGATTCTTTGCAGGAAAAACTCCTCCCCAAATGGGAAGGACCCTATGTCATCGAGGAAGTCTATCAATCCAAAGCTATCAAAATAAATAATGCCGAAGGGACTAACCCGAAGGTTGTCAATGGGCAACGAATAAAACACTATATCTCAGGTATGCCCATTAATGTTGAAAGCAATGTTATCCAAACTTTGACACCGGAAGAACACAAAAAGGAAACCTTCTAGAACACTCCAGAATAATGAAAAAAAGGAGGTACATGATACGGTAAGTAAACGGACTCCGAAAAATCCGCAAAAATATTTTTTGTCAGTTTTGGAATATTTAGAAAATTAGGAAAATAAGAAACTTCCAGGAAAGTGACCCTGGTGGGCACGATACACCAGGGCACATCAGGCATGCCTGGTGCACCTAGGTGGGTTGTGCCCACCTCGGGTACTTTCCGGACTCCATTTTTCTTCCGTTCTGCTTGTTGCCTAAGATAAAAAAATCTATATATAGCTCCCGGACTTGTTAACCTCCGTATCATAGAGAATCTCCTATTTTCTTTTCTTGCTGTTTTCTATCAGATCTGTTGAGACAGGCATCATGTCTTCTTCCCCCTTTGATCGCATGGAAGAGGATGCTTGGTTGATGAAGATCGAGCTAAAGAGAGAAGACCCCGTTGGAGTAGCTAAGGAGGACAAGAGCAAGGAGGCCACAGGAGATCAAGTGCCGATGGACGAGGAAGCCTTGCCTGCCGATGAGGAAGAGGAAGATATCCTTGAACCCTACTGTGCTCATCTAACCCCTATTGAGATTGCAGCCTTCAGGATTATTAATACGGTTCGTATACAAATAAGTACCTCAATCGTGAAAATATTTTGCATACGGAGCACAATTCTTCCCTGTGGAGAGTCATCCGAAGATTGGAGAGCCTCTTGGTCCTTAAAGACCAGATTACTTCTACTTCATCACCACCATCTTCTTCACCACCACCGAAAGAAAACTAACTATTGGGTATGGGCACTCCCCTTGGCTTTCGCCAAGCTTGGGGGAGGTGCCCCAGTATCGTATCAATCTCCACTATCTTTTGCCTTTACTTTCTTAGTTCGATCAATGGTTATCTTTTGCTATTAGATGAATAAAAGTTAGTCTGATCCTTTCTTTTTGTGAGTTTGCTTAGTGATCAATCCTTGTAATCGTGTGCGAGATATAATAAAGTTTAGTTTGAAGTTTTGCCTTCTTTACTTTCTTGTTGCAATAAAAATAAAGGAAATAAAAAGAAAAAGATCATATGCTAATCTTATGGTAAGTGATGACATTACACAAGGAAAAGTATAAGTAGAAAACTTTATTGTAGATTGACAAACATAGCATTGGTCAATGATGCAACTCATGAAAGAATTAATAAGGGAAGAGAAGATTCACATATAAATATACTATCATGGAAATCTTTTATGATTGTAAGCACCCATCAAAATATTATATGCCAAAATTGTTGACGTTGGACAAGGAAGACAACTTAATGATTTATGTTTGTTCATATTCACATAGAAGTTATATTGTCATAGATCCTTCAACATGTGGTGCTTGCCCCTATCTTTGCTAGCCAAAAACTCCGCACTAAGTAGAGATACTACTTTTGCATCCAAAACCCTTAAACCCTATCTTGTTTGAGAGTCCACCATACCTACCTATGGATTGAGTAAGATCCTCCAAGTAAGTTGTCATTGGTGCAAAAAGGGAAATAAAAATTGCTTATAAAAATGTGAGGGAAAATTGAGCGTTGTACGAACTTGTGATGGTGAAGAATAAAAGTGACAGACTGCATAATAAAGGTTGCCATCACAAGGGGCAATATAATGTGACGTTCCCTTGCACTAAGGGGCTGAGCATACAAACAAAAGCGCATGGAAACCTCTACTTCCCTCTGTGAAGGGCCTATCTTTTACTTTCATGTATTTACTTTCATGCAAGAGTCAAAGTTTTTCTCTCTATTCCATCTATTTTTCTCCTTTGGCAAGCATCATGTGGTGAGGAAAGATCTGGGAACATATGTCCAGTTGAATATGGGTGGCATAAGTTATTATTGTTGGCATAACCCTTGAGGTGAGTGTGTTGGGAGGCGAAACTATAAGCCCCTATCTTTCATTTTGTTCGGTTGAAACATTTTGCTCATGTGTATGCGCTGAGTGTTAGCAATCATAGAAGACTAAATGATGGTTGAGTATGTGGACTTGCCTAAAGGCTCCGATACGTGATCCTTCCTGAAAAGATGATGAATTGCAGTTGCAAAGTTGACTAAGAACATAGTTTGTCAGTTTCCAATAGAGTTTATGCTTTATACTTTGATGTTGTGATGAATTGTCACTTGTTCATGAGAAGTCTATGATAAAATTTCTATGATAAAATTTTTATATTAAACTTTGTTGTTGTTATAATAAGTCACATCGTGCTGCTATGTCCGTATTTTTGTTTTTATCGACACCTCTCTCTCTAAGCATGTGGACATGTTTTTCGATTTCGGTTTTTGCTTGAGGACAAGCGAGGTCTAAGCTTGGGGGAGTTGATACGTCCATTTTGCATCATGTTTTCCAACTGTTATTCATGTTGTTTTATTGTATAATAATGTTTTTTGGAGTAATTCTAATGCCTTTTCCCTCATAATATGCAAGGTATGCACCAAGGGGGAGAATTCCGGCAGCTGGAAATCTGGACTTGAAAAAGCTACGTCAAGCTACCTATTCTACACAACTCCAAATGAGCTGAAACTTCCCGAGGAATTTTTATGAAATATTTAATAAATATTGGAGCAAATAAGTACCAGAGGAGGGCCACCAGGTGAGCACAACCCACCTGGGCGCACCAGGACGCCCAGGCAGGCCCTGGTGGGTGTTGCCCTCCTCGGCCCACCTCTAGTGCCCATCGTCTAGTATATAAGTCATTTTGACCTAGAAAAAATCAGAGGAGGACATTCGGGACAAAGCGCCACCGCTTCAAGGCGGAACTTGGGCAGGAGCACTTTTGCCCTCCGATGGAGCGATTCCTCCGGGGGAACTTCCCTCCCGGAGGGGGAAATCATCATCATCATCATCACCAACAACTCTCCCATCTCAGGGAGGGCTATCTTCATCAACATCTTCACAGCACCAACTCCTCTCAAATCCTAGTTCATCTCTTGTGTTCAATCTTTGTATCAAAACTATAGAATGGTGCTTGTGGGTGACTAGTAGTGTTGATTACATTATAGTTGTTTACTATATGGTTTATTTGGTGGAATATTATATGTTCAGATCCATTATGCTATTTAATACCTCTCTGATCTTGAGCATGTTTATCATTTGTGAGTAGTTACTTTCGTTCTTGAGGTCACGGGAGAAATCATGTTGCAAGTAGTCATGTGAACTTGTGATGTGTTCGATATTTTGATGATATGTATGTTGCCATTCTCTTAGTGGTGTCATGTGAACATCGACTACATGACACTTCACCATATTTGGGCCTAAGGGAATGCATTGTGGATTACTTATTAGATGGTGGGTTGCGAGAGTGACAGAAGCTTAAACCCCAGTTTACGCACAATTCTGTAAGGGACCGATTGGATCCAAAAGTTTAATGCTATGGTTAGAATTTATTATTAATACTTTTCTCGTAGTTATGGATGCTTGTGAGAGGGTTAATCATAAGTAGGAGGCTTGTTCAAGTAAGAACACAAATTAAGCCAACATGATGAAAGTGACTAGATGAAATTCTCATGTACCCTCAAGAACACTTTGCTTATCATAAGAAACCATTTTGGCATGTCCTTTGCCTCAAAAGGATTGAGCTACCTTGCTACACGTTTGCTACTACTTTCGTTACTTGCTCGTTACAAATTATCTTGCTATCAAAATAATCCGCTACTTACAATTTTAGCACTTGCAGACAATATCTTGCTGAGAACCACTTGTCATTTCCTTCTGCTCCTTGTTGGGTTCGACACTCTTACTTATCGAAAAGGCTACATTGACCCCATATACTTGTGGGACAGCAGGAGCAAGGAACTCTTCATCCGGAAAGAGCTTCTCCCAAGTCTTCGAGATCAAGAGGAACAAGTAGGGGCCATAGATGGGCACCTTCCGATGGAACACCGCAATATGAAGCTCACTCCACATGATATGAGAGACATCAAGAGGCTCAGCCTCATGGCGACGCACTTCCTCACACATGAGCATCATGCCCATGAGGTAGGAGTGCACCTTGTCCTTGTCACCGATGCAAGGAAAAAGTGAGTTGCGGAAGATCTTGTGCATGATGTCAAGAAACGGATTCAGCACAAAGGACTTCTTGCCACTGGGAAGGGTCTTCTCAACAAAAAAAGGTTGAAGCTTGTCCTTGTTTGCAAACTCTGGGTTGGCATGTGGGCGGGCACCAACGGGCACATCAAGCCCCTTTTCACGAATGCTCAACATAGCCATGAACTCCTTCCACCCAGCATACATCCTCTTGCCATTCGTCATCCAAGTCATGGTCCGCTTCTCATCCGTGTGGAAGTGGATAGAAGCAAAGAACTAAGCCACCAGCTCCGGGTAAAAGTCAAGATGGAAGGTGATGATGTCCTCAATGCCAAATTGCTCCACCAAATCTAGAGCCTCACCAAAGAATCCATGGTTCTTCTTCAGATAGTCCATGTCAATCCACTGAACTGGCACATAGGTGTTCTTCTTTCCCTTGATCACATCTAAGAAGATGAGAATCTGCTGCTTAGTCCAAAACAAATCATTGCCCCTGCTGAGTTCTGTAGGATCGACATGGGGTTGAGCTTTCTTCAAATCAGAAACTCCACTTGAGGCATTTCATCCATGCCGACAGTTGGCTCCTTGAGCTTGTTAGCTATGTGCTTGACACGGTGTTGCGGGGCACTATTGCCCTCAGGAACTTCTTGGTTGCGAAGCCGCTTGGAGCTTGTGTCACGGCTGGGATTCGAGCACCTTGCATTGGAACTAGAGCCACCACCTAAGACACACAAGCCCAAACACACGAGAAGAGCGAGAAGATTATTGCAAAGACCAAGGCCAAAACCAAACGAAACAAGAAAAAATGAGATTGGGAGGACAAAACAGAGTAATTATTAACTTAACAGTAGTACCGGGCCAGGATGTGGACGTAAAACTTTACATCTGCTCTAGCCGCGGTAGCATAGTGTTGGGATGGCACGGTAGTACCATGCCTGGAGCGGAAGTAAAATTCTACTTCCATGCACCGGGCAGTAGTACTGCTCCAGCAGAGCAGTAGTACCGCACGGGGCGGTTCTCGCACGAGCAAGCGATAGTACCGCTCCCCCTGGAGCGGTAGTACTGCACGGAACAACATCTCGCAAGAACAGGCAAGAACGAATCTAGGAACATCCGTAAAAGTAGATCGGTACTACTGTTGATCAAAATTACACTGTTGCATCATACCAAATAGCATCTCTACCGCACTAGCACTCTCCAACACTCTCCTCTTGCAAAGATTTAGCCAAAAATCACAAGAACTATACATGCATCTCCCAAAACCTAGAAGCACAACAACGGGGCAAAGAGAGAGGGACTAAGGGAGATACCGGGTTCCATGGCAAGAGGGCGGGGTGGGGATCGATCCCACCGGTCGGAATGCAAGGAGAGCGGCCAGAGGTGGAGATCCGGCGAGGTCCTCCGGCGCCATTCTTGGGCAGGAGAGAGAGAGAGAGAGGCGAAATGAGGGGAAGAGATGAATCGGTATGGGGGAGTTGGAACTCCCCCTGCCCGCTCTTAACCCACACGTGCTTTCGACAGCGTGGTAGTACCGCGGGTCATCGCGGTAGTACCGCCCGGGCGGGAGTACCGCACACAGGGCAGTAGTATCGCTCATCCAGCGGCAGTAAATTAATGTCATGCTGGTAGCGGTAGTACCGTGTCGGGGTTGTAGCTGCGCAAGCACAGATGCCACCCACCTCCTGCGATAGTACCTTGGCTAGCCACGCTAGTACTGTATGCCCAAGAAAGTGCAAGTTTCGACAACAACAAAAGAACACGGCCTTTGCAATGCATACTACAAGCAACCGGACACGCACAGGAGCACTCAAGAGGCAACTCAAACACAAACACGGCAAGGAAGGCAAAAGACAACGAGGACCAAACGCAAACCAAAGCCTCTCAAGGAGAGAGGGCGGTGGCTAGAGCCACCTATGTTTGAGTCAATTGGTATGGCACCGCGAAGAATTATCCTTGGGCCCATGACCAAAACTCGTCTTTGAAGCACAAGTACCATCAAAAATGGCTAATGTGAAAGAGTTGATCAATTTATGCATAATGGGGGGAGGGAGAGTTCATTGAGAGAACAAAACTCCCCCTATGTCCATGCCTACACCTAAACAAGACATCAAGATGAGTATGGTGGGGTGTGCAAAGGTTCAAGCCACATTGCTCAAATCAATGATATTTAGCTCATGCCTTAACTCGCGAAATCTTGCTTCATTCAAGGGCTTTGTGAAACTATCTGCAAGATTATCATGAGTGTTGCCATACTTGAGCTCGATCTCCCCTCGCCTAATGTGATCCCGGATGAAGTGATACCGAATCTCAATATGCTTCATCTTGAAGTGTTGCATCGGGTTGAGAGAGATCTTGATGGCACTTTCATTGTCACACCAAAGAGGCACTTTGTCACAAATGACACTGTAATCCTTTAAAGTTTGCATCATCCATAGAAGTTGAGCACAACAACTACCGGCGGCCACATACTCCGCTTCGGTGGACGAGAGAGACACACAACTTTGCTTCTTAGAAGACCAACTCACCAAAGAGCAACCGAGAAATTGGCACCCTCCTGAAGTTAACTTCCTATCCACTTTGTCTCCCGCCCAATCCGAGTTCGAATAGCCCATAAGGTTGAAGTTAGCTCCTCTTGGGTAACATAAGCCAAAGTTTAGGGTATGAGCCAAATGTCGAAAGATTTGCTTGACCGCCACATAGTGGCTTTCCTTCGGTGCGGCTTGAAACCGTGCACAAATTCCCACACTCAACATGATATTCGGTCTAGATGCACAAAGGTAAAGCAAGGATCCAATCATGGAACGATATTCCTTTTGATCCACCACTTTACCATTGGGATCAATGTCAAGTTGGCATTTTACGGGCATTGGAGTGGAAGCCGGCTTGACATCACTTAGCTTGAATCTCTCGAGCATGTCTTGAGTGTATTTGGCTTGGTTGATGAAGGTTCCTTCTCTTCTTTGTTTGATCTCAAACCCGAGAAAGAACTTCAACTCTCCCATCATGGACATCTTGAACTTCGAGGTCATGAGAGCGACGAACTCCTCATTGAAAGCTTTGTTGGGATAACCAAAGATAATATCATCAACATATAGTTGGCATACAAAAAACTCCCCTTTAAACTTATTAGTAAAAAGAGTGGGGTTGATTTTCCCAATTTCAAACCCACATCTTGCAACAACTCGGTAAGGTGCTCATACCACACACGTGGGGCTTGCTTAAGTCCATAGAGTGCCTTATCGAGTTGGTACACATGATTGGGGAACCTGGGATCCTCAAACCCCGGGGGTTGTTTGACATACACCAACTCATTAATAGGACAATTAAGAAAAGCACTCTTCACATCCATTTGTTGCAACTTGAAGTTATGATGCGAAGCATAAGCAATCAACAAACGAATAGATTTAAGGCGAGCAATGGAAGCAAAGGTTTCATCGTAGTCGATACCCTCAACTTGGGAGTAGCCTTGTGCTACCAAACGAGCCTTGTTGTGAACGATAGTTGTCGGTGTCAAAACCGGCGGATCTCAGGTAGGGGTTCCCGAACTGTGCGTCTAGGCGGATGGTAACAGGAGACAAGGGACACGATGTTTTTACCCAGGTTCGAGCCCTCTCGGTGGAGGTAAAACCCTACTCCTGCTTGATTAATATTGATGATATGGGTAGTACAAGAGTAGATCTACCACGAGATCAGAGAGGCTAAACCCTAGAAGCTAGCCTATGGTATCATTGTTTTTCGTCCTATGGACTAAAACCCTTCGGTTTATATAGACACCGGAGAGGGTTAGGGTTACACAGAGTCGGTTACAATGGTAGGAGATCTACATATCCGTATCGCCAAGCTTGCCTTACACGCCAAGGAAAGTCCCATCCGGACACGGGACGAAGTCTTCAATCTTGTATCTTCATAGTCTAGGAGTCCGGCCAATGGTGATAGTTCGGCTATCCGTCACCCCCTAATCCAGGACTCCCTCAGTAGCCCCTAAACCAGGCTTCAATGACGACCATTCCGGCGCGCATATTGTCTTCGGCATTGCAAGGCGGGTTCCTCTTCTGAATACTTCATAGAAGATTTTGAACACAAGGATAGTGTCCGGCTCTGCAAAACAAGTTCCACATACCACCGTAGAGAGAATAATCTTTACACAAATTCAATCTGCTGACGTATTTTGCAGCGTGACGTCACATCACGGCCAAGCCTTTACTGGAATCGTTTTTACTGTCCCACCTCAGCGTGTTTAGCGAGGCGGTTTCCTTGGCATGTCTTGTCAAAGCAGAGATCGTGTCCCCTTACTCCGGGATTCTCATTAATACGGGCGTGGGTAACCCAGTCATGTCCGTTGGCGCGCCTCCTCTATCGAGGGCGAGTCCCGAACGGTCACGGGGAGGGCTCTTGGTATTCAACCTCTTTATAACGAGACCGAGGCCTGCTCCTTTCTTTCAATCTCAATCAAATCCTCCCCTCGCCTCGAGTTCCAACACCCAAAGCTCTAGATTCAGGCGCTTTGGACCACCGAGGATGTCCGGCTCTGACCTGCAAGGCCGGTGGATGCCTTCCTCCGTCACGGAAGAAGACGTGCTAAAGCTGAGAGACGCCCGGTATCTAACCGGCGAAATTCCGCACAGGCTGCCTGCCCAAGGGCAGGTCATTCCCACTCCCAAGCCTAGTGAGAGCGTGGTGTTCGTGTCTCACTTCCTTCGGGGTTTAGGCTTCCCGATGGACCCCTTCGTGAGGGGGCTCATGTTTTATTATGGGCTTGAATTTCATGACTTGGATCCGGAGTCCATCCTCCACATCTCATCGTTTATTGTTGTATGCGAAGCCTTCCTCCGCATTACCCCTCACTTCGGGTTGTGGCTCAAAACCTTCAAAGTGGAACCGAAGATGATCAGGGGGCAGCTGGCAGAGTGCGGAGGGGCTGTTATAAGCAAGAATGTCGATGCTCCATGGCCCGAGGGCTCTTTTCAAGAGGAGCTTGGATTATGGCAACAAGAGTGGTTTTATATCACCGCTCCCAGGGGCACCAGATGGGTGGCGCCTCCTGCCTTTCCCTCGGGTCCTCCACTGCGGCTGGCGTCATGGGTCAACAAAGGGTTCGACTGGGGGCCGTCCAAGGACGTGCCCTTGTTGCAGGACCGCATTCGAGACCTCCTAGAGAGGGAGATCAATCTGGTCGTAGTAGCGCATGTCATGCTGATTCCTCGCACCCTGCCCTGCAAACGTCACCCCCTCCACCTGTGGGGGTTCAATACGGAGGGACCATGAGCTCTCCAACATTTCATGGGCGTAGCACCCGTGGAGATGTATCAACTGTTCTTCGGATCACAAGCAACGTGTCCGGAACTAACCGAGGACGCAGGTCTAAGCTGCAATTACCCGGATACTCAAGTAAGTAGCCCTGCACCTGGACATGCTATCCGTACATCTATCATAAACTCGCCTTTAAGAGAGCTGTCTTTTGAACAGGAGTGGATAGCGAAAGCAAAACTGATCTGGTGTCCGGCCCCCCTCCCTGAGACCATGTCGGATCCCGTGTTAACCAGGATGCTAGAGGTTGCGCCTTTTGAAGGAGGCGAAGGGGGGAACAAAGGAGCTACTGCCTCCGCGAAGGAGTTTATCAAGAAGGGAGGGACCGAGAATCCCTCCCTACAGGGGAGAAGAGGACCGCTTCTGAAGATCCGGAGACCAAGGCCTCGAAGCGGGGGAAGAAGTCCTCGCCAGAGGGTCCTGCGCCGGGAGCTGCCCCGGCCGCACTATCTCCCCAAGGAGAACAGCCCTCCAACGAGCCGTAAGTAAAGAGGGGCATCTTCTTAAAATGAGAGACATCCCTGTTTTATTCCTGAAGATAACTGAAGTTTTTTTTGTAGTTCGGATCTCAGCCCTTCTCAGCACAGCTCGTCTTCGAGGGATCTTGATCCGGAGATGATGGAGAGCGAAACGCCTCCACCTGACATGCCGTCATGCGAGGCTGACGACCCTGAGGAGTCATCACGGAGGGTTTCTACGAATCCGGTGGGGCCCGAAGGCAGTCGTATGTCCCCTCAAAGCCCTCCGCGTTCGGCCTTCGAAGAAGCCCATAGGACGAGTCCGGCACCGACTGGTGTATGATCGGAGGAGCTGAAAGATCTGCTCGGGCGAGCGTCTATCTCGGAAGATCACTGAGCGCTAATGGGTACGGTGATTGAAAGGATTTCATCCGCTGGAAGCGGATTGCATGAAGCCGTCATAAGTTTACTAACGGGTTTTGAGGTACGCAAAATGATGTACCTTCTAATACTTTGGCATGTAGAATGTGCCCTGTATAGATAGTAGCCCCTGAGACTCGGTGTGTTGTCAAGTATGACAGCGCGCTGAGGATCATAATCCCAGGTAAAATATGCGCTCTTCCTATGTAGGTGGCGAGGCGTCCGGTGGCTAGCCGGACTGATGAATTTGCTGAACTACAGCGGCAACTTGACGTGGCGGAGTCTGACATCGCGCTTGTCAATAAGCGGCTTGATGAGTCACAAGGTATGCAGCTTCTCTGCGGACACCCGGTAAGGTAGCTTAATGTCTGTGCCTTACAACTTGTATGCTTGACGCAGATGGTGCCGCTGATATGGAGATCCCCCCGGGCGAAACTCGCCCGAACCAAGGAGCAAGCCCGAAAAAGTGATGCGGCTGCTTTAAAAGCGGCCGAAGAGCTGAAAGCCGAACAGGCTGCTCACTGTCGAAGCAAGAAAGAAATGGCCGAGATGGCTGTAAGGTTGAAGAATGCTGCCGACCGTTGCGAGCTTCTTGAAAAAGAAGGTCGAGCGGAACAAGAGGACCTGAAGAAGGCCGCTGCTGAGGCCAAGGATGCTCGCTCTGCAATGAGAGCTATGAAAGAGGAGCTACGTCAGGCCGAAGATATTGTGGCTGGAAAGCCTTTTCTGCTGTGGAGGAAATTCATGGATCCCAAGTATGCTCAGTTGGGCCAGTTGTGGGGTGCGGAGGATGCTTATCTGGATTTGGCGGCGAGTGCCGCGGATGCGGCCGAACACTTCCGAGGCCAAAAGGATCACAGAATGGAAGAGCTGTTTTGGTCGCAGTTCCACAGTCCAGAGCGTCCGCCTCCATTGACCGATCGTTTGGCTGAATGGGCTGAGCTGAATAGGTTGTCCGGACTTGCCATGAAGTCTGTGGTGACTCATTTGTGGCCAAAAAGGCCTGAGCCGAAGAGTTATTTTGGCTTGGTGCAGCAGTTCCTTGGTGCGGTGCCGCATATTAGTGCAATGAAGCGGTCAGCATGCATAGAGGGTGCGCGGATGGCTCTCGCCCGTGTCAAGACGTACTGGGCAGAGATGAATGCCACCGACATTGCGTCCCATGATTCGGACAGAAGCCGAGTACCTGCCAGCACTACTTTGAGGAAGTCCTGCAGGGCGCTCGTTTAATAGAGACGCAGTGCTCAAAGGATATTATGTTCAAATGACATGTATGATTTGTGAAACAATGTTTCAATATAATATAAAGGCTTTTCATACTTGTGCGTTCAAGTAGTAAAGTACCTCATGTTCGGCCATTTAATGTATATGTGTATATAACCTGAAAGATGGCAGTCCTTGGCTTCAGCCCCCACGCACATAGTGCGGGGGTGTTTGCAAAAAAGCGCATTTTCACACTTTATCCAACGTCTTGGTCCTGTAAAGGAGGTGATAGCGTAGCAAACTAGGCAACCGGACTATAATGCTTGATCACTTTCACTTAGCCATGGGAGTTCGATGGTGGGGCTACTATATAGCCCCTAGGGGCACTGCGCTCTCCCGAATTCGGGGCGCGTATGTGCCTGGCCGGGAAACGGTCCTTCGTTAATGCGGAGGAATTCTAAACATTCCTGTGGGTCATCAAGTGGTTGACTAGTCTCACGCTATATCATGACAGTCAGTTTTCGGCTTTCTCTACTGAGGTGCTCGCCAGGCCGAACCGGGGCACAATCGCAGTAGTTCTCCTGGTGCCCCATTAGCAGATAAAACGGAACATAAGGCAGCAAAACACAGGAGCCGGGCAAACCCAACAATTGACCAAAGACATGATTCGGAGCTGATGCATATAGGGCCTAACTCGAGACGCCGAACACTCTCTAAGGTATTCGGTCTTTATGAAAACGGGCAAAACAATGCCCTAAGCCCCTGGTGTCCAGGTACGTGCAAAAATTACTGACGCGGCCGATGCCAAAACGCTAGCCTCCTCCTCGGTTATAGCAAGAAACCGGGGGATGTGTATCAACAAGAGACAGTAAAAAAGGTTTACGCAGGGTCTTAATCTGAAAAGAATCCTTGCAATGGGTCCCTACTACACGTCTGTGCCTGTGTCTCCGTTGTGCCATATCCTGGGCGGGTGTAGCACGGTGTTCATCTGTAAAAGGGAAGAACTTAGCTGAAGGAAGATCGTGTGAAAAAATGTACTTTATATTTAAATAAAAGGAGTACGATTCGAAAAGTGAATAAAATTGAGCTTTATTGTCTCTTGTTTGTACGTGCATGCAGCCCCTTGTACGGGGGTGTGCGGTTAGTAGGCCTTCGTATGATTACGCCGGACTCGTCTAGCCGTGTCCGGGGTCCGAAGGGCCTGTTCAGGTGCTTGGTTGAGCGGGGCCGGATTAGTGTGTGACTGTCCAGGCAGTCTCACGTTCTTCCGTGCTCGAGTGACACCTGATATTTCCCTTTAATGAGATGATGCCGCGTGGACCGGGCATTTTAAGTGTAAGAGATGCATAATGCGGTATTGCGTTAAAGTGGGCGAAAGCTTCACGTCCAAATAGTGCCTGATAACTACTTTTGAATGGGACGATATGGAAGGTTAACTTTTCGCGTCGAAAGTTGTCGGGTGAGCCGAACACAACTTCTAGCAGTAGGGAGCCCGTGCAATGGGCATATAGTCCTGGCATTACACCCTTGAAGGAGGTGTTGCTGTGGCGAATTTTGGTTGGGTCTATCTTCATTTTGCTGATTGTGCCCTGATATAGCAGGTTTAGATCACTACCGCCGTCCATTAGGACTTCTGTGAATTGGAGTCTGTCGATTATAGGATCTAATATCAGGGCAGTCCATCCTGCGTTTCGGATACGTCCGGGGAAATCCTGATGGTCGAAGGTGATTGGTTTTGACAACCAATGTCGGGACTCCGCTGGGATAGGCCGTGCGGCGCATATTTCTGTGGGCGCCGTTCTAATATTCCCTTTTGTCACTTGAAGTGAGTTTACTGTTTTGACTTCTTGTGGGAAATTATTTTGTTTTCTGGTGCTCTGCTTGTGGGGTTCGTCATCGTCTTCGCTTGGTGTGTCGAGCCCCTTTGTGTCCGGCGTTGAGTTTGCCGGACTGCTTGAAGACCCAACAGTCTCTGTGGGTATGATTTGCAGACTTCCCGGGGGTACTATGGATTTGGCATATCTTGTCCAAGATTTTGTTTAAGTTGGATAGCTCATGGCTGTTATCCTTGAGGGGCAGTTTTTTATGATTCTACCGAGAGCTTTCGAATCCGGCGTTGACTGCCGTGCTCTTTGGACTGTTTCTCCTTGTCCGGCGCTGGTCCTTGCTGCGTCGTGGTTTCCCATTTCCATCCCTGACTTTGGATGTACTTGGGTCGCTGGTATTACGTCTTGCCAGCCAACTATCCTCTCTCGTGCAAAAGCGGGTCGTGAGGCTTGTTAGTGCGGCCATTATTCTTGGCTTTTCCTGGCCAAGGTGCCTGGCGAGCCATTCGTCTTGGACGTTGTGTTTGAAAGCTACTAAGGCTTCGGCGTCCGGACAGTCGACTATTTGATTCTTTTTTGTGAGGAACCTGTTCCAGAATTTGCGGGCGGATTCTCCGGATTGTTGAGTTATGTGACTTAAATCATCTGCATCCGGAGGGCGGACATAAGTCCCTTGAAAATTTGCTCGAAAAGCATCCTCGAGCTCCTCCCAACTTCCAATGGTATTTTCAGGGAGGCTTTTAAGCCAGTGCCATGCTGGCCCTTTGAGCTTGAGGGGTAAGTATTTTATGGCGTGGAGATCATCTCCTCTAGCCATGTGTATGTGGAGGATGTAATCCTCTATCCAGACTCCTGGGTCTGTTGTTCCATCGTATGCCTCTATGTTTACGGGTTTAAATCCTGCTGGGAATTCGTGATCTAGCACCTCATCGGTAAAACATAGGGGGTGTGCAGCTCCCCTATATTTGGGTGTGCCGTGGTATCCGGATATTTGGCGCGTTGCATTGCTTAGAAGAGCTTGCTTTCTTGGCCCGTAGGTGGATCTAACTGGGCCATCCTTTTGACGCCAATCCTTATGCGGATCGTGTGCCGATTTGTGTGCGGCGCCACTTGCTGCTATATGCTTGTCGTGTGGTTGTCTATCCGACCGGGCGGCCTCTTTGTTCTTTGATTGTGGGTGCTCTAAGGCCTCTTCAACGAATTCAGGCAGTAGTTTACACTTTGGGTAGCTCTTTGTTTGGTGTCTGTCGCCGTATTTGTCTGCGGTGTTGAGTACTTTGCTCCATCTAATTCTGAGTGCATCTTCCGCTGTTTTGAGCTTCCGCTTCTGCTTTTTCAGGCTACGTGCAGTGGCGACGAGCCTTTTGTGGAGGTTCTTCTACTCCAACAATTTGTCCGGTGTGATATCGTCCGGACTGTTATCTTCGCCGGGGACAGGTTGCTTATCCAAGTTGTCCTGTTCGGACGGTTGTACAATGGCGTGTTCGTCATCCATCGGTTCGACCTGCTCTATGGTTGGGTCTGTCTGCTCGCTGTTTTTGTCGAGGCGGGATTTTGTGTGGCGTTTTCATCGTCGTCTTGATTGCTTTTCGAGGGGTTTATCCTTCGCAGTGTCCCGTTGTTCCACGTTATCACTTCCTTTAGGTGTATCCACCATGTATACATCGTGAGATGGGGTGGCTGTCCAGTACCCTGTAGGTGCTAGTTCGTGGTTATCTCCTACATCGTCGTCCATACCGTCGATGTCATCGGAATCGAAATTAAGCACGTCGTTTAAACTTTCGACTGTGGCTATGAAGTGGGTGGTGGGCGGGTGTTGAATTTCTTCGTCGTCCGCATCCCAGCCTTCCCGACCATAGTCCAGCCAGGGCTCTCCTGATAAAGAGAGAGACTTTAGAAAATTTAGGATGTCGCCAAAGGGCGAGTGTTGAAAGATGTCCGTGGCAGTGAACTCCATAACCGGTGCCCAATCGGATTCGATTGGCAGGGGTGCGGGAGGTTCGGAGTCCGGAGAGGAGTCCGGTACCTCGGAGTCACGGGCTTTGCAAAGGATAGGGATGGTGTTCGGCTCAATCGCCGTAGTGATCGTAGCCCCCGAGGCGGTGTCCAACCACTCGTCCTCGATCGACGAAGTCAGCTCCGAGCTAAGGGTCGGAGTGGACGCTGGTGCGGCCTCCAGGATGCTGTTCGGCGGTAGAGCTAGATCATACCCATCGAGACAGTGCAGCGCGCTTGGCTGTGGCTCGAATCCGTCGAAGATCAAGTCTCTGCGGATGTCAGCCGTGTAGTTCAAACTCCCAAATCTGACCTGATGGCCAGGGGCGTAGCTTTCGATCTGCTCCAGATGGCCATGTGAATTGGCCTGCAGTGCGAAGCCGCCGAATACGAAGATCTGTCCAGGGAGAAAAGTTTCACCCTGGACCGCGTCGTTGTTGGTGATCGAAGGAGCCATCAGGCCTAAAGGTTACGACATAGAGGAACTCTAAATGAAAGCACCAATGTCGGTGTCAAAACCGGCGGATCTCAGGTAGGGGCTCCCGAACTATGCGTTTAGGCGGATGGTAACAGGAGACAAGGGACACGATGTTTTTACCCAGGTTCGGGCCCTCTCTGTGGAGGTAAAACCCTACTCCTGCTTGATTAATATTGATGATATGGGTAGTACAAGAGTAGATCTACCACGAGATCAGAGAGGCTAAACCCTAGAAGCTAGCCTATGGTATAATTGTTGTTCGTCCTATGGACTAAAACCCTTCGGTTTATATAGACACCGAAGAGGGTTAGGGTTACACAGAGTCGGTTACAATGGTAGGAGATCTACATATCCGTATCGCCAAGCTTGCCTTCCACGCCAAGGAAAGCCCCATCCGGACACGGGACGAAGTCTTCAATCTTGTATCTTCATAGTCTAGGAGTCCGGCCAATGGTGATAGTTCGGCTATCCGGACACCCCCTAATCCAGGACTCCCTCAATAGTCCCATGAGCATCTTGCTTGTTCTTGAATATCCACTTGGTTCCAATGACATTATGGTTCCCCTTGGCCTTGGCACCAATATCCACACCTTGTTGTGCTCGAAGTTGTTGAGTTCTTCATGCATGACATTGAGCCAATCCGGATCCTCGAGCGCCTCATAGACCTTTTGGGGTTCAACATAAGAAACAAACGCATGATGTTCACAATAGTTTGCTAATTGTCTATGAGTGCTTACCCCCTTTCTTAAGCTTCCAAGCACATTCTTCATGAGATGATCTTTGGTAGTGAGCTTGGATGCAATCTTGGTGGCACGACGCTCTAATTCCTCCTCAAGAGAGAGTTGAGGAGCAGTAACTTGATCATCTTGAGCGTCATCTTGACCTTGTTCTTGATCTTGAGCCTGTTCTTGATCTTGAGCTTGCTCTTGAACTTGAACTTGCTCGGGGGGAGGAACTTGACCTTGGGCATCACTTGGTGGTTCACCACCATCTTGAGATTGATCTTTCCCTTGATCTTGTTCACATGATTGAGAGCCTTCACTTTGTTCTTCGGAAGCGTGTGGGTCTTGGGTTGGTGATGGTTCCACTTGAGTGGAACATTGTACTTCTCCTTCGGCCACAAGGGGTTCCTCAATGGGTAGGATATGACCAACACCCATTCTTCTTATGGCTTGGGGAGGAATTTTATCACCTACATCACAAGTAACACTTTGCTCCACTTGGGAGTCGTTATTCTCGTCAAACTCCATGTTACACGTCTCCTGAATGAGTCCTGTGGACTTGTTGAGGACACGGTAAGCATGAGAGTTTGTAGCATAACCAACAAATATGCCCTCGTGAGCTCTAGCCTCAAATTTGGACAAACGAACACCTTTCTTGAGAATGAAACACTTACAACCGAACACCCGGAAGTACTTGAGGTTGGGCTTGTTACCGGTGAGTATCTCATACGGAGTCTTGTTCAAGCCTTTTCGGAGATAGAGCCGATTGGATGCATGACAAGCGGTGTTGATGGCTTCGGCCCAAAAGTTGTAGGGAGACTTGAACTCCACCATCATGGTCCCTGCCGCGTCCATTAACGTCCGGTTCTTCCTCTCTGCTACACCATTTTGTTGAGGGGTGTAAGGTTGGGAATATTGATGCTTGATCCCCTCATCACTAAGAAACTCATCCAAGGTGTAGTTCTTGAACTCGGTGCCGTTGTCACTTCTTATTGTCAAGATCTTTGCATTATGTTGACATTGAGATTCATTTGCAAATTCGATGACGGTTTGTTGGGTCTCACTCTTCCTCTTGAAGAAACATACCCAAGTGTATCTTGAATAATCATCCACAATCACCAAGCAATACTTTCTACCCCCAATACTATCAAAGGATGGAGGCCCAAAGAGATCCAAGTGAAGGAGCTCCAAGGGCCTCTTCGAGTAGATGATAGTCGTGGGAGGGTGAGCCTTCTCATGTAGCTTTCCTTTGTTACAAGCACTGCAAGCACGATCTTTGGCAAAACTAACATTTGTTAGTCCATGGACATGGTCCTCCTTGAGAAGACTTTGCAAAGATTTCATATTGACGTGGGCTAAACGGCGATGCCAAAGCCATCCCACGTCAACTTTAGCCATTAGGCATGTTGCGGTCTTAGTGGGTCGCTCTGAAAAGTTAATCACATAAAGACCATTCTCGACATGCCCAACAAAGGCTACTTTAAGAGTCTTGCTCCACAAGAGGGCCACAGTATCAATATCAAAGAAAGTGGCAAAGCCCATGAGTGCAAGTTGACTAACAGAAAGTAAGTTGTATGCAAGGGACTCAACAAGCATGAATTTCTCAATCGTGAGATCATGAGAAATGACAACCTTGCCAAGCCCCAATACCTTACAAGATGAAGCGTCACCCCATTCGACATTGGTGGGCATAAATGAAACTTTATGCACGTCCACCACCAAGTCCTTGCTTCCAGTCATATGATTTGTGGCTCCACTATCGAGCAACATGGTCCCCCACCGGAAGCAAACACCTACAAGAGATCAATGCTTGGTTTTAGGTACCCATTTTGTAATGGGTCCTTTGATGTTAGCAACAAGGGTCTTAGGAACCCAAATAGACCATTCAATGTACTCATAAGAAGAACCAACAAATTTGGCATAAACATGCCCATCACTAGCACGGCATAACACATAAGAAGGGTTAAAATCGTCGGTTTTATTGGAAGGAGTGGTATTGCCCTTCTTGACACCGCCACCTTTCATGTTGTTCTTCTTCTCCTTTGGAGTACCCTCTCCCTCCTTCACAAAGGTTTGCTTGAGAGGAGTAGGTTGTGTGGTCTTGTCATTCTTCTTCTTCTTCTTCTTGGACTTGGGTGCAAACCCAATCCCCTCCTTGGCCACAACTTCCTTTCGATTGCTCAAAAGGTCGTTGAGGTTCTTCTCTCCTTGTATGCATGACACAAGGCCTTTCTCAAGTTGCTCTTTGAACTTGGCATTCTCCTCCACAAGATACACATGCTTACAACATGGGTTAGTAGCATTTGCATTATAAATTAAAACCATATGAGGAAATGTGGCTTCCTCCTTGGTTAGCTTCACTTGGAGTTGATCATGAGACTCTTTGAGGCTTGCATGCACACTCTTCAAGGCCTTGTGAGCCTTGTCTAGTATCTCAAATGATACGTCTCCGTCGTATCTACTTTTCCAAACACTTTTGCCCTTGTTTTGGACTCTAACCTACATGATTTGAATGGAACTAACCCGGACTCACATTGTTTTCAGCAGAACTGCGATGGTGTTATTTTTGTGCAGAAATAAAAGTTCTCGGAATGTCCTGGAAACCCACGGAGCAACTTTTCAGAATTAATAAAAAATATTGGCGAAATAAATAGCGTCAGGGGGGCCACACCCTGTCCACAAGGGTGAGGGGTGCGCCCCCTCCCCCTGGGCGCGCCCCATGCCTCGTGGGCCCCCTGGACGTCCGCTGACCTCAACTCCAACTCCATATATTTGCTTTCGCGGAGAAAAAAATCAGAGAGAAAGATTCATTGTGTTTTACAATACGGAGCCACCGCCAAGCCCTAATCTCTCTCGGGGGGCTAATCTGGAGTCCGTTCGGGCCTCCGGAGAGGGGTATTCATCGCCGTCGTCATCATCAACCATCCTCCATCACCAATTTCATGAAGCTCACCGCCGTGCATGAGTAATTCCATCGTAGGCTTGCTGGACGGTGATGGTTAGATGAGATTTACCATGTAATCAAGTTAGTTTTGTTAGGGTTTGATCCCTAGTATCCACTATGTTCTGAGATTGGTGTTGCTATGACTTTTCTATGCTTAATGCTTGTCACTAGGGCCCGAGTGCCATGATTTCAGATCTGAACCTATTATGTTTTCATGAATATATGTGAGTTCTTGAGCCTATCTTGCAAGTCTATAGTCACCTATTACGTGTTATGATCCGACAACCCCGAAGTGACAATAATCGGGATACTTCTCGGTGATGACCGTAGTTTGAGGAGTTCATGTATTCACTATGTGTTAATGCTTTGGTCTGGTACTCTATTAAAAGGAGGCCTTAATATCCCTTAGTTTCCATTAGGACCCCGCTGCCACGTGAGGGTAGAACAAACGATGTCATGCAAGTTCTTTTCCATAAGCATGTATGACTATATTCGGAATACATGCCTACATTACATTGATGAATTGGAGCTAGTTCTGTGTCACCCTATGTTATAACTATTACATGAGGAATCGCATCTGACATAATTATCCATCACTGATCCAATGCCTATGAGCTTTTCACATATTGTGCTTTGCTTATTTACTTTACTGTTGCTACTATTACAATCACTACAAAACTGCTACCGTTACTTTTATCACTGTTACCGTTACTTCCATACTACTTTGCTACTAAATACTTTGCTGCAGATACTAAGTTATCCAGGTGTGGTTGAATTGACAACTCAACTGCTAATACTTAAGAATATTCTTTGGCTCCCCTTGTGTCGAATCAATAAATTTGGGTTGAATACTCTACCCTCGAAAACTGTTGTGATCCCCTATACTTGTGGGTTATCAAGACTATTTTATGGCGCTGTTGCCGGGGAGCGTAGCTCTATTCTTTGAGTCACTTGGTATTTATATCTGCCGGTCACTATGAAGAACTTGAAAGACGAAAGAACTAAGATTAACCCTCAACTACGAGGGGAGGTAAGGAACTGTCATCTAGCTCTGCACTGGATTCTCCTTCTGTTATGAGTAAGCTTGCGACACCTAAACCTGCTTGTGCTATTAATTCTGATATGTCACATGTTATTGATGATGCCACTTCTACTATGCATGATACTTATGATGAAACTACTTTTGTGCTTGAAACTACTATGCTATTAGGTGAATTTCTTAATGAACAACTTGCTAGGGCTAGAGAGAATGAAATTATTGATAATGAAATTATTGAAGATAGTGATGATGAAGGTTCTCCCTCTAAGTATGAATTGCATATTGTTCCTGAGGGTTATGTTATGGATGAAGAAACTGCTAGAGATTTTCTTGCTTACAATGATAGATCTGATCTTAAGAAGTTATTAGCAAAATGGAAACAAAAATCTCTAAATGCTAGAATGAAATATGACCCTGCTTTTGCTACTTCACCTATCTTTGTTACTGATAAGGATTATGAATTCTATGTCGATCCTGAGATTATTACTTTGGTTGAATCTGATCCTTTTTATGGCTATGAATCTGAAACTATTGTGGCACATCTGACTAAGTTAAATGATATAGCCACCCTGTTCACTAATGATGAGAAATCTTGCTACTACTATATCCTTAAGATATTTCCATTCTCATTAAAGGCTGATGCTAAAACTTGGTTTAATTCTCTTCATCCTGGTTGTGTGTGTAGTCCCCAAGATATGATTCATTACTTCTCTGCTAAATATTTCCCTGCTCATAAGAAACAAGATGCCTTAAGGGAAATATATAATTTTGTTCAAATCGAAGAAGAGAGTCTCCCACAAGCTTGGGGGAGGCTTCTCCGATTACTTAATGCTTTGCCTGATCATCCTCTTAAGAAAAATGAAATACTTGATATATTTTATAATGGACTAACCGATGCTTCCAAGGACCACTTGGATAGTTGTGCTGGTTGTGTTTTCAGGGAAAGAACAGTCGACCAAGCTGAATTACTATTGAATAATATGTTGACTAATGAAAATAATTGGACTCTTCCTGAGCCAATTCCTGAGCCAATTAAGCCAACTCCTAAACCAACTCCGAAGAAGAGGGGTGTTCTATTTCCTAGTCCTGAAGATATGCAAGAGGCAAAGAAATCTATGAAAGAAAAAGGTATTAAAGCTGAAGATGTTAAGAATTTACCTCCTATTGAAGAGATACATGGTCTTAATATACCACCTATTGAAGAAACACATGGTCTTGATAACCCGACACAGGTAGTAAAGGTAAATTCTCTCTAAAGATATGATAAAGTTGAAATTCCGTCTACTAAGTTTCCTAGCCAATGTTTAGATGAATTTTATGACTTTATGGCTAGACAAGAAAGTTTTAATTCTTATGTTGGTAGAGAATTAAAGAGTAATGCTTACATGATTGGACGCTTGAGTGATTATATGGCTAGAGTTAAGGGTGAACTTAAACTCATTAGTAAATATGCTTCTATGGTTGCCACTCAAGCAAAAAGGGTACTTAAAGCTCAAAATGATTTGCTCGATGAATTGAATAATAAACATGACTTTGCTGTTAGAGTGGCTACTAGAACTGGTAGAATGACTCAGGAACCTTTGTATCCTTAAGGCCACCCTAAGAGAATTGAGCAAGATTCTCAGAGAAATAATTTAGATGCACCTAGTCCTTCTAAAAATAAGAAAAAGAAAAATGATAGGACTTTGCATGCTTCTAGTGAACCTGTTATAGACACACCTGAGAATCCCAATGATATTTCTATTTCTGTTGCTGAAACACAATCTGGTGATGAACATGAACCTAGTGATAATGTTCATGTTGATGCTCAACCTAGCAATAATAATGATGTAGAGATTGAACCTGCTGTTGATCTTGATAACCCACAATCAAAGAATCAACGTTATGATAAAAGAGACTTTGTTACTAGGAAGCACGGTAAAGAAAGAGAACCATGGGTTCCGAAACCCATGCCTTTTCCTCCTAAGCCATCCAAGAAAAAATATGATGAGGATTTTGAGCATTATGCTGAAATGATTAGACCTATCTTCTTACGTATGCGCTTAACTGATATCCTTAAAGTAAATCCTTATGATAAATATATGAAGGATATCATGACAAATAAAAGAAAGATACCGAAAGCTGAAATTTCCACCATGCTTGCTAATTGCACTTTTAAGGGTGGAATACCTAAGAAACTTGGAGATCCAGGAGTACCAACTATACCATGCTCCATTAAAAGAAACTATGTTAAAACTGCTTTATGTGATCTTGGAGCCGGTGTTAGTGTTATGCCTCTCTCTTTATATCGTCGACTTGAATTGAATAAGTTGACACCTACTGAAATATCTATGCAAATGGCTGACAAATCAACTACAATACCTGTCGGTATTTGTGAGGATGTGCCTGTTGTTGCTGCAAATGTCACTATCTTAACGGACTTTGTTATTCTTGATATTCCCGAGGGCGATAGTATGTCGATTATCCTTGGTAGACCCTTTTTGAATACTACAGGGGATGTTATTGATTGCAACAAAGGCAATATCACTTTTCATGTTAATGGTAATGAGCATACGGTACACTTTCCACGGAAACAACCTCAAGTTCATTGCATCAATTCTATTGGAAAAGTTCCAACTATCATTATTGGAGGTTTTGAATTTCCTCTTCCTACTATCAATAAAAAATATGATATTCTTATTATTGGGGATGTTCATATCCCCGTTGAGGTAACCTAGTGTTATTCAAAATTTCTCCGGTTCCATGTTATTCGGAATGAGTTTGTTAACAAGACTTGATCAACCTTGTTAGTGGATTCTTTTTGATGATCATGAGATGGATGAAACTAGAAGGCACAACCTTCTGTACCTTCCTTTTACTTTCTGTTATTTAGATTAAATAAGTAAAAATAGTATTATCTGTCTGTTTTCTGAATTATCCATGCAATAAAAAATATCCCAAAAATAAAAGTTCTCCAAATGCCCTGCCAATTTAGTATGATTTTTTATGGAATATTTGAGGATTTTAGGCACTGAGAACACAGCAGGGGGGCAAGCACCTGGCCACGAGGGTCCAGGGCGCGCCCACCCTTACTAGGCATGCCCCCTGCCTCATGGGCCCATGGTGGGCCCCCTCTAATTATTCCTACACCCACACACTCCATCTTCCTTCCAAAAAAAATCCTCACCCATCTCAAGCACAAGTTCTAACTCGTTTTGCTGCGACTTTTGATCTCCTTGCTCAAAGCTCCATTCACAAAACTGCTTTGGGAGATTGTTCCTTGGTATGTGACTCCTCCAATGGTCCAATTAGTTTTTGTTCTAGTGCTTTATTCATTGCAAATTTTTGCTGCCTAGGTGACACTGTTCTTGAGCTTGCATGTCAAATTTATGAGGTCCCAAGTAATTCTAATGCATGATATAGGCTCTAGGCACTTGAGGGAGTAGTTGCTATCAGTTTTATTGAGTTTGATTCAATTTTATTTTGAAGTTACTAAAAATTTCAGAAATTTTTCAAAGGAAGAAATATGTCTAGGAAAATGTACCAATGTGGTTCTTCAAGAAAGCAAGGACCCAGGCGCGCTATGCATGAGCAAGACGATGAACCACCAAGGGAAGCTGATGTGCGGCCTTGTGAATGGCCTTCCGAAGAGTTTATGGTCAATGCAGGCATCAAAGATGAATTTGATGCATATGTGTGTAATGCCAATCTTGAGGACTTCATGCAAGATAAGTGTCCTCAGTACCACTATTTGCCTGATTCATTTGTGAGAAGGTTTAAATTTTCATCTTCGCGTAATTCTCAAAGTGTCCTATTTGATATTTATGATCAATCATATACCATGGACCTAGAAGATTTTACTACTACTTGCAAACTACCACAGTGGGGTAGTGTTAATGAACCCCGTAAATCTGAATATAAAGATTTTCTTGCTAGTATCACTGTGGGAGAATCTAGAGATATAGCAGAAGCTACCATAGGGAGCATTCACTTTCCTGCTATACATTATTTTGCTCTCTTCATTGGTAGACGCATTAATGGTAAAGATGAAGCATGTCACATGTGTGTTCCTGATATTTGTGTCCTCAAGAGTGTTGTATTAGGTAATAAAGATTATAACTTGGGGGTGATACATCTCCAACATATCTATAATTTTTGATTGTTCCATGCTATTATATTACCCCTTTGGATGTTTATGGGCTTTATTTTACACATTTATATCATTTTTGGGACTAACCTACTAACCGGAGGCCCAGCCTGTATTGCTGTTTTTTGCCTATTTCAGTATTTCGAATAAACGGAATATCAAACGGAGTCCAAACGGAATGAAACCTTCGGGAGCGTGATTTTTGGAACGATCGTGATCCAGAGGACTTGGAGTGGAAGTCAAGAAGCAGCCAAGGCGGCCATGAGAGGGGAGGGCGCGCCCACCCCTATAGGGCGCGCCCCCTATCTCGTGAGCCCCTCGGGCGGCCACCGACGTACTTCTTCCTCCTATATAAGCCTATGTACCCCGAAAACATCCAGGGTGCCAACGAAACACAATTTCCACCACAGTAACCTTCTGTATCCGCGAGATCCCATCTTGGAGCCTTCGTCGGTGCTCCACCGGAGGGGGAATCGACCACGGAGGGCTTCTACATCAACACCATAGCCCCTCCAATGAGTTGTGAGTAGTTTACCATAGACCTTCAGGTCCATAGCTATTAGCTAGATTGCTACTTCTCTCTTTTTGGATGTCAATACAATGTTCTCCCCCTCTCTTGTGGAGATCTATTCGATGTAAACTCTTTTTGCGGTGTGTTTGTTGAGATCCGATGAATTGTGGGTTTATGATCAAGTTTATCTATGAGAAATATTTGAATCTCCTCTGAATTCTTTTATGTATGATTGAGTTATCTTTGCAAGTCTCTTCGAATTATCAGTTTGGTTTGGCCTACTAGATTGATATTTCTTGCCATGGGAGAAGTGCTTAGCTTTGGGTTCAATCTTGTGGTGTCCTTACCCAGTGATAGAAAGGGTTGCAAGACATATTGCATGAGTTTCCCTCTACATCATGTCATCTTGCTTAATGCGTTACTCTGTTTTTTATGAACTTAATACTCTAGATGCAGGCAGGAGTCGGCTGATGTGTGGAGTAATAGTAGTAGATGCAGGCAGGAGTCGGTCTACTTGTTGCGGACGTGATGCCTATATACATGATCATACCTAGATAATCTCATAATTATTCGCTTTTCTATCAATTGCTCGAAATAAATTCGTTCACCCACCGGAATACTTATGCTATCTTGAGAGAAGCCTCTAGTGAAACCTATGGCCCCCGGGTCTATATTTTGTCATATTTGCTTTCAATCTACTTTTATTTGCATCTTTACTTTTTGCATCTATATTATAAAATACCAAAAATATATTTATCTTATCATACTATCTCTATAAGATCTCACTTTCGCAAGTGGTCGTGAAGGGATTGACAACCCCTTTATTGCGTTGGTTGCGAGTTCTTTGTTTGTTTGTGTAGGTGCATGGGACTTTTGAGGAGCCTCCACTGGATTGATACCTTGGTTCTCAAAAACTGAGGGAAATACTTACGCTACTATTGTTGCATCACCCTTTCCTCTTCAAGGAAAACCAATGCAAGCTCAAGACGTAGCAGGGGGCAATTGTTGCACGTAGGTTGCATAATAATGGTTTATCTGGAGATTTGTTTGGAGGGATTTATGCGACCTGTGTTGCTAACTATCTTGGTATACCTCCACGTGAGGGTGACAGGGAGTTGCCTCCCGTTTATTTAGATTATAATGCTATGGTTAGTCATCACTTTCTTGTGGGGAATGAACAATTCCTCCAGTATTGACTAATTTTTGACAGACGTCGCTCTGTCCATGTTACTCTCCTTGCTCCTGCCCTTTGTGATTACCAGGCAAAAAGAAGATATGTTGTAACCAGGGAGGAGGCAACCGAATATGAGAGGAGAGCGGAGGCAGCTCGTCGCCATGCCGCAGCTCAGGAGGCACTGGCTGCTGCATCTCAGTACGACCCCAGTTACAACTTCGGATATCATTCAGGCTAGCCATGGCCATAGACCAACTTAGGCCAAAAGCCTAAGCTTGAGGATTGCTCTTTAAATTTGCACCTTGCGTATTCCACCATTAAAAAGCCAATGGGAAGGATCAATGATGTTCTCATTGTTGCAAATAGAAATTTGGTGCCCGTAGCTTTTATCGTTCTTGATATAGATTGCAATTTTCTTGCCCTATTATTCTTGATAGACCTTTTCTTAGAACGATTGGTGCGATTATTGATATGAAGGAAGGGAATATTAGATTCCAATTTCCATTAAAGAAAGGCATGGAGCACTTTCCAAGAAAGAAAGTCAAATTACCTTATGAATTTATTATGCGGGCTACGTATGAATCAAGTGCCAAAGATGACACTACTTAGATCTATCTTCGCTTATATGCCTAGCTAGGGGCGTTAAACGATAGCGCTAGTTGGGAGGCAACCCAATTTTCTTTGTGTTTTTTGTTTTTGTTCCTGTTTAGTAATAAAGTTTGCACCTAATTTCTGTTTAGATGTGTTTTCATGTTTTAATTAGTGTTTGTGCCAAGTAGAACCTATAGGATAACCTATGATGATAGTTGATTTGATTCTGCCGAAAAACATAAACTTTGCGCTCACGAGAAAAAAATCAATAAATAACATAAACGTGATTTTGCATTGATTCTTTTTGCTTCTGATCAATAAGGAAATTTTCCAGTACGTCCTATTTTGGTAAGATTTTTAGAGTTCCAGAAGTTTGCGTTAGTTACAGATTCCTGCAGACTTTTCTGTTTTTGACAGATTCTGTTTTTCGTGTGTTGTTTGCTTATTTTGATGCATCTATGGCTAGTATGTAAGGGTATGAACCATAGAGAACTTGGAATACAGTAGGTTTAACACCAAAATAAATAAAGAATGAGTTCATTATAGTACCTTATGTGGTGGTTTGGTTTTCTTTCACTAACGGAGCTTATAAGATTTCCTGTTGAGTTTTGTGTTGTGAAGTTTTCAAGTTTTGGGTAAAGCTTTTATGGACTATGGAACAAGGAGTGGCTAGAGACTAAGCTTGGGGATGATTATGGCACCCCAAGATATTCAATAATAGCCAATCCTAAGCTTGGGGATGCCCCGGGAAGGCATCCCCTCTTTCGTCTTCGTTCATTGGTAACTTTACTTGGAGCTATATTTTTATTTGCCACATGATATGTGTTTTGCTTGGAGCGTCGTGTATTATATTAGTCTTTTCTTTTTAGTTTACCACAATCATCCTTGCTGTACACACCTTTTGGGAGAAGCCTATTTGATTAGAATTTATTATAATATGCTATGTGTGCTTCACTTATATCTTTTGAGCTTGATAGTTTTTGCTCTAGTGCTTCACTTATATCTTTTAGAGCACGGGGGTGGCTTGATTTTATAGCAATTGTTAGTCTCTCATGCTTCACTTATATTATTTTGAGAGTCTTTTAGAACATCATGGTATTTTCTATGGTTACAATTTTGGTCCTAGAATGATGAGCATCCAAGTTGGGTATAATAAAACTATCACAGGAAGTGAATTGGATGCTATGATCAATTTGATACTTGATAATTGTTTTGAGATATGAAGGTAGTATGTTAAAGTCATGCTAGTTGGGTGATTATGAATTTAAATAATGCTTGTGTTGAAGTTAGCAAGTCCCGTAGCATGCACATATGGTTAAAGTTGTGTAACAAATTTGAAACATGAAGTGTACCTGGCTTGTGCATCCTTATGAGTGGCGGTCGGGGACGAGCGATGGTCTTTTCCTACCAATCTATCCCCCTAGGAGCATGCCAGTAGTGCTTGATTTTTGATGACTTCTAAATTTTTGCAATAAGTATATGAGTTCTTTTGACTAATGTTGAGTCCATGGATTATACGCACTTTTACCTTTCCACCATTGCTAGCCTCTTCGGTACCGTGCATTACCCTTTCTCACCTTGAGAGTTGGTGCAAACTTCGCCGGTGCATCCAAACCCCGTGATATGATACACTCTATCACACATAAACCTCCTTATATCTTCCTCAAAACAGCCACCATACCTACCTATTATGGCATTTCCATAGCCATTCCGAGATATATTGCCATGCAACTTTCCACCGTTCCGTTCATCATCATCATGACATACTTTACTTTTGTCATATTGCCATTGCATGATCATGTAGTTGACATCGTATTTGTGGCAAAGCCACCACGCATTATTTTTCATACATGTCACTCTTGACTCATTGCACCATCCCGGTACACTGCCGGAGGCATTCATATAGAGTCATATCTTGTTCTAGTTTCGAGTTGTAATTCATATGTTGTAATTAATGAAAGTGTGATGATCATCATTATTAGAGCATTGCCCAAAAAGAAAAAAAAGAAAGGCCAAAAGAAAAAAAGAAAGGCCCCAAAAAAAGAAAAAAAAGAAAAAGAAAGAAAAAGAAAAGAAAAAAAAGAAAAAGAAAATAAATAAAAGGGCAATGCTACTATCTCTTTTTCCACACTTGTGCTTCAAAGTAGCACCATGTTATTCATGTAGTGAGTCTCATATTTTGTGCTTCAAAGTAGCACCATGTTTTTCATATAGTGAGTCTCATAGGTTGTCTTTTTCATACTAGTGGGAATTTTTCATTATAGAACTTGACTTGTATATTCCTACGATGGGCTTCCTCAAATGCCCTAGGTCTTCGTGAGCAAGCAAGTTGGATGCACACCCACTAGTTTTCTTTTGTTGAGCATTCATTTATAGCTCTAGTGCATCCGTTCCATGGCAATCCCTACTCCTCATGTTGACATCAATTGATGGGCATCTCCATAGCCCGTTGATTATCCTCATCAATGTGAGACTTTCTCCTTTTTTGTCATCTCCACACAATCCCAATCATCATATTCTATTCCACCCATAGTGCTATATCCATGGCTCACGCTCATGTATTGCGTGAAGGTTGAAAAAGTTTGATATTATTTAAGTATGAAACAATTGCTTGGATTGTCAACGGGGGTATAGAAGTTGGGAACATCATTGTGTGACGAAAATGAAGCATAGCCTAACTATATGATTTTGTAGGGATGAACTTTCTTTTGCCATGTTATTTTGAAGAAGACATGATTACTTTGATTAGTATGCTTGAAGTGTTACTATTTCTTTTATCAGTATGAACTTTTATTTTGAATCATTTGGATCTGAACATTCATGCCACAATAAAGAAAATTACATCGAGAATTATGCTAGGTAGCACCATTCCACATCAAAAATTCTGTTTTTATCATTTACCTACTCGAGGACGAGCAGGAATTAAGCTTAGGGATGCTTGATACGTATCCAACGTATCTATAATTTTTTATTATTCCATGCTATTATATTACCCCCTTTGGATGTTTATGGGCTTTATTTTACACATTTATATCATTTTTGGGACTAACCTACTAACTGGAGGTCGAGCCCGTATTGCTGTTTTTTTGCCTATTTCAGTATTTCAAAGAAAAGTAATATCAAACGGAGTCCAAATGGAATGAAACCTTCGGGAGCGTGATTTTTGGAACGAACGTGATCCAGAGGACTTGGAGTGCAAGTCAAGAAGCAGCCGAGGCGGCCACGAGAGGGGAGGGCGCGCCCACCCCTATAGGGCATGCCCTCCTGTCTCGTGGACCCCTCGGGGAGCCACCGACGTACTTCTTCCTCCTATATAAGCCTACGTACCCCGAAAACATCCAGGAAGCCAACGAAACACAATTTCCACCACCGTAACCTTCTGTATCCATGAGATCCCATCTTGTAGCCTTCGTCGGTGCTCCACCGGAGGGGGAATCGACCACGGAGGGCTTCTACATCAACACCATAGCCCCTCTGATGAGTTGTGAGTAGTTTACCACAGACCTTCGGGTCCATAGTTATTAGCTAGATGGCTTATTCTCTCTTTTTGGATCTCAATACAATGTTCTCCCCCTCTCTTGTGGAGATCTATTCGATGTAAACTCTTTTTCCGGTGTGTTTGTCGACATCCGATGAATTGTAGGTTTATGATCAAGTTTATCTATGAGAAATATTTGAATCTCCTCTGAATTCTTTTATGTATGATTGAGTTATCTTTGCAAGTCTCTTCGAATTATCAGTTTGGTTTGCCTATTAGATTGATCTTTCTTTCCATGGGCGAAGTGTGTAGCTTTGGCTTTAATCTTGCGGTGTCCTTACCCAGTGACAGAAAGGGTTGCAAGGCACGTATTGTATTGTTGCCATTGAGGATAAAAAGATGGGGTTTATATCATATTGCATGAGTTTATCCCTCTACATCATGTCATCTTGCTTAATGTGTTACTCTGTTCTTTATGAACTTAATACTCTAGATCCAGGCAGGAGTCGGTCGTTGTGTGGAGTAATAGTAGTAGATGCAGGCAGGAGTCGGTCTACTTGTTGCGGACGTGATGCCTATATACATGATCATACCTAGATAATCTCATAATTATTCGCTTTTCTATCAATTGCTCGATAGTAATTCGTTCACCCACCGTAATACTTATGCTATCTTGAGAGAAGCCTCTAGTGAAACCTATGCCCCCCGGGTCTATCTTTTATCATATTTGCTTTCAATCTACTTTTATTTGCATCTTTATTTTTTGCATCTATATTATAAAATACCAAAAATATATTTATCTTATCATACTATCTCTATCAGATCTCACTTTCGCAAGTGGCCGTGAAGGCATTGACAACCCCTTTATTGCGTTGGTTGCGAGTTCTTTGTTTGTTTGTGTAGGTGTGTGGGACTTTTGAGGAGCCTCCTACTGGATTGATACCTTGGTTCTCAAAAACTGAGGGAAATACTTACGCTACTATTGCTGCATCACCCTTTCCTCTTCAAGGAAAACCAACGCAAGGTCAAGACGTAGCAAGAAGGATTTCTGGCGCCGTTGCCGGGGAGGTCTTCGCTCAAGTCAAGACATACCAAGTACCCATCACAAACTCATCTCCCTCACATTTACATTATTTGCCATTTGCCTCTCGTTTTCCTCTCCCCCACTTCACCCTTGTCGTTTTATTTGCCCTCTCTTTCCCAATCTTCTCCTCACTTTTCGCTTGCCTTTTTCTGTTTGCTTGTGTGTTGGATTACTTGTTGCCATGGTGCAAGATAATACCAAATTGTGTGATTTCTCGAATACCAATAATAATGATTTCCTTAGTACTCTGATTGCCCCTCTCAATGATGTTGAGTCTTGTTAAATCAATACTGCTTTGTTGAATCTTGTTATGAAAGATCAATTCGCCGGCCTTCCTAGTGAAGATGCCACTACTCATCTAAACAACTTTGTTGATTTGTGTGATGTGCAAAAGAAGAAAGATACGGATAATGATATTGTTAAATTGAAGTTATTTCCGTTTTCACTTAGAGATCGTGCTAAAGTTTGGTTTTCGTCTTTGCCTAAAAATAGTATTGATTCTTGGAACAAGTGCAAAGATGCTTTTATCTCTAAGTATTTTCCTCCCGCTAAGATTATCACTCTTAGGAACGATATTATCAATTTTAAACAACTTGATCATGAGCATGTTGCCCAATCTTGGGAAAGAATGAAATTGATGATTCGCAATTGCCCTACTCATGGTTTGAATTTATGGATGATCATACAAAAAATTTATGCCGATTTGAACTTTGCTTCTAGAAATCTCTTAGATTCGGCCGGGGGAGGCACGTTTATGGAAATCACGTTAGGAGATGCTACAAAACTTCTTGATAATATTATGGCTAATTATTCTCAATGGCACACCGAAAGATCTTCTAGTATAAAAGTGCATGATATAGAAGAAATCAATGTTTTGAGTGGAAAGATGGATGAACTTATGAAATTGTTTGCTACTAAAAATACTCCTCTTGATCCCAATGATATGCCTTTGTATACTTTGATTGAGAATGATAATGAATCTATGGATGTGAATTTTGTTGGTAGGAATAGTTTCGGTAAAAATGCTTATAGAGGAAACTTTAATTCTAGACCGTTCCCTAGTAATTCCTCTAATAATTATGGAAATTCCTACAATAATTCTTATGGTAATTTTAATAAGATGCCCTCTGATTTTGAGAATAGTGTCATAGAATTTATGATTTCTCAAAATAATTTTAATGCCTTGCTTGAAGAAAAATTGCTCAAAGTTGATGATTTGGCTAGGAACGTTGATAGACTTTCGCTTGATGTTGATTCTCTTAAACTTAGATCTTCTCCTCCTAAGCATGATATCAATGAGTCTCTCAAAGCAATGAGAATTTCCATTGACGAGTGCAAGGAAAGAACCGCTAGATTGCGTGCTAAGAAAGATAGCTTTGTAAAGGCATGTTCTTCTAGTTTCCATGAAACTAGATCTTAAAGTTATTAATGTGTATCCTATTAGATCTTTGTTTTGCAATATGAATCTTGATAATAATGGGACTGGAGATGAGTCAACTTTATTTAGAAGGCGTCCCAATAATTCGGAGTTTTTAGATCTTGATGCTAAAATTGGTAAAAGTGGGATTGGAGAGGTCATGACTTTAAATAGTATTGAACCCACTATCTCGGATTTCAAGGAATTTGATTATGGTAATTGTTCTTTATAAGGTTGTATTTCCTTGTTGCAATCCGTTGTTAATTCTCCTCATGCTTATAGTCAAAATAAAGCTTTTACCAAACATGTCGTTGATGCCTTGATGCAATCTTATGATGAAAAACTTAATTTGGAAGTTTCTATACCTAGAAAACTTAATGATGAGTGGGAACCTACTATAAAGATTATAATTAAAGATCATGAGTGTTTTTCTTTGTGTGATTTGAGTGCTAGTGTTTCCACGATTCCGAAAACTTTATGTGATATTTTAGATTTCCATGATCTTGAGGATTGCTCTTTAAATTTGCACCTTGCGTATTCCACCATTAAAAAGCCAATGGGAAGGATCAATGATGTTCTCATTGTTGCAAATAGAAATTTGGTGCCCGTAGCTTTTATCGTTCTTGATATAGATTGCAATTTTCTTGCCCTATTATTCTTGATAGACCTTTTCTTAGAACGATTGGTGCGATTATTGATATGAAGGAAGGGAATATTAGATTCCAATTTCCATTAAAGAAAGGCATGGAGCACTTTCCAAGAAAGAAAGTCAAATTACCTTATGAATTTATTATGCGGGCTACGTATGAATCAAGTGCCAAAGATGACACTACTTAGATCTATCTTCGCTTATATGCCTAGCTAGGGGCGTTAAACGATAGCGCTAGTTGGGAGGCAACCCAATTTTCTTTGTGTTTTTTGTTTTTGTTCCTGTTTAGTAATAAAGTTTGCACCTAATTTCTGTTTAGATGTGTTTTCATGTTTTAATTAGTGTTTGTGCCAAGTAGAACCTATAGGATAACCTATGATGATAGTTGATTTGATTCTGCCGAAAAACATAAACTTTGCGCTCACGAGAAAAAAATCAATA
>NC_041389.1:571722880-571769264 GCF_002162155.2 Triticum dicoccoides | reverse complement strand
TTGATTCTTTTTGCTTCTGATCAATAAGGAAATTTTCCAGTACGTCCTATTTTGGTAAGATTTTTAGAGTTCCAGAAGTTTGCGTTAGTTACAGATTCCTGCAGACTTTTCTGTTTTTGACAGATTCTGTTTTTCGTGTGTTGTTTGCTTATTTTGATGCATCTATGGCTAGTATGTAAGGGTATGAACCATAGAGAACTTGGAATACAGTAGGTTTAACACCAAAATAAATAAAGAATGAGTTCATTATAGTACCTTATGTGGTGGTTTGGTTTTCTTTCACTAACGGAGCTTATAAGATTTCCTGTTGAGTTTTGTGTTGTGAAGTTTTCAAGTTTTGGGTAAAGCTTTTATGGACTATGGAACAAGGAGTGGCTAGAGACTAAGCTTGGGGATGATTATGGCACCCCAAGATATTCAATAATAGCCAATCCTAAGCTTGGGGATGCCCCGGGAAGGCATCCCCTCTTTCGTCTTCGTTCATTGGTAACTTTACTTGGAGCTATATTTTTATTTGCCACATGATATGTGTTTTGCTTGGAGCGTCGTGTATTATATTAGTCTTTTCTTTTTAGTTTACCACAATCATCCTTGCTGTACACACCTTTTGGGAGAAGCCTATTTGATTAGAATTTATTATAATATGCTATGTGTGCTTCACTTATATCTTTTGAGCTTGATAGTTTTTGCTCTAGTGCTTCACTTATATCTTTTAGAGCACGGGGGTGGCTTGATTTTATAGCAATTGTTAGTCTCTCATGCTTCACTTATATTATTTTGAGAGTCTTTTAGAACATCATGGTATTTTCTATGGTTACAATTTTGGTCCTAGAATGATGAGCATCCAAGTTGGGTATAATAAAACTATCACAGGAAGTGAATTGGATGCTATGATCAATTTGATACTTGATAATTGTTTTGAGATATGAAGGTAGTATGTTAAAGTCATGCTAGTTGGGTGATTATGAATTTAAATAATGCTTGTGTTGAAGTTAGCAAGTCCCGTAGCATGCACATATGGTTAAAGTTGTGTAACAAATTTGAAACATGAAGTGTACCTGGCTTGTGCATCCTTATGAGTGGCGGTCGGGGACGAGCGATGGTCTTTTCCTACCAATCTATCCCCCTAGGAGCATGCCAGTAGTGCTTGATTTTTGATGACTTCTAAATTTTTGCAATAAGTATATGAGTTCTTTTGACTAATGTTGAGTCCATGGATTATACGCACTTTTACCTTTCCACCATTGCTAGCCTCTTCGGTACCGTGCATTACCCTTTCTCACCTTGAGAGTTGGTGCAAACTTCGCCGGTGCATCCAAACCCCGTGATATGGTACACTCTATCACACATAAACCTCCTTATATCTTCCTCAAAACAGCCACCATACCTACCTATTATGGCATTTCCATAGCCATTCCGAGATATATTGCCATGCAACTTTCCACCGTTCCGTTCATCATCATCATGACATACTTTACTTTTGTCATATTGCCATTGCATGATCATGTAGTTGACATCGTATTTGTGGCAAAGCCACCACGCATTATTTTTCATACATGTCACTCTTGACTCATTGCACCATCCCGGTACACTGCCGGAGGCATTCATATAGAGTCATATCTTGTTCTAGTTTCGAGTTGTAATTCATATGTTGTAATTAATGAAAGTGTGATGATCATCATTATTAGAGCATTGCCCAAAAAGAAAAAAAAGAAAGGCCAAAAGAAAAAAAGAAAGGCCCCAAAAAAAGAAAAAAAAGAAAAAGAAAGAAAAAGAAAAGAAAATAAATAAAAGGGCAATGCTACTATCTCTTTTTCCACACTTGTGCTTCAAAGTAGCACCATGTTATTCATGTAGTGAGTCTCATATTTTGTGCTTCAAAGTAGCACCATGTTTTTCATATAGTGAGTCTCATAGGTTGTCTTTTTCATACTAGTGGGAATTTTTCATTATAGAACTTGACTTGTATATTCCTACGATGGGCTTCCTCAAATGCCCTAGGTCTTCGTGAGCAAGCAAGTTGGATGCACACCCACTAGTTTTCTTTTGTTGAGCATTCATTTATAGCTCTAGTGCATCCGTTCCATGGCAATCCCTACTCCTCATGTTGACATCAATTGATGGGCATCTCCATAGCCCGTTGATTATCCTCATCAATGTGAGACTTTCTCCTTTTTTGTCATCTCCACACAATCCCAATCATCATATTCTATTCCACCCATAGTGCTATATCCATGGCTCACGCTCATGTATTGCGTGAAGGTTGAAAAAGTTTGATATTATTTAAGTATGAAACAATTGCTTGGATTGTCAACGGGGGTATAGAAGTTGGGAACATCATTGTGTGACGAAAATGAAGCATAGCCTAACTATATGATTTTGTAGGGATGAACTTTCTTTTGCCATGTTATTTTGAAGAAGACATGATTACTTTGATTAGTATGCTTGAAGTGTTACTATTTCTTTTATCAGTATGAACTTTTATTTTGAATCATTTGGATCTGAACATTCATGCCACAATAAAGAAAATTACATCGAGAATTATGCTAGGTAGCACCATTCCACATCAAAAATTCTGTTTTTATCATTTACCTACTCGAGGACGAGCAGGAATTAAGCTTAGGGATGCTTGATACGTATCCAACGTATCTATAATTTTTTATTATTCCATGCTATTATATTACCCCCTTTGGATGTTTATGGGCTTTATTTTACACATTTATATCATTTTTGGGACTAACCTACTAACTGGAGGCCGAGCCCGTATTGCTGTTTTTTTGCCTATTTCAGTATTTCAAAGAAAAGTAATATCAAACGGAGTCCAAATGGAATGAAACCTTCGGGAGCGTGATTTTTGGAACGAACGTGATCCAGAGGACTTGGAGTGCAAGTCAAGAAGCAGCCGAGGCGGCCACGAGAGGGGAGGGCGCGCCCACCCCTATAGGGCATGCCCTCCTGTCTCGTGGACC
This sequence comes from Triticum dicoccoides, assembly GCF_002162155.2. Classification (NCBI taxonomy): domain Eukaryota; kingdom Viridiplantae; phylum Streptophyta; class Magnoliopsida; order Poales; family Poaceae; genus Triticum; species Triticum dicoccoides. The sequence continues at coordinate 571,766,295 of NC_041389.1, read as the reverse complement.
CCTCGGGGAGCCACCGACGTACTTCTTCCTCCTATATAAGCCTACGTACCCCGAAAACATCCAGGAAGCCAACGAAACACAATTTCCACCACCGTAACCTTCTGTATCCATGAGATCCCATCTTGTAGCCTTCGTCGGTGCTCCACCGGAGGGGGAATCGACCACGGAGGGCTTCTACATCAACACCATAGCCCCTCTGATGAGTTGTGAGTAGTTTACCACAGACCTTCGGGTCCATAGTTATTAGCTAGATGGCTTATTCTCTCTTTTTGGATCTCAATACAATGTTCTCCCCCTCTCTTGTGGAGATCTATTCGATGTAAACTCTTTTTCCGGTGTGTTTGTCGACATCCGATGAATTGTAGGTTTATGATCAAGTTTATCTATGAGAAATATTTGAATCTCCTCTGAATTCTTTTATGTATGATTGAGTTATCTTTGCAAGTCTCTTCGAATTATCAGTTTGGTTTGCCTATTAGATTGATCTTTCTTTCCATGGGCGAAGTGTGTAGCTTTGGCTTTAATCTTGCGGTGTCCTTACCCAGTGACAGAAAGGGTTGCAAGGCACGTATTGTATTGTTGCCATTGAGGATAAAAAGATGGGGTTTATATCATATTGCATGAGTTTATCCCTCTACATCATGTCATCTTGCTTAATGTGTTACTCTGTTCTTTATGAACTTAATACTCTAGATCCAGGCAGGAGTCGGTCGTTGTGTGGAGTAATAGTAGTAGATGCAGGTAGGAGTCGGTCTACTTGTTGCGGACGTGATGCCTATATACATGATCATACCTAGATAATCTCATAATTATTCGCTTTTCTATCAATTGCTCGAAATAAATTCGTTCACCCACCGGAATACTTATGCTATCTTGAGAGAAGCCTCTAGTGAAACATATGGCCCCCGGGTCTATATTTTGTCATATTTGCTTTCAATCTACTTTTATTTGCATCTTTACTTTTTGCATCTATATTATAAAATACCAAAAATATATTTATCTTATCATACTATCTCTATAAGATCTCACTTTCGCAAGTGGTCGTGAAGGGATTGACAACCCCTTTATTGCGTTGGTTGCGAGTTCTTTGTTTGTTTGTGTAGGTGCATGGGACTTTTGAGGAGCCTCCACTGGATTGATACCTTGGTTCTCAAAAACTGAGGGAAATACTTACGCTACTACTGTTGCATCACCCTTTCCTCTTCAAGGAAAACCAATGCAAGCTCAAGACGTAGCAGGGGGCAATTGTTGCACGTAGGTTGCATAATAATGGTTTATCTGGAGATTTGTTTGGAGGGATTTATGCGACCTGTGTTGCTAACTATCTTGGTATACCTCCACGTGAGGGTGACAGGGAGTTGCCTCCCATTTATTTAGATTATAATGCTATGGTTAGTCATCATTTTCTTGTGGGGAATGAACAATTCCTCCAGTATCGACTAATTTTTGACAGACGTCGCTCTGTCCATGTTACTCTCCTTGCTCCTGCCCTTTGTGATTACCAGGCAAAAAGAAGATATGTTGTAACCAGGGAGGAGGCAACCGAATATGAGAGGAGAGCGGAGGCAGCTCGTCGCCATGCCGCAGCTCAGGAGGCACTGGCTGCTGCATCTCAGTACGACCCCAGTTACAACTTCGGATATCATTCAGGCTAGCCATGGCCATAGACCAACTTAGGCCAAAAGCCTAAGCTTGGGGGAGTACATATTTCTCACCGACATTACATTCATGTTCACACACTCATTCTAGTTGTCGGTGCTCATACTCTTTCACTGTATTATCCATGCTAGTTTAATTTCTTTTCTAGTTTTCTTCTTGTCTGTTTCATAAACCTTAATAAAAACAAAAAAAATAAAAAATAGTTAGTTTAATTTCCATGCTTGTAGTAGTAATTAAAAGAAAACCCAAAAAGATTTCTTGTTCTTCTTTTGCTTGTTGGGAGCTTTCCCGTGTAAATAGTTTTATATATTTCCTTTCCTTTGGGGGTCGAGCGGAGAAGACCTTAATGAAAATGTTTAGTGGCTCTCATATGCATGATTGTTGATTTAACCAAGAGCCCATATTACCCTGTCTTCTCCCTTGAATTGAATGCTTGCAGATTCCAGCTTAGTCCAATGCACGTGCACTATTATTATTATACACATCGTTCGGTCGTGCAAGTGAAAGGCAATAATGACAATATATGATGGACTAATTGAGATGAGAGGAGCTGGTATGAACTCGACCTCTCTTGTTTTTGTAAATATGATGAGTTCATCGTTCCTGATTCAGCCTATTATGAATAAACATGTTTGCCATGACAATTAGAGATTATAGTTGCGTATGCTATGCTTAATTAGCTATGAGTTTATAATGGTTTACCTTGCGTGCCAACATGCTATTAAAATGGTTTTGATGTGGTATGATAGGGTGGTATCCTCCTTTAAATGAATTGAGTGACTCGACTTGGCACATGCTCACGCATAAAAATAGTTGAAACAAAATCAACATAGCCTTCACGATATTTATGTTCATGGTGGATTATATCCTACTCATGCTTGCACTCGGTGTTGATTAATTTTAATGCATGTTCATGACTGTTGTCGCTCTCTCAGTTGGTCGCTTCCCAGTCTTTTGCTAGCCTTCACCTGTACTAAGCGGGAATACTGCTTGTGCATCCAAACTCCATAAACCCCAAAGTTATTCCATATGAGTCCACCATACCTTCCTATATGCGGTATTTACCTGCCGTTCCAAGTAAATTTGTATGTGCCAAACTCCAAGCCTTCAAATGAAATTCTATTTTGTATGCTCGAGCAGCTCATGTATCAACTAGGGCTGTCTATATCTTCCATGTTAGGCGGGTTATTCTCAAGAGGAGTGGACTCCGCTCCTCATTCACGAGAAAAGGGCTGGTAACCGGGATGCCCGGTCCCATGATCAAAAAGATCAAAGTAAATCAATATAATTAAACAAAACTCCCCCAGGGTTGTTGCTAGTTGGAGGCACCCGTTGTTTCGGGCAAGCCATGGATTGATGCTTGTTGGTGGTGGGGGGTATAAACTTTACCATTCTGTTGGGAACCGCCTATAATGTGTGTAGCATGGAAGATATCGAGATCTCATAGTTGTTATGTTGATAGTGAAAGTATACCGCTCAAAATCTTATTTATCTCTTTATTTCAAAATCAAGCTCTGGCACCTCTACAAATCCCTGCTTCCCTCTGCGAAGGGCCTATCTAGTTACTTTTATGTTGAGACATCACCCTCTTACTAAAAACCACCCGCTGGAGAGCACACTGTCATTTGCATGCATTACTATTAGTTTATATTGGGTATGACTTTACTGGATCTCTTTTACCATGAATTACAATGTTTAGTCAGTCCTTGATCTTTAAAGGTGCTCTGCATTTATGTTTTGCGGTCTCAGAAAGGGCTAGCAAGATACCATCTTGTTATATCATATTATGATTGTTTTGAGAAAGTGTTGTCATTCGAGTTTTATTATTATTTCTCGCTAGTTGATTATGCCATTGATATGAGTAAACATGAGACCTAAGTGTTACTGTGAGTATGGTTAGTTCATAATCTTTGCTGAAAACTTGAATGTTGGCTTTACATATTTACAACAAGAGCAAACAGAGTTTGTAAAAGTTTTTCTTTATCACTTTCAGTTTGTCAATTGAATTGCTTGAGGACAAGCAAAGGTTTAAGCTTGGGGGAGTTGATACGTCTCCGTCGTATCTACTTTTCCAAACACTTTTGCCCTTGTTTTGGACTCTAACTTGCATGATTTGAATGGAACTAACCCGGACTGAAGCAGTTTTCAGCAGAACTGCCATAGTGTTATTTTTGTGCAGAAATAAAAGTTCTCGGAATGTCCTGGAAATCCATGGAGCAACTTTTCAGAATTAATAAAAAATATTGGCGAAAGAAATAGCATCAGGGGGCCCACACCCTGTCCACGAGGGTGGGGGGGCGCGCCCCCTGCCTCGTGGGTCCCCTGGACGTCCACCGACCTCAACTCCAACTCCATATATTTGCTTTCACGGAGAAAAAAATCAAAGAGAAAGATTCATCATGCTTTACGATATGGAGCCGCCGCCAAGCCCTAATCTCCCTCAGGAGGGCTGATCTGGAGTCCGTTCGGGGCTCCAGAGACGGGGATTCGTCGCCGTCATCATCATCAACCATCCTCCATCACCAATTTCATGATGCTCACCGCCGTGCGTGAGTAATTCCATCGTAGGCTTGCTGGACGGTGATGGGTTAGATGAGATTTACCATGTAATCAAGTTAGTTTTGTTAGGGTTTGATACCTAGTATCCACTATGTTCTGAGATTGATGTTGCTATGACTTTGCTATGCTTAATGCTTGTCACTAGGGCCCGAGTGCCATGATTTTAGATACGAACCTATTATGTGTTCATGAATATATGTGAGTTCTTGATCCTATCTTGCGAGTCTATAGTCACCTATTACGTGTTACGATCCGACAACCCCGAAGTGACAATAATTGGGATACTTCTCGGTGATGACCGTAGTTTGAGGAGTTCATGTATTCACTATGTGTTAATGCTTTGGTCTGGTATTCTATTAAAAGGAGGCCTTAATATCCCTTAGTTTCCATGAGGACCCCGCTGCCACGGGAGGGTAGGACAAAAGATGTCATGCAAGTTCTTTTCCATAAGCATGTATGACTATATTCGGAATACATGCCTACATTACATTGATGAATTGGAGCTAGTTCTGTGTCACCCTATGTTATAACTATTACATGAGGAATCGCATCCGACATAATTATCCATCATTGATCCAATGCCTACGAGCTTTTGACATATTGTGCTTTGCTAATTTACTTTATCGTTGCTACTGTTACAATCACTACAAAACTGCTACCGTTACTTTTATCATTGTTATCATTACTTCCATACTACTTTGCTACTAAATACTTTGCTGCAGATACTAAGTTATCCAGGTGTGGTTGAATTGACAACTCAATTGCTAATACTTAAGAATATTCTTTGGCTCCCCTTGTGTCGAATCAATAAATTTGGGTTGAATACTCTACCCTCGAAAACTGTTGTGATCCCCTATACTTGTGGGTTATCATCAAACTCCTCCATGAGTCTAGCATGGTCAACCCCAAGTTTAGCCTTCTCGGAATTGAGCACACGAGATACAACAAGAGCATGATCAAGATACTTCTTTAATTTAGCATGATCATTGTTGTGTGACTCCTCAAGAGCAAAACAATGACCACGCTCTTCCTCAAGAGCATTAGAGAGATCCAATATCTCATCGGCATTGTCAAGACTATGCTCTTCCATCTTAGAGATGGTTTCTTCATGAGCCTCGATCATGTCATTGACTTCACCAAGTTGTTCCAAGCGAGCAACGAAGTGCTTCTTGGATTTACACTTCAGCTTACTCATAAAAGACTCAAATTCATTTTTTTCCTCCTTCGACCCCTCACTTTCATCAATGCAATCCATTAAGGAAGGATTAGTAGTGATGGTGGTTTTGATGTTGGGGGTTACCTTGTTGGTGGCTTTAGCCATGAGGCACTTGGTGGTGATGTTCTGTAACACTCCAAAAAAATTGGTTTCATTTTTATCAAATGCTTTAATTAATTGGAAGGAGATTGTTTAATTTTTTTAAAAAAAAAGACTCTCCTTCCCAAAAAGTTTCTTTTATGACAAGTTTTTTTGGGGGTTCTTCCCAACCTTCATTGTTGGTCTTGAAGATTTTTCATCTTGTGTTGGCTCAACACAAATAGTTTTGGAAGGTTTTTGCAATTCATATTTATTAAAAAGGATTCCTATAATTTTTGGATTTTATTCTTCCCCATTCAAAAATTACTCTCTTGCCATGACCTATGTTGAAAACTTTCTTCCAAAACCCACCTCCCCACTTTGGGTGGTGTCAAGCATCCAATCCCAGCAAGTTTCAACCTCTTTTGATTTTATTTCTATCTATTTTTACCTCAAATCTTTTTCTGTAATTTATTTTTGGACTCTTGGGATTTACAAAGGAAGTACCAGATTCCTTGAGCTTTTAATCCCAAGTAAATTACCCTAGCTACTCCTTGGTACCCTCAACCTAAATCCATCAAGAGCTGCTAGTCCACAATTCAAATTTTTTAAAATTTGCTTGCTGCAAGTTTGGACCAGATTTGCCATTTTTGGTGAATTTCATTCTTTCTCTTTTCCAAAAATTCTGAGATAATTCAGACAGTCTCTAGATGCATCAAGAGATCACGTCAGCAAGATTCAGCTCAAGAAAAAATTTCCACGTGCTCAAACCATTTCATCGAACAGGTGGCCGACACTGTTCCTGTCAAGTTTCAGAATTCAGTGTTTAGTTCAGTCGTTTTCTTCAGAGCTTCACGTCGATCTCACCAGTAACTGCAGTGGCGCCATGCTCCCTATCCCTCCTTCTTATACACCATGCCGCATGGTCGTTTGGATGGGTGTGAGCATCGGCAGTGAGCTGGCAGGGGTGCATCGCCCCCGTGAGCGGCGATAGCAACGCTCGCTGCGGCCGCTAGAGAAGCTCAGCGAGGAACGGCACCGTCCAGCGCCGCCCACACCACCAGGAGCCTCCGCATGGCCGTCCTCTTCTCTGGGCGCACTGCAAAACTGTCGCCGTGGCCTGAGAGGCACAGAGCAAGCTCTCTGCCACCGACGAGCCCGTGAGGCCGTTCCGTCGAAGGCTTGGAGTATCGCCCAAGTTGTACCAGGATTAGCTGTTGAATAGAGCCAGTGGACCAATACGAAGATGCCCAGTCACCTAAACCTCCAGCCCGACCACTGCATCGTCGTAATCGCTCGCTGGAGTGATCCCGTTCTCGGCAACCGCCTCGGGCCTGCTATATATGGATGCCCCGAGCTCGCCTTCGACCCAACACCACTCCTCCACCTCACCAGAACCACGACCAGCCGCTAGAAGGACCTCGCGGAGGCCTTCTTCCCCAACTCCGGCCGCCCCGATCCGCTTCGGGCTCCGGCAAGATTCTCTCTGGTGCTCTCACCCCACTTCCCAAACTATGCCAGTAGACTCCTAGTGCACCCACTCTTCTGACCCGAGCCCCAATTTGGCGTCTGCAGCCCTCCTCGGTGAGATCCATCACCGCCCGAACCACCGTCCGCCAGAGTGGAGGCCGCCATCGATGTGGTGCCCGCCGACGACCAACTCCACCACCCACAGACGCAGAAGAGCTCCGTGAGTCCATAGGTACTTTCCGTTTCCCCTACCCCGCCGTGGATCGACGCCGGCGACCACTGCGATCCTCGAGCACTGGTGTGCTCTATTTAAATTTTTAAACCTGACGGGTGGGACCCCCTCGTCAGCCTCTCCTCTTTTATTTGAAATGTTTTCTGAAAGCGCCTTCGGGCAAAGTACGTTTTCCCTTTTGGTCGGCGTATTTCTAACCGAAACGTTTTCTGTTTTTCTAAACTAGCCCTTGGAAAGTTTCTATTTCATCACAGATTAGTCCCTAGACTAAAACCTTTATAAATTTTAAACAAAAGATGATTTTTAGCTGATTCTTTTTCTGTCCTCTTTATTTTTCTATCTAGTTTTTTATAATATTTATTTGAAAAATATTTGGAACAATTTTTATGCGCGCATGATCAGCATGTTAATACTATCTAGTATTTGAAAAATATTTGATACGATGAGTGTTTTTCATGATTGCTTGAGTGGTTTTCTCATGACATGTTTATATAAGCAATTGTAAATGTTATATTTCATGCAAAGTAAGCTGCAAGTGAGCTTCGAAATTTGATGTGTCCATAAGATGGTGAGATAACCTGATCATCTGGTGGCATGATAGGTTGCAAGCTGGTATTGTTGAAGCATGCCAGTTTTATGTCAACCGTTTAACTCCAGTATTAACATGGACCAAGTCTTATTCCCGTTCGTCCCCTTTTTGTGCCGCCACATGTCTTCTGCAAAGAATGCGGTTTAGTCAGTTGCAAACCTCTTTCCTTGTACACACCAAATAGAGGGGCCGTGATGACGGTTCCATGGCCCTGGATTAAAGCCCGTCATCCGGTCAGGGGGCATGGGTGTTTCCGGTTGGGACTGAGAGGGGGGCACCCCTTAGATCGCACGATATAAATTTGATCCCATGCTATTCGAGGTTGTAGCCTCCCCGTCTTAAAGTTTTTCTTGAACGTTGCCTAGGGTGATTCCTGGCAGCGAAATGTGGAATGGGTGTGTACTGGTTAGATGTGTTTCTCCTAAAATACCGTAAACGGAACTAGTCCTTTGGAACTAGTCCCAACCAGACCTCACCTACGCGGAACGTCCAATAAAAATATTGGAGGAGTCCGAAAGGAGGACCCGTCAGGAAACAATTAGGTTCTTCAAGGTTCAGTGGAGCAATCACACCAAGGATGAAGCAACATGGAAAAGAGAGGGTTTTCTCCGGACGGAGTACCCACACCTATTTGAGGATTAGCTGAAATTGTTGGGGAATGTAGTAATTTCAAAAAAACTCCTACGCACATGCAAGATCATGGTGATGCATAGCAACGAGAGGGGAGAGTGTTGTCTACGTACCCTCGTAGACCGAAGCGGAAGCGTTGACGCAACATAGAGGAAGTAGTCGTACATCTTCCCGGTCCAACCGATCCAAGCACCGTTACTCCGGCACCTCCGAGTTCTTGACACACGTACAGCTCGATGACGCACCCCGAGCTCCGATCCAGCAAAGCTTCAGGGAGGAGTTCTGTCAGCACGACGGCGTGGTGACGATCTTGATGTTCAACCGTCGCAGGGCTTCGCCTAAGCAACGCTACAATATGACCGAGGTGTAATATCGTGGAGGGGGGCACCGCACACGGCTAAGGAACGATCACGAAGATCAACTTGTGTGTCCATGGGGTGCCCCCTGCCCCCGTATATAAAGGAGTGGAGGAGGGGAGGGCCAGCCCTCTCTATGGCGCGCCCTAGGGGAGTCCTACTCCCACCGGGAGTAGTACTCACACCGGGAGTAGGATTCCCCCTTTTCCTAGTCCAACTAGGAGTCCTTCCATGTAGTAGGAGTAGGAGACAAGGAAGGGGAAGAGAGAAGGGAAGGAAGGAGGGGGTGCGGCCCCTCCCCCTAGTCCAATTCGGACTAGGCCATGGGGGGGAGCACGGCCTGCCCTAGGCAGCCCCTCTCTCTTTCCCGTATGGCCCAATAAGGCCCAATACTTCTCCCCGGCGAATTCCCGTAACTCTCCGGTACTCCGATAAATACCCGAATCACTCGGAACCTTTCCGAACTCCGAATATAGTCGTCCAATATATCGATCTTTACGTCTCGACCATTTCGAGACTCCTCGTCATGTCCCCGATCTCATCCGGGACTCCGAACTCCTTCGGTACATCAAAACTCATAAACTCATAATATAACTATCATCGAAACCTTAAGCGTGCGGACCCTACGGTTCGAGAACAATGTAGACATGACCGAGACACGTCTCCGGTCAATAACCAATAGCGGAACCTGGATGCTCATATTGGCTTCCACATATTCTACGAAGATCTTTATTGGTCAGACCGCATAACAACATACGTTGTTCCCTTTGTCATCGGTATGTTACTTGCCCGAGATTCGATCGTCGGTATCCTATACCTAGTTCAATCTCGTTACCGGCAAGTCTCTTTACTCGTTCTGTAATACATCATCTCGCAACTAACTCATTAGCTGCAATGCTTGCAAGGCTTATGTGATGTGTATTACCGAGAGGGCCCAGAGATACCTCTCCGACATTCGGAGTGACAAATCCTAATCTCGAAATACGCCAACCCAACAAGTACCTTCGGAGACACCTGTAGAGCACCTTTATAATCACCCAGTTACGTTGTGACGTTTGGTAGCACACAAAGTGTTCCTCGGGTAAACAGGAGTTGCATAATCTCATAGTCATAGGAACATGTATAAGTCATGAAGAAAGCAATAGCAACATACTAAACGATTGGGTGCTAAGCTAACGGAATGGGTCATGTCAATCAGATCATTCACCTAATGATGTGATCCCGTTAATCAAATAACAACTCTTTGTCCATGGTTAGGAAACATAACCATCTTTGATTAACGAGCTAGTCAAGTAGAGGCATACTAGTGACACTCTGTTTGTCTATGTATTCACACATGTATTATGTTTCCGGTTAATACAATTCTAGCATGAATAATAAACATTTATCATGATATAAGGAAATAAATAATAACTTTATCATTTCCTCTAGGGCATATTTCCTTCAGTCTCCCACTTGCACTAGAGTCAATAATCTAGATCACATCACCATGTGATTAACATCGATAGTTCACATCATCATGTGATTAACACCCATAGTTCACATCGCCATGTGACCAACACCCAAAGGGTTTACTAGATTCAGTAATCTAGTTCACACCGCTATGTGATTAACACCCAAAGAGTACTAAGGTGTGATCATGTTTTGCTTGTGAGAGAAGTTTAGTCAACGGGTCTGCCACATTCAGATCCGTATGTATTTTGTAAATTTCTATGTCAACAATGCTCTGCATGGAGCTACTCTAGCTAATTGCTCCCACTTTCAATATGTATCCAGATTGAGACAGTCATCTAGATCAGTGTCAAAACTTGCATCGACGTAACCTTTACGATGAACCTTTTGTCACTTCCATAATCGAGAAACATATCCTTATTCCACTAAGGATAATTTTGACCGATGTCCAGTGATCTACTCCTAGATCACTATTGTACTCCCTTGCCAAACTCAGTGTAGGGTATACAATAGATCTGGTACACAGCATGGCATACTTTATAGAACCTATGGCCAATGCATAGGGAATGACTTTCATTCTCTTTCTATCTTCTGACGTGGTCGGGTTTTGAGTCTTACTCAATTTCACACCTTGTAACACAGGCAAGAACTCTTTCTTTGACTGTTCCATTTTGAACTACTTCAAAATCTTGTCAAGGTATGTACTCATTGAAAAAAAACTTATCAAGCGTCTTGATCTATCTCTATAGATCTTGATGCTCAATATGTAAGCAGCTTCATCGAGGTTTTTCTTTGAAAAACTCCTTTCAAACACTCCTTTATGCTTTGCAGAATAATTCCACATTATTTCCAATCAACAATATGTCATTCACATATACTTATCAGAAATGTTGTAGTGCTCCCACTCACTTTTTTGTAAATACAGGCTTCACCGCAAGTCTGTATAGAACTATATGCTTTGATTAGCTTATCAAAGCATATATTCCAACTCCGAGATGCTTGCACCAGTCCATAGATGGATCGCTGGAGCTTGCATATTTTGTTAGCACCTTTATGATTGACAAAACCTTCTGGTTGCATCATATACAACCCTTTTTTAATAAATCCATTAAGGAATGCAGTTTTGTTTATCCATTTGCCAGATTTCATAAAATGCGGCAATTGCTAACATGATTCGGACAGACTTAAGCATAGATACGAGTGAGAAACTCTCATCGTAGTCAACACCTTGAACTTGTCGAAAACCTTTTTGCGACAATTCTAGCTTTGTAGATAGTAACACTACTATCAGCGTCCGTCTTCCTCTTGAAGATCCATTTATTCTTAATGGCTTGCCGATCACCGAGCAAGTCCACCCAAAGTCCATACTTTGTTCTCATATATGGATCCTATCTCAGATTTCATGGCCTCAAACCATTTCGCGGAATCTGGGCTCATCATCGCTTCCTCATAGTTCGCAAGTTCGTCATGGTCTAGTAACATGACTTGCAGAACAGGATTACCGTACCACTCTGGTGTGGATCTCACTCTGGTTTACCTACAAGATTCGGTAGTAACTTGATCTGAAGTTACATGATCATCATCATTAGCTTCCTCACTAATTGGTGTAGTAGTCACAGGAACAGATTTCTGTGATGAACTACTTTCCAATAAGGGAGAAGGTACAATTACCTTATCAAGTTTCAACTTTCCTCCCACTCACTTCTTTCGAGAGAAACTCCTTCTCTAGAAAGGATCCATTCTTAGCAACGAATGTCTTGCCTTCGGATCTGTGATATAAGGTGTACCCAACAGTCTTCTTTGGGTATCCTATGAAGACATATTTCTCCGATTTGGGTTTGAGCTTATCAGGATGAAACTTTTTCACATAAGCATCACAACCCCAAACTTTAAGAAACGACAACTTTGGTTTCTTGCTAAACCACAGTTCATATAGTGTCATCTCAACGGATTTAGATGGTGCCCTATTTAACGTGAATGCAGCTGTCTCTAATGCATGATCCCAAAATGATATTGGTAAATCGGTAAGAAACATCATAGATTGTACTATATCCAATAAAGTACAGTTATGACGTTCGGACACGCCATTATGATGTGGTGTTCCAGGTGGCATGAATTTGTGAAACTATTTCACGTTGTTTTAACTGAAGACCAAACTCGTAACTCAAATATTTGTCTCCGCAATCAGATCGTAGAAACCTTATTTTCTTGTCACGATGATTTTCCACTTCACTCTGAAATTCTTTGAACTTTTCAAATGTTTCAGACTTATGTTTCATCAAGTAGATATACCCATATCTTCTCAAATCATCTGTGAAGGTTAGAAAATAACGATACCCTCCGCGAGCCTTAACACTCATCGGATCGCATATATCAGTATGTATTATTTCCAATAAGTCAGTTGCTCGCTCCACTATTCCGGAGAACGGAGTTTTAGTCATCTTGCCCATGAGGCATGGTTCGCAAGCATCAAGTGATTCATAATTAAGTGATTCCAAAATCCCATCAGCATGGAGTTTCTTCATGCGCTTTACACCAATATGACCTAAACGGCAGTGCCACAAATAAGTTGCACTATCATTATTAACTTTGCATCTTTTGGTTTCAATATTATGAATATGTGTATCACTATGATCGAGATCCAATGAACCATTTTCATTGGGTGTGTAACCATATAAGGTTTTATTCATGTAAACAGAACAACAATTTATTCTCTTACTTAAATGAATAATCGTATTGCAATAAACACGATCAAATCATATTCATGCTCAACGCAAACACCAAATAACATTTATTTAGGTTCAACACTAATCCTGAAAGTATAGGGAGTGTGCGATGATGATCATATCAATCTTGAAACTACTTTCAACACACATCGTCACTTCACCCTTAACTAGTTTCTGTTTATTCTGCAACTCCCGTTTCGAGTTACTACTCTTAGCAACTGAACCAGTACCAAATACCGAGGGGTTGCTATAAACACTAGTAAAGTACACATCAATAACATGTATATCAAATATACCTTTATTCACTTTGCCATCCTTCTTATCCGCCAAATGCTTGGGGTAGTTCTGCTTCCAGTGACCAGTCCCTTTGCAGTAGAAGCACTTAGTCTCAGGCTTAGGTCCAGACTTGGGCTTCTTCACTTGAGCAGCAACTTGCTTGCCGTTCTTCTTGAAGTTCCCTTCTATCCCTTTGCCCTTTTCCTTGAAACTAGTGGTCTTGTTAACCATCAAAACTTGATGTTCTTTCTTGATTTCTACCTTCATTGATTTCATCATCATGAAAAACTCGGGAATCATTTTCATCATCCCTTGCATACTATAGTTCATCACGAAGTTCTACTAACTTGGTGATGGTGACTAGAGAATTCTGCCAATCACTATCTTATCTGGAAGATTAACTCCCACTTGATTCAAGCAATTGTAGTACCCAGACAATCTGAGCACATGCTCACTAGTTGAGTGATTCTCCTCCATCTTTTAGCTATAGAACTTGTTGGAGACTTCATATCTCTCAACTCGGGTATTTTCTTAAAATATTAACTTCAACTCCTGGAACATCTCATATGGTCCATGACGTTCAAAACATCTTTGAAGTCCCGATTCTAAGCCATTAAGCATGGTGCACTAAACTATCAAGTGGTCATCATATTGAGCTAGCCAAACATTCATAACGTCTACATCTGCTCCTGCAATAGGTCTGTCACCTAGAGGTGCATTAAGGACATATTCTTCTGTGCAGCAATGAGGATAAACCTCAGATCACGGATCCAATCCGCATCATTTCTACTAAGATCTTTCAACACAATTTTCTCTAGGAACATATCAAAATAAACACAGGGAAGCAACAACGCGAGCTATTGATCTACAACATAGATATGCTAATACTACCAGGACTAAGTTCATGATAAATTTAAGTTCAATTTAATCATATTACTTAAGAACTCCCACTTAGATAGACATCCCTCTAATCCTCTAAGTGATCACGTGATCCAAATCAACTAAACCATAACCGATCATCACGTGAAATGGAGTAGCTTTCAATGGTGAACATCACTATGTTGATCATATCTACTATATGATTCACGCTCGACCTTTCGGTCTCCGTGTTCCGAGGCCATATCTGCATATGCTAGGCTCGTCAAGTTTAACCTGAGTATTCCGCGTGTGCAAAACTGGCTTGCACTTGTTGTAGTTGGACGTAGAGCTTATCACACCCAATCATCACGTGGTGTCTGGGCACGACGAACTTTGGCAACGGTGCATACTCAGGGAGAACACTTCTTGATAATTAGTGAGAGATCATCTTAAAATGCTACCGTCAATCAAAGCAAGATAAGATGCATAAAAGATAAACATCATATGCAATCAAAATATGTGACATGATATGGCCATGATCATCTTGTGCCTTTGATCTCCATCTCCAAAGTACTGTCATGATCTCTATCGTCACCGGCACGACACCATGATCTTCATCATCTTGATCTATATCAATGTGTCATCACATGGTTGTCTCACCAACTATTGCTATCGTATAGCGATAAAGTAAAGCAATTATTTGGCACTTGCATCTTATGCAACAAAGAGACATCCATAGGGCTTCTGCCAGTTGCCGATAACTTCAACAAAACATGATTATCTCATACAACAACTTATATCTCATCACGTCTTGACCATATCACATCACAACATGCCCTGCAAAAACAAGTTAGACGTCCTCTACTTTGTTGTTGCAAGTTTTACGTGGCTGCTACGGGCTGAGCAAGAACCATTCTTACCTAAGCATCAAAACCACAACGATAGTTTGTCAAGTTGGTGCTGTTTTAACCTTCGCAAGGACCGGGCGTAGCCACACTCGGTTCAACTAAAGTTGGAGAAACAGACACCCACTAGTCACCTGTGTGCAAAGCACGGCGGTAAAACCAGTCTCGTGTAAGCGTACGCGTAATGTCGGTCCGGGCTGCTTCATCCAACAATACCGCTGAACCAAAGTATGACATGCTAGTAAGTAGTATGACTTGTATCGCCCACAACTCACTTGTGTTCTACTCGTGCATATAACATCAACGCATAAAACCTAGGCTCTGATGTCACTATTGGGGAACGTAGTAATTTCAAAAAAATTCCTACCCACACGCAAGATCATGGTGATGCATAGCAACGAGAGGGGAGAGTGTTGTCTATGTACCCTCGTAGACCGAAGCGGAAGCGTTGATGCAATGTAGAGGAAGTAGTCGTACATCTTCCCGGTCCAACCGATCCAAGCACCGTTACTCCGGCACCTCCGAGTTCTTGACACATGTACAGCTCGATGACGCACCCCGAGCTCCGATCCAGCAAAGCTTCGGGGAGGAGTTCCGTCAGCACGACGGCGTGGTGATGATCTTGATGTTCAACCGTCGCAGGGCTTCGCCTAAGCACCGCTACAATATGACCGAGGTGTAATATCGTGGAGGGGGGCACCGCACACAGCTAAGGAACGATCACGAAGATCAACTTGTGTGTCCATGGGGTGCCCCCTGCCCCCGTATATAAAGGAGTGGAGGAGGGAGGGCCGGCCCTCTCTATGGCGCGCCCTAGGGGAGTCCTACTCCCACCGGGAGTAGTACTCCCACCGGGAGTAGGATTCCCCCTCTTCCTAGTCCAACTAGGAGTCCTTCCATGTAGTAGGAGTAGGAGACAAGGAAGGGGAAGAGAGAAGGGAAGGAAGGAGGGGGTGCGGCCCCTCCCCCTAGTCCAATTCAGACTAGGCCATGGGGGGCGCGCGGCCTGCCCTAGGCAGCCCCTCTCTCTTTCCCGTATGGCCCAATAAGGCCCAATACTTCTCCCCGGCGAATTCCCGTAACTCTCCGGTACTCCGATAAATACCCGAATCATTCGGAACCTTTCCGAACTCCGAATATAGTCGTCCAATATATCGATCTTTACGTCTCGACCATTTCAAGACTCCTCGTCATGTCCCCGATCTCATCTGGGACTCCGAACTCCTTCGGTACATCAAAACTCATAAACTCATAATATAAATGTCATCGAAACCTTAAGCGTGCGGATCCTACGGTTCGAGAACAATGTAGACATGACCGAGACACGTCTCCGGTCAATAACCAATAGCGGAACCTGGATGCTCATATTGGCTCCCACATATTCTACGAAGATCTTTATCGGTCAGACCGCATAACAACATACGTTGTTCCCTTTGTCATCGGTATGTTACTTGCCCGAGATTCGATCGTCGGTATCCTATACCTAGTTCAATCTCGTTACCGGCAAGTTTCTTTACTCGTTCTGTAATACATCATCTCGCAACTAACTCATTAGCTGCAATGCTTGCAAGGCTTATGTGATGTGTATTACCGAGAGGGCCCAGAGATACCTCTCCGACATTTGGAGTGACAAATCCTAATCTCGAAATACGCCAACCCAACAAGTACCTTCGGAGACACCTGTAGAGCACCTCTATAATCACCCAGTTACGTTGTGACGTTTGGTAGCACACAAAGTGTTCCTCCGGTAAATGGGAGTTGCATAATCTCATAGTCATAGGAACATGTATAAGTCATGAAGAAAGCAATAGCAACATAATAAACGATCGGGTGCTAAGCTAACGGAATGGGTCATGTCAATCAGATCATTCACCTAATGATGTGATCCCGTTAATCAAATAACAACTCTTTGTCCATGGTTAGGAAACATAACCATCTTTGATTAACGAGCTAGTCAAGTAGAGGCATACTAGTGACACTCTGTTTGTCTATGTATTCACACATGTATTATGTTTCCGGTTAATACAATTCTAGCATGAATAATAAACATTTATCATGATATAAGGAAATAAAAAATAACTTTATCATTGCCTCTAGGGCATATTTCCTTCAGAAATCTCGGGGACGAGATTTTTTCCTAAGGGGGTAGGTGTTGTAACACTCCAAAAATTTTGGTTTGATTTTTATCAAATTCTTTAATTAATTGGAAGGAGGTTGTTTAAATATATTTTTTACAAAGACTCTCCTTCCCAAAAAGTTTCTTTTATGACAAGTTTTTTTTTGGGTTCTTCCCAACCTTTATTGTTGGTCTTGAAGATTTTTCATCTTGTGTTGGCTCAACACAAATAATTTTGGAAGGTTTTTGCAATTCCTATTTATTAAAAAGGATTCCTATAATTTTTGGATTTTCTTCTTCCCCATTCAAAAATTACTCTCTTGCCATGACCTATGTTGAAAACTTTCTTCCAAAACCCACCTCCCCACTTTGGGTCAAGTCAAGCATCCAATCCCAGCAAGTCTCAACCTCTTTTGATTTTATTTCTATCTATTTTTACCTCAAATCTTTTTCTGTAATTTATTTTTGGACTCTTGGGATTTACAAAGGAAGTACCAGATTCCTTGAGCTTTTAATCCCAAGTAAATTACCCTAGCTACTCCTTGGTACCCTCAACCTAGATACATCAAGAGCTGCTAGTCCACAGTTCAAATTTTTCAAAAATTGTTTGCTGCAAGTTTGGACCAGATTTGCCATTTTTGGTGAATTTCATTCTTTCTCTTTTCCAAAAATTCTGAGATAATTCAGACAGTCTCCAGATGCATCAAGAGATCACCTCACCAAGCTTCAGCACAAGAAAAATTTTCCACATGCTCAAATCATTTCATCGAATAGGTGGTCGGCACTGTTCCTGTCAAGTTTCAGAATTCAGTGTTTAGTTCAGTCGCCAGTGTCGTTTTCTTTAGAGCTTCACGTCGATCTCACCAGTAACTGCAGTGGTGCCATGCTCCCTATTCCTCCTTCTTATCCACCGCGCCGCACCGTCGTCTAGACGTGTGCGAGTGTCGGCGGTGAGCTGGCAGGGGTGCATCGCCCCCGTGAGCGGCGACAGCAACGCTTGCTGCGGCCGCCAGAGAAGCTCAGCGAGGAACGGCGCCGTCCAGCACCGCCCACACCACCAGGAGCCTCCGCGTGGCCGTCCTCTTCTCTGGGCGCACCGCAGAACTGTCGTCGTGGCTTGAGAGGCGCAGAGCGCGCTCTCTGCCGCCGACGAGCCCGTGAGGCCGTTCCGTCGAAGGCTTGGAGTATCGCCCAAGTTGTACCAGGATTAGCTGTTGAATGGAGTCAGTGGACCAATCCGAAGATGCCCAGTCACCTAAACCTCTAGCCCAACCACTACATCACCGTAATCGCTCGCCGGAGTGATCCCGTTCTCGGCAACCGCCTCAGGCCGGCTATGTATGGAGGCCCCAAGCTCGCCTTCGACCCAACACCACTCCTCCACCTCACCAGAACCACGACCAGCCGCTAGAAGGACCTCGAAGAGGCCTTCTTCCCCAACTCCGACCGCCCCGATCCGCTTCGGGCTCCGGCAAGATTCTCTCTTGTGAGAGCACCCCCACTTCCCAAACTATGCCAGTAGACTCCTAGTGCACCCACTCTTCTGACCCGATCCCCAATTTGGCGTCTGCAGCCCTCCTCGGTGAGATCCATCACCGCCTGAACCACCATCCACCGGAGTGGAGGTCGCCGTCGATGTGGTTCCCGCTGACGACCAACTCCACCATCCACAGACGCAGAAGAGCTCCTGAGTCCATAGGTACTTCCCGTTTCCCCTACCCCGCTGTGGATCGACGCCGGCGACCACCGCGATCCTCGGGCGCCGGTGTGCTCTGTTTAAATTTTTAAACCTGACGGGTGCGACCCCCTCGTCAGCTTCTCCTCTTTTATTTGAAATGTTTTCTAAAAGCGCCTTCGGGCAAAGTACGTTTTCCCTTTTGGTCGGTGTATTTCTAACCAAAATGTTTTCTGTTTTTCTAAACTAGCCCCTGGAAAGTTTCAATTTCATCACAGATTAGTCCCTAGACTAAAACCTTTATAACTTTTAAACAAAAGATGATTTTTAGCTGATTCTTTTTCTGTCCTCTTTATTTTTCTATCTAGTTTTCTATCATATTTATTTGAAAAAATATTGGGAACAATATTTATGCACGCACGGTATTTACGTTAGTATCTGATTTCTTTTATAACGTAGATACCGAAGGAAGTGACGGAGCCGCAAACTTCACCGAGCTAGACTCCGAATACTCTGAACCAGGCAAGCATGTTTGAACCTTTGATATGATGGGTGTTTTTCATGATTGCTTGAGTGGTTTTCTCATGACATGTTTATATAAGCAATTGTGAATGTTATATTTCATGCAAAGTAAGCTGCAAGTGAGCTTTGAAATTTGATGTGTCCATAAGATGGTGAGATAACCTAATCATGTGGTGGCATGATAGGTTGCAAGCTGGTATTGTTGAAGCATGCCAGTTTTATGTCAACCGTTTAACTCCAGTATTAACGTGGACCGAGTCTTATTCCCGTTCGTCCCCTTTTTGTGCCGCCACATGTCTTCTGCAAAGAATGCGGTTTAGTCAGTTGCAAACCTCTTTCCTTGTACACACCAAATAGAGGGGTCGTGATGAGGGTTCCATGGCCCTCGATTAAAGCCCGTCATCCGGTCAGGGGGCATGGGTGTTTCTGGTTGGGACCGAGAGGGGGGCACCCCTTAGAGCACGCGATATAAATTTGATCCCATGCTATTCGAGGTTGTAGCCTCCCCGTCTTAAAGTTTTTCTTGAACGTTGCCTAGGGTGATTCCTGGCAGCGGAATGTGGAATGGTTGTGTACTGGTTAGATGTGTTTCTCCTAAAATACCGTAAACCAAGCTAGTCCTTTGTGACCACCGAAAACCGTTGGCTGTGGTTAAAGAGTACAAACTCTGCAGAGTCAAAACCATTCAAGTAACCATGTCCACGGTCAAGGACTTTGATCAACATATTAGTGTCAATCTCAGTATTAGTCTTAGTGTCAGTCTCAGTGACAGTCTCCGGAGTATAAGCGTGAAATTGAGAGTGGTAAACCCGGCTGAATGTTATTCCTATGGATGGACTAACCCATTTATTATCATGTACCGAGTAGTTCCATGGGATGATGTTACCTTCATGAGCTACTTGAATTCAAATGATTTGATATAAGCCCTTTATGTGATGTCGCTCAGACATCCGTTGTGGCATTATTGTTATTTACTTTTGATATAAGCCCTTTATGTGATGTCGCTCAGACGTCCGACTGTGGCATTGTTGTTATTTACTTTTGATATAAGCCCTTTATGTGATGTCGCTCAGATATCCGACTGTGGCATTATTGTTATTTACTTTTGATATAAGCCCTTTATATAATGTCGCTCAGACGTCCGACTGTGACATCCTTGTTATTTACTTTCATTATAAGCCCTTTTCGAGATGTCGCTTAGACGTCCGACTGTGGCACGTGTTGTCATTTACGTTTTAATATAAGCCCTTTATGTGGTGTCGCTCTGACGCCCGACTGCGGCATGTTAATTTATTTTACCTTTCGAGGCGTCGCTTCAGACACCCGATCGGTCTTCAGTTATTTTATTGGGATTTCGGGAGGACTACCGCCCGACTTCCTTTTTATTTAACATGAAGTACAAATTTATTATCTTAGTGCGCATTACTAGTCTGTTCATGTGCATCATGTTGCATTTGTTATATCTTATGTCCAAACTGTCTTGAGAGTACATTCAAAGTACTCACGTGGCTTGTTGATTTGGCCAGATGTTGATGAAGGCGATATTATGGATGAAGAGTACGATAGCGAGTCCGACGCCTAGAGGAGTCCCAGTCAGTCCCATGTGATCCTGGAGTTGGTCACTTGTACTATATATGCTTCCTCTATCTTAATAAACTCATCGAGCCTCACTCCGACGCTTGATGAGCTGTAAGATTTTTGGAGTCATGTCACCCACTTCACTATGACATATCCACCACCACTTTTATTACGAGTCAATAGTTATGCCACCATACCCTTTGTGTCATATCCGCCTTTATGTGTAATATCAGTTTGCTTGTAATAAATTGTTAAGCAGCCTCAGCTCAACCCTGTATAATACTTAGTACTTCTGGATTTCTGTATCAAGGATTTGTCTACCAGTAAGAAGGATTTTCCTATGCTTGTCTGATAAAATGGTCGATTTTCCAATAATATTTTATTGGAAAACTCGTCCTGACATGTTCTCGTTGGGTGAGTCGAAGAGGGACACCAGTGGAGTTGTTGCAATGGCAATGGAGGCCATGGCAAACGTCTCACCGTCTTCTTCATCATCATCATCCTCATTGTACTCTTCTTGTGCCACCAACCCCTTGGGAGGAGTCTTCTTGGTGACGTTGTTCTTGTTGAGGAAGGACTTGACCTTGTCTTTTTGGATAAGCTTGCCCCCATTGTCTTCCCTCTTCTCGTACGCGCATTCCGCAACAAAGTGGCTCACATTGCCACAATTATAGCATATCCTCACACGTTTCTTGCCCTTGGTGCCACTTGAGTTGTTCTTGTTGAAGTTAGGTCTTGTGTTCTTCTTGCTACAAAATTGCCATGGCGCGAGAGCCATGTGCTCATGATAAGCATAATTGGTATCTTCGGGGCAACATTCCTCTTCTTCCTCTTCACTCTCTTCTTCCACACTAGCCTTGGCCTTCAAATCAAGGTTGGGATTCTTTGATCGTTGAGAATGCAACAACGCATTGTCGGCGGTCTTGTCCAAGATCCTCATAGCAACAAACTCATCCAACACTTCACTTGAGGACAAGGCATGAAAGTCTGGCCTTTGACGGATGACACGGCCTTGTGCTAGGGCATCATGGCCTTGAGAAACTTGCGCTTGATCCAATTGTCATCCGTATCCTTGCTCCCATGATCTCGGAGTGAGACCGCGAGAGTGGTTAATCTCCGGTAAAGCTCACGAGGTTCTTCATCTTCATTCATAGCAAACTCATCAGCTTCATCTTGTACCGCTTCAAAGTTGGAGCATTGAATGCTTGCGATTCCCTTGTAAATGGAAACAACATGTTGCCATGCTTCCTTGGCCATGGTGAAAGGTCGGAGGTGTGCAATATCTTCGGGAGGAATTGCTTCTTGGAGAATTAAGAGAGCGGACTCGTTGAATTGATGGTCCATGGCTTCTCTAGGAGTGAAGTTGCTTGGGTCGTGCGGGTAGAAACCTTGCTCAATAATTCTCCAAAGATTAGTAGAACTATGATTTAAATGACGTTTAAAGCGATACGCCCAAGAAGCAAAATCCTCATTTTTCACAAGCTTAGGAGGAGGACCAACATGATTCATATGAGTGGAGGGAACCGTTCCTCCATAAGTAAGTAGAGGTTCAACATGGGCAAAGATGCCACTCCCGCTTCTACCACTAGGGATACGAGCTTGCTCACTACTAGCTTTCCCCTTTATGGAGTTAGCATCCGTCACCTTGTTAGCGGGTTCAATCACTTCCAACGGTTCAGTGGATAATTTAAGCCCATCAACAAACTCCTTGAACATGCCTTCAACCTTGTCCGTCATGGAGGTTTTCAATGTGTCCATAGCCACATTGGACTCCTCACGAGAGATCGAGGATCCCCCATCGGCCATGGACAGAGTGGGATTCGCACCGGGGTGATCTCCACCTCGTCCGTGGTGTCAACTATACTCTTCGGATGGCAAAGTCCTTAGTAAAGAGACGAGGCTCTGATACCAACTTAAAGGATCGATATGGTTGACTAGAGGGGGGGGTGAATAGGCAACCAACAATTTTTAGCTTTTCTTGACCAAATTAAACTTAGCAACAAAGTAGGTTGTCTAGATGTGCAACTAGGTGAACAACCTATATGATGCAACGACAACAAGCACACAAGCAAGCAAAGGATACAACACAATATAAGCTTGCACAAGTAAAGGTGAGATATAACCAAGAGTGGAGTCGGTGGAGATGAGGATGTGTTACCGAAGTTCCTTCCCTTTGAGAGGAAGTATGTCTCCGTTGGAGCGGTGTGGAGGCACAATGCTCCCCAAGAAGCCACTAGGGCCATTGTATTCTCCTCACGCCCTCACACAATGCAAGATGTCGTGATTCCACTATTGGTGCCCTTGAAGGCGGCAACCGAACCTTTACAAATAAGGTTGGAGCTATCTCCACAACTTAATTGGAGGCTCCCAACGACACCATGAAGCTTCACCACAATGGAATATGGCTCCGCGGTGACCTCAACCATCTAGGGTGCTCAAACACCCAAGAGTAACAAGATCCGCAAGGGATTAGTGGGGGAATCAAATTTCTCTTGGTGGAAGTGTAGATCGGGGCCTTCTCAACCAATCCCTAGAAAATCAACAAGTTTGATTGGCTAGGGAGAGAGATCGGGCGAAAATGGAGCTTTGAGCAACAATGGAGCTTGGGGAGGGAAGAGGTGGTCTACTTGGGGAAGAAGACCGCTTTTATATAGTGGTGGAAAAGATCCAACCGTTACCCACTTATTCAGCCTGCGACGTGCGGTACTACCGCTAGACCGTGCGGTACTACCGCTCGCGCGGCAGAGACCAGACGAGGCCCTATTACGTATAACAACGAGCGGTAGAACCGCCGGAGTGGTAGAACCGCCGGAGCGGTACTACCGCGCGCCCTTGCGGTACTACCGCAAGGTAGGGTTCAACTGGGCTGGGAAGGCACGGACTAATAAAATTACATCTGTGGCCACTTCCGCTGAGTTTTGGTCTGTGCGAAAATCCGGCATGGTACTACCGTTCCCAGGGAGCGGTACTACCATGTAGGGCGCGGAAGTAAAAAAATTACTTCCGCACCTACTTCCATGCATGCCAGCGTTCTGGGCTAGAGGCCACTGTACTACCGCTCGAGAGGAGTGGTACTACTGCACAACGTGGTACTACCGCTTCCCTTGGCGGTACTACTGCTCCCTTGAGCAGTTCTACTGCACGCCACAGAAACTATAGCACTTGGAGGCCTTCATCTTCGCATAGACAAGGATAAACGACCGGTGCTCCAATGAAGCGAAGGAAAGTTGGTGCAAAGGAACAGATGTGTACGTGTTGATTCCACCCTAACCTTTCCGAAGCGGACCCCCTCTTAATAGTACGACTTTCCTACGACTCAAATCCACCGAAAAGAAACGTAGAAAACCGCCATCTTTGATAGGCTCTGAGGGGCACCGAATCGTCTTGTGCCTAGACATGAGATCTCTGAAATGCTCAATGCACACGATTAGTCCGCAAATGCATTATCATCAATCACCAAAACACATAGGGAGAAATATGCCCTTACAGATCATCTATTTTTTAGATGCTCAGCTGCTAAACTCCTGTCGAGCTTGATTAAATGTTCATTTAATCTAAAAACATCTCCTAAAGGGATAGATGATTGTCTAGGACCTTGTGTCAGAAGCTTTGTTGATAGAGAGAAAAAACTAGTGCTAGTTGGAATCTCTGCTATCATGTGGGCAATCTGGAAATGTAGAAATGATATTACTTTTCGAGATAGAAAGATCAATGATCCCATGACTCTAATCAAACTAACATGCAATTGGTTGGTGGATTGGACTTCTTTGTAGGGGGGGAAACAGAGCAAAACCTTCTGATGCTGGGGGCAAGGCTAATCGAGCGAGTAACAAGTGAGGTCTACAAGGCGTCGCAGGGGTGGAGAGCTGGGGTGCTGCGGCTGACAGACTAAGGGCTGACGTCGTCCACCTGAAGATTATCTTTTCTTCTCTGTTGAGGCTGCGACCTCTTGACCTCTTGCCGCATGTGGCCCAGTTCATTGCTGAAGTTGCTTGTTACTTGGTATGTCTTGAACTGCTTAGCTTTTGGTAGTTTGTAGTTTGCTTTTAGATCTAGGAAGTACTGGTACTCAAACCTGGTTTCGTGCGTTGGTTTCGTTAATGAAATCGGAGGGGAGTTCTTCCTCTTTTGCTCAAAAATAGAAACAACCAGCAGGCAACCTCGGCATACGGTGACGGAACCTTTAATCCTTCTACGGCAGGGAATGAACTTTACTTTGGAGTGTTCCTCAAAAATGCATTTTCTAGACATTCTGTATCCATTCAAGCGGCGACCTCAAATGTGTTTTCAGTTTTGCAAGTAGAAGCTATGGGTTTACTTCTTGGTGGTTCGGCTATCAAGCAGGGGCGGAGCCAGAAATTTTGTGAAGCCTGGGCAAGTTTTATCCTAAGTGTATAATATAAAAATTAAAATCGGGTATTCGGATCAAGTCTCTTTTTTTGCATGATACCGATTTTTCCGGTAGGCACTAGAAGAACTGTTTTTAGGAAGAAAAAAACTCAAAAATTCGGCATTTTCACTTGAAAGCATTTAAATGAGTTTTGAGTTCAAATACTTCCACCGACAATCCTTTCCCTAATGTGCGGGTATGAGTCCTCCCTAACCCATCGTGGCCATAACTTTTTTAAGGCGGCTGCTACAAATCTGCCAGATGATTTCTTAGAGAAATCATTCGCCTGTTCAGTTGTCCGATCAGTGTGCAAGGGGTCGTTGGATCACAGGCAGGCAATAATGAGCGTGACAGCTTCAGTGCAACGCCAATGCAGCCCCCGCGGAGCTCCAACCAAGCATGGACAGGGTCCAGTGAGCTCCATTGCAACCCGATGGAGCTCCAATGCAGCACGACCGCTCCGGCGGAGCTCCATTGCAACTTCGGCGAGCTCCAATGCAGCACCAAGGCTCCGACGAAGCTCCATTGCAACTCCGGCCAAGCTCCATTGCAGCCCCAACGAAGCTTCAACGATCTCCGTGGTGCTTCACTGCAGCTCCGGCGCGCTTCATTGCAGCTTTGCCATGCTTCGTTGCAGCTCCGGCGGCGCTTCATTGCAGCCCCGGTGGAGCTTCGACGACCCGGAGAGCGCTCCATTGCAGCTCCGCAGCCAGCGACTTGCAGCAACCAGCAGCACCGCCCCCGACGTTGCACCGCAACACTATGGCCATGGACGAGTTGCTGCGTCGCAGCACCGACGGGTCGTCGACGAGCGGCCGCCCACCCCTGCGTGTTGCGTCGCCCCCTCGGGGTTGCAGCACCGCGGCAGTGGCACGTGGCGGAGATGCGGGGGGAAGGAGTCGTCGGTCGCTTCCTAGTTCGCCGCACCTGGGCGGGGTTGCCGGCGTCCCCCATGGGAGCCTCTCTCCTTTCTCGCTTGTGACGACAGAGAGATGGGGGAAAGGCGAAAAGCAATGGGGAAGAACGTGTGGAGAAGATTGGGTTCGAAGAGATAAGGCCGGCTAAGGAGCGGTGGATGGGCCCAGAAGACACGTGTCCAGCAGCGCACGCGGCTTACGTTTGTTTGTTTTCAT
Source organism: Triticum dicoccoides (assembly GCF_002162155.2). Classification (NCBI taxonomy): domain Eukaryota; kingdom Viridiplantae; phylum Streptophyta; class Magnoliopsida; order Poales; family Poaceae; genus Triticum; species Triticum dicoccoides. The sequence goes on along the minus strand of NC_041389.1, from coordinate 571,739,875 downwards.
CCGGCTGAAAACAAACGTTTTCCCTTTTTAAACCACTACTAATAAAATTAAAAATCAAGCTTGCGAGACATAGTCGATCTTGTTACATCGAAAACACTTCCACCATGCTAGGAGCTATTTTGTGTTAAATTATGCATGCGGCTTCTATTCCACACTATGTGAGCGTGTAAGAAAAAATTCTAGGTCCGACAAAATATCCGGTCGGTTTCTAAAAATTCCAACCGGTAAAAAAACCTTGATTCAGGTATGCAACATATAAAATAGTACCAAAATCCCAAACCACAATCTACATTAATAATGAAGTAGTCATACAAATTTAATTTATAGCGAGGTACTCAAAATTTAAACCCCCAGTAAGTCTGTCGAACACCCCACGCTGTGACCTCAAAATTTCAACTGACAAATAAGTCTGTCGAACAGTCGAACAGGCAGATCGTGGCGAGGTGGAGCGATGGACCAATCATGGTCCTTTTTGTTTTTTTCTTAAGAAAAGATCACGGTCCTGCTAATCCCAAACAGGCTGCTTGCTAGGCCGGCAGGCCAGTGGGCCTACTTCTCATCTGAGTACCAGCCCAGCTGGCCGGGTAAACAGGCTGCTTGCTATAACCAGCCCAGCTGGCCGGGTAAAACACGATTGCGTTGACGATCTTTCATTTGATCTAAGGAGGCCATCGTAGCTGGCGCGTCCTAGCGAGCCCGGGCAACTGCCCAGGGTCGCCGGGCGCTGGCTCCGCCACTGCTATCAAGGCATTGGGATGGAGCTCTGTTTCTTTCAGACAGGTCAATGTTGTGGAAGGAAGAAACTTATTCCCCAACCCAGGGCATTGAAGAAACTTAGGGCCTGTTCGGCAGCTCCCCAACTCCAATAAATCCAATAAATCCACAAATCCAGCTTTGTTTTTCAATCGCCAGCTTCCGGCGCGAGCTCTAGCGCTCAGAAATTCGTTCGGCCCCTCGCTCCAGCTTCTCGTACGCGTTAGCAGGCCAACCTGGCTGGGTGGGCTGGAGCCCAGCCGGCTCAACAGGTAAGGTGGCCTTAGGCCCAGGCAAACACACGAGAACAAGGGAAATAGAAGTAGCGAACCGGTACGTGGTCCCCTCGATTCACTTCGCGGTGGCAGCTGTTCGTAAATAATGCCAATTCGAGATTCCCGATTTCTGAGATCGCCAAAACCGTCGCTCCGATTTTTTGTACGTGCGTGCCGCTCCGCTCCTGGAAGCCAGCTTCTTGGAGCTGGGCCGTTCGGGCTAGCTCCGCTCGCAGATTAGCGGAAGCTGGGATCTAGCGAGCTACCAAACAGGCCCTTACTTGCCGATTTCTTCAACTTTGCTTCTTGCCTCAACTCCTACAAGGTCTCTCACATTCCTCGGACCCAAAATCTCCTTGCTCATTCCCTGGCCAAAAAAGGCTTTCTTATGTAGATTTTCCACTAGATGCTCTTTCCTATGCAGCAAAGCTTGCAGATGTAATATCAGAATGGCCTTTGAAGCCATTTCCTTTCCTTCGGGAAAGCTACTCTCTGCACACTGTTTGGCATGTTAACTTACTAAAATTTAACCCTCTTTAAGGGCAACAATTTGGCAAAAATAAGAATCTATCACAATTTTGAAGCGCCATTGGAACATGAGGCGAACACATATGCTTATTATTTCATTGAGTCGCTGTTCTCATCAATGATAAAAGAATGAAAGAATTTTCATGTAGGTCCGCTTATCTATGTAAAGCAGCTGTAATATACGCCAACTAAACAATGTACTTCCTCTGTAAACATACATAAGACGTCTACACTACCGCATCTACATCTACGCAGGCAGTATGTATGTTACTTTATTTTTCCTATCACACACATTTGCATGCATTTCCAGTTGACTGACTGGGGACGCTTCAGGCAGCTGCAACTGCAACTCTCCTCATTTCACCTCTCATCTGCAACCAGTCCATGCTGCAGAGGCGACCGAAACGCTCCCCTCGGCGTGGACGTCTCATTCTCACACCCCCTTGTCACAGTCACGATGCTGTTGAAGCTTCGCCTCAGCGGCGAGGCGAACCGGGTGCACGCAGGCCCGGCGGCGCACCGCGGCGACAGGTTCATCTGCTCCAGCGCGTGCGCCTGGAGCTCCGAAGGGTAGTCGCGCACGCACCCGATCCGAGGGCCTGCCCCGGTCGTCCACTTGAAGGACAACTGCTTGCCGAGCTGGTACGATTTCATGTCCTTCTTGGAGTTGATCCTCTGAAGGATCTTCTCGCGCGCCACCACCGGTTCCTCGCGTTTTTCTGTCTCTGTAGATGTCGTTTGAACGACCTGAGCTGTCTGAAGAGAGCCGGTTTCTTCAGGTGCAGCAGGGCCATCTTCAGATTTGTCGTTCTCCGAAGCGATCCTCTTGAGGCTGCCCCAGAATTCCTCGTCCTCCTCTGCTGGGCTCATCTGCAGCAATTTGAAACATGTAGTAAGACCACTGTGCTACAATGTATGATGTCGTCTAATTTTTGTTTGAATCGTATTGTAGGATGCTTACCTTCACGTCAGTGAGATCAACCAAGTTGTCATTGAGGAAGCTTTTGAACTCCTGGAAGTTCTCCTCTGTAGGGCGGTAGTGACCACTGTGAGGCCAAATAGCCTGTCAACAGTGAAGTTCAGAATGGTGTCAGCACGTTGCCTGATAAAACTGGATGTAAAAGCAGATAAGAATTGCTTGCATACCTTGAGGGTTCCATTTTCAGCAACCAGTCTCCCAGCAGCCGAAGTAGCTCCCCCAGCAAGAAAGCTAGAATGCTGAAATTTACCTTTCTTCTTCTGCAATTCACAATGGCAAGATTCATATCACACACTGAACTGATATTTCTACAGTTGATTATATTAGGGCTGACCACCTACAGGATGGCATGTGCATAACTGCATATTCATATTTACCTGACCAACATACAAGGTCTTAGCTGTGCTAAGAACAAAGATCCACTTTGCATCTCTCGGACCGAAGGACGTGTCGATTATTTGCCGGCTCTTCTTGTACAAGAACTTGCTGTCCTCAATTACAACCTCATAGTCCTCTCTTTCCTTCTGCACAGTTTTTATACAATCTGTTAGCCACCCTATATCAGTTGCTATAACTCCTGCTCAATGATTGTAAACACTACTTACCGGGCCGAGGTACTTGATGCACTGGCTCAGAAGCTTGGACCGGGAGCACTTGCCTTCAAGATTGATCTCTTTGCCTTCTCCAACATCAAGCCTGAGTAGCGAGGATCATAAGTGCACATCCCATTCGTTGGCTGAAATGTGTCTAGTCTAGTGAGCTAACTTACCAGTAGAAGAAAGGCTGCTTGCTTTCGCTGTGGAGCCAGCAATCATAGTAGTAGTGCAGGTTGTGGCCGTAGCGGTGGCGCGGGTCAATCTGCATTAACAATTTGAGTAGAAACCAACATCAGCTCATTGCGCAGTAAATAAAACACGCCCAAATTTGACAAAATATTCAGCCCAGTTTGCCGATTTCAGATGAGGCAGCTGACCCAGATTTGTTTGAGATGCGAAATATGTTGTACTGTACTACCTTGGCAGCTCGGGATCTGGCCCTGGACCATTTGGACACGGCCGTCTCCTGCTTCTCGATGTCGAAGAAGGAGACGGAGCTGCGGTTGAGGAGCGCGAAGTCCAGCAGCTTCCACCAGCTCTGCTCCACCAGCACGGCGCAGTCGGCGAGCTGCCGCCGCGTGCGGAAGCTCTTGTACACCTTCTGCAGCCTGAGCGCCGCAGCATCGTGCCTCGGGCTCTCCGCCCCCGCCCTCAGCCTGGCGAGCTCCCGCGGCGCAAGCGGCGGCGGCGCCTCGGCCTCGTCCTCGGCGCCGGCAATGTCGCCGGCTGTCCTGATGGAGATCTCGGTCTCCAGCTGGAGAGAGCCCGGGCTGTCGTCCAGCTGCTGCTCCCTCTTGAAGCTGAGCGACCCCTGTATGAGCAGCTTCCCGGAGCCCAAGGCCCTGAGGACCGTCGGCTCCCCGCCGTCCGCCGGCGCGAGGGCGCCTTCCTCCATCGGGTCATAGTCATCGGCGGGGCAGGAGAACATGACCCCCATTGTAGATTTCTAGTGACCTTGATCTTCACACAAACTGGAAGAAACAGCACCAAAATCAAGCCATTGCTTCAGGTTCCAATCCAATCATCGGTGCTAAGCTAAACAAGAAGAAACGGCAAGAAAACATTGCTGCAAAATCATGGAGAACACTCTCACCTCCAACAAGAACGTGTGTGCTGCCTGAATGTTTGCTGTTGTCCGGCTGTTTGCCCGCTGCTCTCCTGTAAACAAAGCACCGACTGGTGGTGGTTTGGTAGCTAGTTGTCAGTCGAGGGGAGCTAATTATCCGATATGAATGTGTGTGCCAGTGTGAGACAACGGCAATATGTAGGGGTGGAGAAGGAGACGGTGGCGGTGGCGGTGTAGATAGGGACTTCATTTTTCCATTCCACGTGCTCCGACCGAATCGCAGAGGCGCTAGCCTGTCCTGGCAGCTGTCCGCCGGGAATAGCGTGTATCAAAACCAGCGATGCTCTCCCCGTATCTGCAGCTTCCTCCTGTTTTCTTCTCCATCCGTACCGTACCCAGGCACGGAGTTTTGTATCCGTATAAGCGCTTGTTTCAGCTACCCAAACTCGGACGTGTATTTTTCCTAACGCATTGCGCGCATAACTCGTATCTCAACCGCACATCAACCGTGCTGTCAAATCAACCAGGCCCACCACATTGTCAGCTTTGCATGGTATCCCGGCGTCCAACGATTTTTTGGGAGGTAATAGCACCCCTAACTTGCATCCAATGTGATGATTTAGTCTCAAAGTTGCAAAACTTGACCAAATCATACCCCAACTTGCACCTCTTGTGATGATTTAGTCCTAGGCCAATCACAGCTCGCCAATTGGCTGGACCGGTCAGTGCATGCAGTTTTGCAGAAAACCCCCTGCCATTTCCAATTACCATCCCGCGGTCACCCCCCACATGAATTAAATCTGTCGACGGCGCCCCCACCGCCACAGCTGCGGACGCGGACGCCACGCTCGGCGAGCTCGCCTCCAACCTCTGACGCGTACGCCGACGCCACGATGCGCTGCTCACGCAGCAGTTCCCGGTCCGCCCCAGATCCCAGGCCCATGCCTTCGACCGCGTCATGGCCATCAAGCTGTTGGAGGAGCACCTCATCCCGCGCTGCGTCGAGTGCCTCGCCAGAGGCAAGGCCCCCATCCCCGGCAAGACCCCCGACTCCTCCACCTCCTAGCGGGACAGCAGCCCCGACAGGGACGACCCGGACCCGGTCGCGGCCGCCACCGAGGCCCTCGCCAAGGTCGACCTCTCCGTCGACCCGGACACCACCGCCACCGCCAAGTCCGGCTCCAGCAAGCCCCGTCGGGCAGCCAGAGGCGGCGGCGGTGACGTGGGCAAGTCGCTCGACTACCTGTACCGTGCGTGCAGGATCGCTCGCCGTGAAGCACATCGACATCACCGTCTTCGTCCTCTCCCTCTTCATGGAGCCCAAGAAGCTCGCCAGCCTCGCCGAGTGACACGTACGTGAGTCATCTTGCTCTGTTATGTTTCTAGCCATGAAGGATTTACTGCTAGTAGTGCGTAGTGGTTTGGATGAGTGATTTGGGTAGTCGTTTAGTTCAATAGAGGTTCAGATGAGAGATGAGCACTGTGTTCTGTACTTCTGATTGCATTATGTGGCACCGAATGGTTGTTGCCTAGCTTATCCAGTACGACTTGGATGAATTTTTGTGCGAATTTGATTGATCTTCTTGTGCTCTGTTCCAACTGTTTGTTCAACTTCTGTTGTTGCTTGTGCTAATTTTTTTCCTGCATGCATCAGTTACTGTTTAGATGGCTCAATTCACTTCCAGTTTTTACTCTGAATCATCCTATGCATATAAGGAATGTTGTTCAGTTGTTAGAATTCTGTTTGAAAAGCATGAGCGTTTGATGAACAGGACCGGATGCCACAAACTCACTGCAATGATCATTTCGTTCTTCTATTATGATATTCTCCGAAGTACTGCATATTTATGTGTTTTGTCAGTCCCCTGGAGGTCCTGCAGGCGGTGCTGGAGTTGCAGGAGGTGGTCGTGGTGTCCTGCGGGCTAAATTGCTAACTGAATGTCTTTGTCAGTCCCTTTTCGGTTATGGCTCATGAACTTAATTGCAGTGTTCATCTTGTTTCTGATCTGTTAAGATGTGCATGATTGATCGATTGCATGTTCTGTTTTTGCACCGTGGATCATGTAGGACGAATGTCATTCAGATACAGGATCAGCCTTACTGAAAACTCTTTGATATTCTCGCCTTTTCGGTTTTGACTGATGAACTCACCTCGGTTAAATTCTAGCTTATGACAGAAATGTTGGTAGCTGCGCTAAGCTTCAGGATTTTATCAGTACTTAGGATTGATCAACTACAGAACCTGACTAAAGTTACCTTTAATTGTGTCCCATCAAACAGTTTTTGGAGAGTTGGTTGCTGGGCTAAGTTAGTTTCTGTTGGTTGCTAGGCAATTTCCTAGTTGTGTCTGATCAAGCAGTTTTCTAGAGTTGTGCAAATGCAACTTAATGTTGGTCAGGTTCTGTAGAATTATGCACTGATAAACTTGTCATCATACATGGTCTTTATTTATCGTGTTACCACTCTCGTTTAAATGCATTTGTTTTTGGAGACAAGGCAGTAAAAGGAGGTGCAGAGTAACATGTTTCAGACTACATGCATGTTAAGTACACAAGCCCTACATGCATGTTAAGTACACTAGCCTCGGAATAACACCTGGGGTGCTATCATCAGCCGAGACGACTGATGATTCAGTCAGCGACATTGGCAGCAAGGCAAGCCTGCTGCTCTTGTTGAGCTGCTCAGCGAGGACGCCGTCGTCGGTGAACTCCAACCACCTGATGCTTCCCTCCGAGGAGCACCCAGCCGACGGCGGGAGGTGGATGGAGGCTCAGAGGGTGAGGAACGTCCTCCTGAAACTGCTACAGCTGGTGAGCGAGCTCCTGAATTTTATCTCAACTTCAGAGTGTTATTCCCAGAGTAAAAAAAAGCTCATGGCAGAGCCTGTTGGATGGATACAGATGGATCAAAGGTGCAACCGGTGCTTCGACGACATCCAGACGACGGCTTACAAGTTCAGCAGCATGGTGGCGTATCCAGGCGGCGCGCCTCCGCCGCCGCCGTTCGCGCAGCGCGCGCTCCGCGGTGTACCGGAGGCTGAGGAAGCAGACCCTGATCGTGGCGGTGGCGCAGAAGTCCGGCGGCTCCCTGTGCCTGACAGATTTAATTCAAGTGAAGGTGAGTGCGGGTTAATTAGGAAAAATGGCAGGTTTTTTTTGCAAAACTGCATGCGTAGACTGGGCCAGCCACCTGGCTGCCAAGTGTCGTTCTCTGATTGGCCTGGGACTAAAACATCACATGAGGTGCAAGTTGGGGTATGATTGGGTTACATTTTGCAAGTTTGAGACTAAATTATCACATTGTGTGCAAGTTACGGTACCTGGGTGCTATTACCTCATTTTTTGGCAGAGTGTATATGGAGATGTATTCCATCAGATTCGGCAGGTGGTGGGACCAAGTCTATAGATTCGGCTGTCCTCGTCCTTCACATGCATCTTATCCCTCCCTGCCATCTTTTATGCTTCAGATCTAACCATACTACTCCTTAGTTTATCTGCTAAGTATGGCCTGACAATATTGAATAATGAAAAAGAGCAGTCTTTTTTATAACCGCCTATAATGGTTTATATGGCAGGTATTTAGAACATGCATGATAGTATAAAGTTCTTCGGAGTACCCGAACAAAGTTCTTCAGAGTATGCATCAGAATTAACAAAAGTGTACTCCGAAGTGACCGGGCCAATAGTTCAACAATAAGTGGCGAACGTTCGAGTCTACTGGAGGCCGGTCCGAACTAGTTGTTCGGAGCGGGAGTATGACGTGCCGAACAAAAGTGTTCGGGCAGTCAATCATAGGGCCCGAACGCCTGCACAAGCCCCGATAACCAGGCGGTAACCCCGGTCCTACCAGACGCTGGATCCAACTGGCCGTCCCCTACCTCTCTCGATCCAAGGATCTATTTCTCCTGCCTGCCACTCCATCGTTCCCCTTCCCCCGCCCCTCCATTGTTGCCCTGCCCCTACCCAGTGGAAGTTGCCATGGCAAGATCTGACGAGAAGTAGGCCAGATCTGAAGAAATTGCAGGTTAGCTGTGGCCGCGACGAACCTTACCTTGCCCCCTTACTCGTAATCTGTCCCCCGTCTCCCGTTAGTAACATACAAATCTTGCCATGTTACTCATCCATGGAGCTTCTGTTTGTGCCATCAACTGCTTACTCTGGTTTGCAAAAAAAGAGCATGCATGATGAATACAACGAAAAATCATGTTCGTACTGCTACACAAATTGTTGCCAGTTCTGTTTTGGTGTTCTTGCCATCTTCATAATTGTTTAGTGAAAAAAGGGAGAATGTACTACACTTAGGAGAAAGAAGTAGTAGCCTTACTGTATTGTTGCCATGCGAATGATTGTGGTTTCTATAGATGCAGCTCATTATAAATGTTGGACATGTGTATGATTATGGTTGTTAGCATATAAATGGTGCTGGAAGAACTTGGTAGGGGAAGCAAAAGTTTGAGTTGAACTAGGTGTGGACCGATGGACATTGCCATGCTTGTGATGCTAATGTTGCCATGTACAAGTGTTGATGTTGCCATGTGTGGACAGCTGACAATGCCATGTGTGTGGTCCTAGTATTGCCATGATCTAGTCGACTGTTGCCATGTGTGTGCTGCTAATATTGCCATGTGTGCGCTGCTAATATTGCCATGATATAGTGAATGCTGCCATGTGTGGATAACCGACATTGCCATGTGTGTGCTGCTAAATTTTGACATGTGTGTGCTGCCAACATTGCCATGATCTAGTCAAATGTTGCCACCTGTGTGCTACTAATATTGCCATGGTCTAGCCAATTGTTGCCATGATCTAGTCAAATGTTGCCATGTGTGGACAACCGATGTTGCCATCTGTGTGCTGCTAATATTGCCATGGTCTGGCCAAATGTTGCCATGAGCTAGTCAAATGTTGCCATGTGTGGACAAATGATGTTGCCATCTGTGTGTTGCTAATATTGCCATGGTCTAGCCAAATGTTGCCATGATCTAGTCAAATGTTGGGTTTCCAAAGATTCAAAATGAAAAAACTTATCGATCGATATAACATTAAATTTCTTCATGGTCGAGGCAAGTGCCCCGCCTTCGGCTACATATGGTTGCTATCTCTAAAGTTCTTCGCGTTCGACCATAAGAGGACCTGAACTGAGGATATAAAGTGCATATCGACGGTTATATGGGACATAGTGTCTAGTCATGACAAAATTACAATAATTGTGGGGTTGGTTTCCTGAGATCCGCAATGAGAAAACTTATGGGCAATATAACATTAAAGTTCTTCAATATCGAGTGCAAGAGGCCCACCTTCAAATACATATGGCTTCTATCTCTAAAGTTCTTTGCGGCCGACTATAAGAAGACCGCAACCAAGAATACAAAGTGTGCATCAACGATTATATTTGACGTAGTTTCTCGCGGTGAAAATATCACAATAATTATGGGGTTGGTTTCCAAAGATCCCAAATGAAAAAACTTATCGATCGATATAACATTAAATTTCTTCATGGTCGAGTGCAAGTGCCCCGCCTTCGGCTACATATGGTTGCTATCTCTAAGTTCTTCTCGTTCGACCATAAAAGGACCGGAACTGAGGATATAAAGTGCATATCGACGGTTATATGGGACATACTGTCTAGTGATGACAAAATCACAATAATTGTGGGGTTGGTTTCCCGAGATCCGCAATGAGAAAACTTATGGGCGATATAACATTAAAGTTCTTCAATTTCGAGTGCAAGAGGCCCGTCTTCGAATACATATGGCTACTATCACCTGCAACCTATGAGCTAGACCAGGTAGGATCCCAGATCCTATCACCTGCCTTCAGGTTATCTGCCTAGTAACATTATAAGGAAAAGCTCTTCGTCAAAGACAAAATGAGTGCCGGAAAGGTTATATGAAGTGCTGAAAATATGACTTCAAACAGTAAGGCCTTCATGGTCGAGGACAAGGGACCCGCAATCTGGTATATAAAGTGCGCACTAACGTAAATGTTAATATTCTAATAAGGAAATCCAATTAGTGACATCCAAAAAAAATGTATAAGCAGACCATCGAGCAATTCAAAGCGAGTGAACTCCAACACGGAGAGAACTTCACAATAGAAAGGCACTAAGTTTTTGTGGCCTGGAATGCTGCACTTGATACACTTCGGCTTAACGATGAACTCAGACTTCCTATCGTAATTTATCATGGCCTTCTCCAAAGCACTTCGCCTTTCTGGTAATGTGGTACTGCGGTCAGGTCAAGTAAAGGTTCAGAAGTACTTGCTCTGCACAGAACAAAGAATGATGATTTGGTAAGATTAGATAGTGTATTATCATGAGTACATGCTCCCGCAAACCCGTATGTGGTCGGCAAAGGGCTACGAATATTATAAGCATAAATAACAATAGCAACAATTTGCTCGAAAGAAAGACACTTTCAGCAGAAAGCGAAACCCCTCTTACTGTACATGTCAATGCCTATCACTCTGACTTGAGTTCAGATTTAGTTGCTTTGCACTGTTTAAAAACACAATGAGGATTTCAGAAAGATTGGGTTGTGTATCTATAAGTGTTTCGAATACTGTATGCATAGATAGAATTAACATCCACTTAGCCAGAAGCAATTAACCTTTTAGCATCAATAATTGTTCGCACTTAATTTTGACTTACTGTACATGCCAATGCCTACATCAATTTGACTACATAAATGCCCTGAAAATGTAGCAGCAAAATCTGACTGTAACCAAGCGGCGAGTGGTATGATTCCTTGACACAGTTATAAATCTAAATGATGCACTGTTTGCATAAAACATGTTTATGAACACTGATAAGTAAGAACTGGAGATTTTGTAACGTCATCCAACTGGTCCACAGTAACAACAATCTGGTCCAAGTAATCAAACTTTTGACAACCAAAAACTGAAGATTTTTCCAAATTTTCTTACTGCACATGTAATGCCCATGATGCAATGAAAAACTGAACATTTTACATACAACAGCGGCCTATATGGGACATTCATGTATACAAATACTCATGCTTATTTTAAGCTTCCGTTTCAAAAAATGCTTATTTCAAGCTGACAAAACTATGCCTAGTTCATTGAATCTGGCGCAACCCACGGCGGGGCGAACGGATAAGACAGTACCTTTTAGGCCACGGAGATGGAGTGCGCTGCGATTCAGATGAGGGCTCTCTTTGTGGGTGTTGTCAATGGGACATTGGAAAATCTGGCGTGGCGTCAGGAACTTGAGATCTTGAATCTGTAGCACCAAATTCCTCCCCATCTTGGCTTGAGGTAGGAGAATCCTCCTCTAGCTATCCCAGATCTGGGACGCTCTCGGGAAAAGTTGGCTAGGAACAAAAGCTGCCCAATGACACGGAAGATTGAGATTGAAGGATTTTGACGGAGAAGACGATGAAAGAAAGAGAGAAGCTTATGAGAGGAAAACCTGAACAAGGGATCCATGAATGACTCCGCACCAAGATTCATTGGTCAAGCGTGAAGAAATCGGCAGATCCGGCGCGGTCGTGCGGGGACGGGGACGGGGAGCATGGTGGTTCTCGGCGATGTGGCTGCGCCTGCCCGATTGGATTAAAATTTTGAATTGTGTCAAGGTTGGGCGGATGGGTCACGGCCTCACGGGTGTGGGACACGCCTAAGGTTGGGCGGATGGGTCACGGCCTCACGGGTGTGGGACACGCCTAGTATGAGCTACTTGTGGGCGTCGGTAGGTCGCCAAATACGATTTGACTGTATTCGTTCCGTATAGCTCTGGGAAAAACTGGAAACGCCTGATTCGAGTGGGCCATGCGGGGCAGGCTCGCGCGGATCCTCATGCGCACAACCAGTTAGTAATAGCCATATGCCCATATTCGCCCAAACTCCAACTCAAGCACTGAACCACGGCGTGCCGAAAGAACCGAAAAGTTTCCGGTGCTTCCGCTCTCGCTCCGATTTGCCAAGATAATAGGTAGGTTTATGTTTTTTTAACACAATACAGACGCAAGCGCTCATAACACGCGCATACACTCATCCCTATGGACACACACGCACACCCTATCCCTATGAGCGCCTCCGAAAAACTGAGCCGACATATCATCATGAAATTACGAAGTCATCGTAGGTTCGTCATCGACGGGAACGTCTCCTCCTACTAAATGTGCATCGCCGAAATCCTGAAATAAATATAGGAATAAATGCGAGCATCAAGATTTGAACCTAGTGGGCTCGGGATACCACAGTCTCTCTAACCATCCACTACTAGAGAAAAGCTTATACACAGACGCTTACTAGTAGCGCAGGTTTATACCCCTCGCTACTACCACTTACTAGTAGCGCGGGTTTTTACCCCTGCTACTCCTAAGTTGATAGTAGTAGCGCGAGTTTTTAACCCTCGCTACTACTAAGCGGTCTCTACCATGCCCCCCGAGACATGCCATAGTAGTAGCGAGGGGTATAAACCCGCGCTACTACTAAGTTGATAGTAGTAGCGCCGTTTTATACCCCTTGCTACTACTAAGTATGAGATAGGTGAAGTCCCCATATCCTCGGCCGAATCCCCATCTCCTCCCTCAAATCCCACCTCTCTTCCGCCACTCTCTCCTCTCTCTTTTCATACATTCTCACATGGACCTCTTGTGTCAAGACCCCGACTCAATGCCACACCGATCTAGCATGTAACACCTCATATCACTTTGCGGCCTCACGCACGGTATTCCCACGGGTGTCGCCTTACCAGGCCCGAGACTGTTTGCGCCTTTTGGCACACGTATATGATAGTGTCGCTAGCATCCATATGACAAGGAGCCCGGGCTGACATGGCTAGTCGTGAACCCAAAGTGGCACTAACTTACAGGGACAGGCATACATGACCCAGCAACGAACGTGTCAGTCATCAGCGAGTGAATCCGGGCTGTAGCAGCTGGGCTAGCAGGACTCCGGTAAACATCGCGTGACATTTCCCCGAAGGGACAGACACAGGAACAAAGAAGGACACATGCCTGCCAGCCTAAGGGTTCCGGAGCAGTAGCAAGCTACCAAGGCTCAGTGGAAGCACTAGGAGACATTTCCCGGTAAGAGAGGCTACCAAGAATAAACAACTAGATAGTCAGATCCCACACATACCAAGCATTTCAATAACATACACACAATATGCTCGATATGGGCAAATACAACATGGCATCACAACATGACTCTACAACTCAAGTATTTATTCAATAGGTTCTGAGGAGCGAGATATTACAATCATGGGTCTCATGACCCAACATTCAGAGCATACAAGTCAAAGCACAAGCGGAAGCTTAACATGTCTGAGTACAGACATCTACAAATGAAAAAGACTGAGAAGCCTGACTAACTACTAGATCCTGCCAAGGGCACAAGATCGCAGCTGAGGTAACAAGATAAACGTCGAAGTCCACGCGGAACTACTAGTGAGACTGAAGTCTCTCTGCAAAAACATAAAATAGCACTAGTAGAAAACAGGGCATTTGTCCCGGTTCGTAAGGGCCTTTAGTAGAACCGGGACTAAAAGGTCGTTACTAATGCCTCCCACCTTTAGTCCCGGTTCTTACACGAACCGGGACAGATGGGCATCCACGTGGCCGCTGCGGGCAGCCCAGGCAGGGGGGCCTTTGATCCCGGTTGGTTACATAAACCGGGACCAAAAGGCTTCCACGCGTCAGCATTTCAGTGGCTGGTGTTTTTGTTTTTTGTTTTGAAGGGGGGGGGGGGTTGGGGGTTTTGGGGGGTTAATTTAGGTGTTTGTGTTAGCTAGCTAATTAATAGAGAGAATTGTCCTCTCTTATCTCCGTGCTTGGTCGACGCTACGTACTATATATATACGTATACAGAGGACTAGACACTCTAGCTAGCTAGTAAGCAAATGAAGGAAACAGAAGATCGTCATGAACATATGCATACAGAGAGAAGTGATATCGACCACCTCTCCTTCTCTGAGAGATTGGTCGAACAACAAGTTCTTGTATATCTATCCGACGCTACTGGCTACATATATACAATATAATTATCTCTTACAATATAATCTCCTAATTCCAAACAAACTAAGGGTCCATATGGTATTCTCCGTCTTTAGCGATCACATGGTCAAGAAAGAATGCCGGCAATTCCTCTTGAATTGCTCGCATACGATCTGGTGGTAGTAGTTCATCCCGCATCTGAAACATCTAATTTGAAGAAGGGGGTCAATACATATATATATATATATGAATAAATGAAACTGAACACAAATGATGATAATAAAATAAAATTGTGAATATTATTATTTACGCACTTCATATTGTTTGTCAGAGTAGCCCCGCTCACAGGTCGTGTGGCGGATGGACTCGCAAATGTAGTATCCACAGTAATCATTCCCTTGTTCCTGCCACAACCACTTTACAAGGAATAGAGGTCAAATAAACTGATAATTAGCAAGCATGATAAATGGTATTGATGAAACTAGCACTTGAATCACTAGGAGATGCATGGAACATGCTACTATAGTACTTACTTTCGGGTATCTAAATTGCAGCTTCTTCGGCAGTCCCAGAGTTTTTGAGGTGAATTTTTCCCAAACCCTGCCAGACAAAGAAAACAATTACTTGATATCACGAAAGAACAAAGTTGCCGGTATGGTACGATAATGATCGGTTTAACTTACTTCTCTAGAATTTCAGTCAAGTCCGCATACTCCGTGGGATCTTTTCGTCTCGAGTCTAAGACGGTTACTTGTCCCTGCTCAAGCTTAATCTCTAGCAGAATATAGTGGAACCTGCGCAAGCATGCATAACTCATCAATTACATTACTACAACGATGAATTCTGGTGTCTCTTCTTTGTCGACAAACTTTTTCAGATCTTTCGTCCACCTCCTGAATAGGCCTGCCATCTTCTTAAGAGCAAAAGACTTGATTAATTGCTCTATAACTGGCTTCTCCGGATCCTCCTCTAGCGGTAGGGTGAAATTTGCCTTCAGCTCAGTCCAAAGATCATCTTTCTGCATATCATTGACATAAGACACCTCAGGGTCTTCGTTCTTAGGCTTATACCATTGGTGGATGCTGATCGGGATCCTGTCCCTAACAAGTACCCTGCACTGAGCAGCAAATGCGTTCTTTGTCCGGATGGGTTCAATCGGTTCGCCGTCGCACGCGATTGCTGTGATCTCAAACCTTTCATCTGAGCTCAACTTTTTCTTCGGGCCTCGTCTCCTTACCAAAGTTGTGCTCGATCCGGAGGGCTAGAAAAAAGAAGAAAGACGAGAGTTAATTAATATGTGTACATATACCAAAACAATGAATGCATCAATTAGCTAGTCAACACATGCTTAACTAATATAAATACCTGGCCAGACTCGGTTCGGTCACCGGAGCCATCATCACGGTCTCCTTCTTGCACCGTCATTGGGTCACCGGAGCCGTCCTCACGGTCTCCTTCTTGCACCGTCATTGGGTCACCGGAGCCATCATAATCATAGCCTGCTTCTTCACCCTGTCCTTCCAGACCATCGGTGTCGTTCAGAAACGAGAAGACGGCATCACTTCCTTGTGCGATTATGTCCCCCAACAACGCTTCTTGTGCTTCGTCTCGGGGGGTGTCCATAGTTTCTACAAATATTTACAACATGGCAATTATTATTCAAACATGACAGACGGATATATTAGCTAGTGGCAAACGTAGAACTAGCTAGCTAATCACAGTAAGGAATCATATTAATTAGTGGCCTCGACGCTGCTTCTCTAGCTAGGGTTTGGGGTGGCCTCGAGAACGCTTCAAGGAGGGGGTAATATCGACAACGACGAGATACATACACGGGAAAATAATGTTATCAGGGAGGGGGTATATCGACCCCCCCCACGTGTTGAAGTTATCGGGAGGGGTTTATATCGACAACGAAGACATACGCACATGGGAAAATAATATTATCGGGGAGGGGGTATATCGCCCCCCCACGTGTTGAAGTTATCGGGAGGGGTATGTCGACCCCCCTCGTGTTGAAGTTATCGAGAGGGGGTATATTGACCCCCCCACGTGTTGAAGTTATCGGGAGTTTATATCGACACGGCATACGTACATGAAAATAATATTATTGGGGAGGGGGTATATCGACCCCCCACGTGTTGAAGTTATCGACGACGACAGACCCGATAAAACATAAGAAAAGGAAGAAGAAATAAAAAGAGGAGAAGAAAAAAGGAATAGAGGAGAAGATCGAAGAAAAAAAAGAAAAAAAGAGGAGAAGAAGAAAGGAATAGAGGAGAAGAACAAAAAATAGAATATATTTTTCTTCTTCTTCTCGTCTATTCCTTTCTTCTTCTCCTCTTCTTTTTCTTCTTTTTTCTCTTCTTATTTATTTCTCCTCTTCTCCTCCTTTCTTCCTCTTCTTATTTTCCTTTTTCCTCTCATTCTTTTAGTATCGCTTGTTTTTCTTTAAAAAAATGTTCAAATAGAAAATTTCGAAAAATAGTAAAGGTTTTGCCTAATGCATTGTTCATATTTCATCAACATATATGCATACAAAAAAAGCATACATACATACAAAAAAGCATACATACATATATATATACAAAAAAAGCATACATACTTTCCTAGCTAGCAAAAAAAGCATATATATATATATGTATATATATATATATATATATATATATATATATATTGCGGTAGGGGGCAGGGCAGGGGCGTGGCGGCTCACTATGGGCGGCGTCGGCGACGGTGAGGTCGGGGCCGGCCTGAGGCAGAGGTGGTGGCGCGCGGGGTAGGGGACGGCGTCGGGGCGCGCGGGCTCGGGGACGACGTCGGCGACGGCGAGGCACGGGCGA
>NC_041389.1:571714866-571722391 GCF_002162155.2 Triticum dicoccoides | reverse complement strand
GGCCAATTTTCGGCAGCCCAAAGGGCGGGAAGCGGCGGCCTTTGGTCCCGGTTGGTGGCACCAACCGGGACTAAAGGATGGCATTGGTTCCGGTTGGTGCCACGAACCGGGACCAATGCCTCCCTTTAGTTCCGGTTAGTGCCACCAACCGGGACCAAAGGCCTTGCGCTGCCCGCGGCCAAAAGTTTAGTCCCACCTCGCTAGTTGAGAGGGGCTCAGAGTGGTTTATAAGCCCCACTGCGGCTACCCTCTCGAGCTCCTCTCAAATGCAGGCTTACGGGCCTAATATCACACTGTGCTACCTGTGGGCCTATTGGGCCTTCTGTGGGCCTGAATCCTGGCCCAGGTTGGGTTTCTAGTCGTATTCACGACGTGGTGGCCCAATAGGTGGCATTATTTTTATTTTTTTCCAGTTTTTTGTTTTGTTTTTTGCATTATTTATTTTCTTTTGTTTTTTGCTTTATTTTTTAATTCTTTTTGCTTTTAGTTTTAGAAAAATTATAAACTTTCTGTTAGTGCCATTAGTTTTCAAATTTGAAAACACTTTTTTGTTTTTTTGTTTTCTTTGTTGCTTTATTTATTTTATTTTGTTTCTACTTACAACAAAATACTTATTGTTGCTATTTTTATTTTTTTCCAGTTTTTTTGTTTTGCTTTCTGCATTATTTATTTTGTTTCCATATGTCCACTATATGTAACCATAATATGTGTCCTTTCCAATCTCGGTGGCTGCATCAAAGTGGAGATCCATTGCCGGTTCATCTGCGTGCATTATATATAATCAAGTGTGTCAAAAATCATTACAAAACATCATGAATAGATAATTAAGTGACCAAATTAATAGAAGTTCATCATCACATTAAAACCAAAGTACATACATAGTTCTCATCTAACAACATAAAGCTCTGCAGAGCATCTAAATTAATTGAACCATACATTGAAACTATGTAAAACATTTCAATGCGAAAACAAATGCGATCATAATCGCAACCAAGGTAACAACTGATCCAACGACATAATGATACCAAGCCTCGGTATGAATGGAATATTTTTTAATCTTTCTAATCTTCAATCGCATTGCATCCATCTTGATCTTGTGATCATCGACGACATCCGCAACATGCAACTCCAATATCATCTTCTCCTCCTCAATTTTTCTTATTTTTTTCTTCAAGAAATTGTTTTCTTCTTCAACTAAATTTAACCTCTCGACAACCCTGTCGGTTGGAATTTCCGGTTCAACAACCTCCTAGATAAATAAAATCTATCTCACGTTGGTCAGCATAATTTTCATAAACAATAAATGAACCAATAGTTATGAAAAGATAATATATACCACATCCGAATCATAGACAGGACGAGGGCCGACGGGGGCGGATACCAAAACCATCGCACTATATAAGATGCAATAATAAAAGTAAGAAAATAATACAAGTATCTATCTAAACATACAAGTAAGAATATTTTTCCTTTCAGAAAGAAGATAAGAACAACAGGCTCACCACGGTGGTGCCGGCGATGAGATCGGCGCGAGCGATCGACGGCAGTGAAGCGGGACATGATAGACCACTAAACCTAAACAAATATTGAGGAAAATGGAGTTTGGAGGTCGAGCTTGGAGAGGAGAAAGTTAAGTAGTGTGGCTCGGGCATTCCATCGAACACCTCGTGTGCATAGGAGGTGAGCTAGAGCACCACAAAGCTCTCCAACGGCCGAGCAGAAAAACAGAGCAGTGAAGTGCTCTGCTCGCAGACGAGGGGTATATATAGGCAATTCATTGGTCCCGGTTCATGGCATGAACCGGGAAAAAGGGAAGCCTTTGGTCCCGGTTCAAGCCACTAACCGGGACCAATGGTGGTGGGCCAGGAGCGAGGCCCATTGGTCCCGGTTCGTCCCACCAACCGGGACCAAAAGTTCCAGACGAACTGGGACCAATGGCCCACGTGGCCCGGCCGGCCCCCGGGGCTCACGAACCGGGTCCAATGCCCCCATGGGTCCCGGTTCTGGATTGACCGGGACTAATGGGCTGACCCGGCCTGGACCATTGCCCCCTTTTCTACTAGTGTAGGCAAACGTGAGTACAAATGTACCCAGCAAGACTTACATCGGAACTATCTGCGTATGCATCATTATCAACAAAGGGGATGGTGGGGTTTAACTGCAGCAAGCCAACTTTGACTCAGTGACTATCCTGAACTATGACTGCAAGTAACTCTTTTCAGGTGGCGCACACGAGTCCACATATTCACCAACCAATACACCACTATGGATCCGCTCCCGTCTCCCTACGAGAACGCCATCCATAGCACTCACGCTTATCTTGTGCATTTTAGAGTATCAACTTTCACTTGTCTATGACCTGTATAGGCAACCCAGAGGTCCTTTACCGCGGACGCCGCTATTCGAATAGATGATATTAACCCTGCAGGGGTGTACATCTTCACACACGCTCTCGCCACTTACCGCCATGTACACGTCATGTATCTCGGCAACCTTCAAGAGGAAGCCTAGCGAGGGTGTCGGTCACGGCCTACCTAAACACTCAAGTCTCTAGTCCAGGTTTATCGCCTATTCAGGTTCCATCCGCAGGGAGTCCAGCCGAAGTTTCCACATACGGCCCCGAACGATGTGTGCAGGGTTCCCGAGACACCAAACGGGCGCCCGGTACACCGTGCCACGTGCCTACCGCATCACAGCCCACCCCTTGGGTCAGCGCTGCCCACGGCCTCCAGCATACTACAAACACCAGAAACTACTTGCAACTCCTGGACAGAGGACAAGGGTGATTAAGAAGCTGAGAGGGTCAATTGAGGATCCCAATGAGTGGTAGTAACTGTTCAGGGACCACAAACACAAAACTCAGATCCTGAGGACGGCTTCAATGAGACAACCCGCCATGTACTCCTACACGGCCTCTCACCGCTACCTTTACCAAATCGTGTTCACACACTTAGCTCACACACAGTAGGACATGTTCAACACCATTCCAATTCATCCCCAATGAATCAGACCTGACTCAACTCTAAGCAGTAGCAGGCATGACAAACAAGCAAGAATGAGTAGGCACATCAGGGCTCAAACAACTCCTACTCATGCTAGTGGGTTTCATCTAATTACTATGGCAATGACAGGTCATGCAGAGGATAAGGGGTTCAACTACCACAACATGTAACAGTTGAATCGTTGTTGTCCTAATGCAGTAAAAGAGAGCAGAGCGAGAGAGTGGATTTGTATCGGAATGAACAAGGGTTTTTTGCTTGCTTGACACTTCTGAAGATTGGTGTCATCGAACTCATCGTCGGTACCACGTCTATCCAAAGGGGACAAATACCGGCAAATAGGAAAAGACACAATCAATGCAATGCACAATATGATGCATGATCATGACATGGCAAAATGAATGCGTTGGCCTAATGCAATTACAACCAGATGGGTTTGAGTTATTTTGAACCCAAGGTTCAAGTTCAAACTCAAACTATGACCTTATAAAGTGCATTATCATGTTTTGGTATAAACAGCAGGCTTAAGTTGCTTTAACATGCATGAAACCAGCGCATGGATAGATTGGATTTTTCTGATCATTTTTCATATATAACTTATTTAATTTGGAGTTATAGATAATTTTCTATGATTTATTGAAGTTTGTAGCATTTTCTAGAATTTCCTATATAAGAATAAATCTAGTAAATGATTTATTGCGCCAGGGTGACATCAGCAGTCAACGGGGACGGTCCAGGTCAAACCTGACCAGTGGGTCCCACTGGTCAGTGTCACGGTGCTAGTTAGGGTCATTGACATGTGGACCCAGTCAATGGACACGTCAGCATGGTCAATGCTCACGCGTGGGGCCACTTTGATTAGTTAATACTAAGCATAAACTAATCTAAGTCTAATTAGTCAGTGGGGCTCTGTTGTCAGTGTCACTAGTGATTGACTAAGTGCGTCATTAACCCTAAACTAATCTGCCATGTCACCTTCGCCGGAGTTACGCCGGTGGCGACCAAAACACGGCGGAGGCACACTGGAGTGGCTCGGGTTTCACCTACAGGCCATCGTTTGACGCGTGGAAGGGAGCTTTTGAAAGAGGGAAGCGAGGTGCATCTGTGGGTGGCCGTGGTTCGAGCGGGGGTGGACGGAGTCAACGGCAGCGAGCTCTTTTGCGGCCGCTGGAGTTCGGACAATGACGGGTTCGGCGTTGCAGTGCACTAGGGGAGGCGCTGGTGTGTGCTACGTGCTCCTGGTGAGGTGTGGAGCACGGCAGTGTGCTCGACTTAGAGCCATTGTGGCTCTGGCCATGATGGTGACGAGGCACGGCGGCGGCAAGCTTCGGCCGTGGTGGGAACAGAGCTAGGGAACGGGAATGGAGGGGGCGAGCAAAGGAGAAGTAGCAGGAGCTCACAGCGGTTCCAACTGAGGCGGAGACGAGGCCGGGGATGCGTCGGAGGCAGCGCAGGGTCGCCGGGGATCTGGGCGGCCGGAGGTTGAAGACGAGCTCGGTGAGGTCGTTCGGGGGCTTTCGGTGCCGCGTGGCTCGGTGAAAAGGGCTAGGGCGACGAGGCGGAGCTTCTGGACTGCTCGAGGGGACGAGGAAGAGGCGATGGCCGAAGTGGTGCTCATCGGCGGCGGCGGGCGCGTTCGGTGAGGTGGGGGAATGGCAAGGGATAGAGCAGGGGGAGAGTGAGAGCGGTCGGGCGGATCGGGACGACACCGAGGCGTTCATCCACGCGTCCAGGGGCTCGGCGGCAAGCAGGAGGTGGCGAGGCGCGTGCTCGCGCGCGGTGGCCACACGCGCTGTCCTCCTGGTGGGAGGTAAGTGAGGACTGGCAGAGGCTAGTGGGCTGGGCCTCTGCTGGGCCGCCAGTTAAGTGCCCAGTTCTTTCTCTCCCTCTCTTTTATTTTCTGTTTTAGTTTTCTATTTCTTTGCATTTTGTTTTTATTTGATTTATAACATCAAATCATTTTTTAAAACTTTCTTTAAATTGTTATGTGAGCTCAGAACTAGCCCAAGGTCACATGCGACTTACAAAAAATATTTGAACTTTATTTCTTATATAATAGAAATAATTCCAACTCAAATATGTCATTGATTTAATTCAAAAGGGCCCAAAATAAATATTTTTGTGATTCCAAAAATATTGGTTTGAATTTTACCTCTTACCAATATGTTCACAGAATAACAGGAACATTTTCTTGGACTCATTTGATGAGTTTTAAATGTTGATTATTTTTAGAAGGTTTCTAAGGCTTTGAGAATTCCTCAATTCAAATTTCATTTGAATTTAAACATGATGCTCACAAGGAAGCTAGGCTAGGTCAGACCAGAACTAGGATGTGACAACTCACCCCCACTAAACAAGAATCTCATCCCAAGATTCAAGACGTGAGGTAAGAAGACAAAGGGGACACTAAATATCACAAACTTCATGATCCAATTGTCTTCTCGAGGTTGTTGATTTATTGACTCAAATTGATCTTGACGTCTTTGCTTTCGAGATCTTCATGCAACGCGAGGACAAAGGAGTGAAACATGTCTACATGGATGGATCATCTTAGTGATCATAATATTAACTCACGAAATGAGACATAGAAACATCTCTCGAGCTGAGACATGAGGCATACATCCGAAGGGATGGAGTGCAACAAATGACGAGGGTTCACTAGGTAGATAACAATTCCACACCTACAAGGGTGGTGAGCGGTTGTCAATGTAGCGAGAATTTGAGTTGCCATGATACCATAGCGAGACATCTTGGAGGAGGGTGATTCGTAGAATTATTACCTTAAGTGGCAAAAAGAATTACCTTTGATATAGAGATCATTGAGACTCTTTATATCAGCCTAAGGCAAATCACAGCAATCGTTTGGCGGAGTGCGAAGGAATGGCATGCCAGACTAGAATGGATGATGTGGATTACCTTGTTGAAGACAATACAAGGAATGATTTTAGCTTATCATCGGAAATGGATGGAACCCATGGTAGAATGGCACATTGGCGGTGCAAGCTGGGAACGAAATGCAAATGCTGGGAATGATTCTGGTAACTGGGGAGGAACCCCATCAGTAGAGAGTGAATCCACTGTTTGAAAGGGTTATAGCATGACCGAGGAAACTGAGAGCACTATGCAATTAATGCCGACGATAAAACCTAGCACTTGCGCGTGCTCTCAAGAACTTGAGCATTTCCATATTCATCAAGGTTTTACCAATATCCGTGTCAAGGATCCTGGCAACACAACTTACTACCATGATGAATGGTGATGGATGATGCAGATGCAAAAGAGGATAACACCTTCTCAGATTTCACCTTAGCGAGGCCAGGGGGACAAAATCGGGATGATCGACCGAGAGACATTTAGCACTCTGCTTCTAATGTTCTCCTTGATGTGCTAGCGCAACCCATTTATTAAAATGGTTTGGTACCTAGAATCATCAAGTAAAAGGTCGGACTTCGGGAGCACAAGAATCTGTAAGGATTAACTACGGAGGTAAATCCTACAAAATCCTCATGGGGAGGTGGTCAACTTTCTTCAATCGAGATACTACAATAATAGGTCTTCTGGCTGGGTGTGTTGGCCACGACATCCACTTTACCGGTTATCGAGAGACCAATATTATAGTTCTTGGAAAATGCTCCAACCATCACATCTGCCTGAGATTCAGATCTGGTTGGTGTCAGGATATTCTAGACTCGTCAAGTCTGGAAGGAACAATGAAAGTTCGCAACACAAATCGACAAGATGACGTTGCGAGATTCTCGGGAAATGAACTACGATAGCAAGCTCCAAAACATGAGCTGGTTCTGCTACACATATGTGAACACGCTATCTCAGACAAGCATGACCATGTAGTAGTCTTATAATAAAACACTAACAAGTTCAGGTGGGGAACCATCATCGAGGATATCAAAGTCCTTGCATAAGGTATACTCTTAAGAAGGAGCTTCTTCTCCTTGAAAAAATCAACCAGTGTCTTGGTGTGCTAGGAAATATCGATGGGATGCACTACAAAAAAAGACACATCCGTGACATTTTGGGCCGAACGAATTTTTTTCCTATCATACATATGACACTTCTATGATGATAATTGTGACAAAACCCGATATCATCATAGATGTGGTGGGCTCCTACTTCTATGACAAAAAATCATGACAGAAAATGGGCTTTTCGTCCTAGGCGGGCCGGAGACGCAGCTGCATGACATTCTTTGGGCCGTCCATGACAGAAAAAATCGTGGTAGAAGCGAGGGGGAGGACAATTTGGGGAGTTGCCGGTTACGGTGGGAGGTCGGGGGCCGAGCGATGCGTGTTTCTCTCATACACGTACGTGCGTGTGTCCGAGGCGTTGGCTTTTACTGAACCCGAGTGAGGCGTTGGGCTCTAACTGAACCCGAGCGATTGCACGGCAGGCTACACGTTACTGAACTCGAGCGATCGATCGATGGCTATTAACTGAACCCGATCGAGCGATTCCTTCGCTACTACTGCTAACTGAAGCCGATCGATGCTGCCTCTGGGATGAACAGTGAG
>NC_041389.1:571690123-571714429 GCF_002162155.2 Triticum dicoccoides | reverse complement strand
GGGGGTTGGGATGAACAGTGAGCGGTGGCGTTGCCTCTGGATGAACAGGACCCCTGGTGTGGAGGGCTGGATGAGAGTAGACGGTGGAGGGGTGGCCATGGAGGGGTGGTTGAACAGGACCCCGGGGTGTGGAGGGCTGGATGAACAGTAGATGGTGGAGGGGTGCCCGTGGAGGGGTGGTTGAACACTAGCTGGTGGAGTAGCGCGCGATGGAGGCTGGATGAACATGAGCCCGTGGAGGCTGGAGGAGGTCGACGGTAGCCCGTGGAGGCTGGAGGAGGTCGACGGTGGAGATGAACAGTATCCCGTGGAGTCCCGTTTTGCGGTACGCCACACCCCTCCCAATGAACAGGACCCCCGTTTTGACCGTAGCGCTCCAACACAAGGCCGTTTCGTCCGTTTTGCGGTACACCACACCCCTCCCGATCAACAGGACCCCCGTTTCGACTGTAGGAGGTCGGTTTTGTCTGTTTTGCGGTACGCCACACCCCTCCCGATTAACAGGACCCCCGTTTCGACCGTAGGAGGTCCGTTTCCTCCGTTTTGCGGTACACCACACCCCTCCCGATCAACAGGACCCCGTTCCGAACGTAGGAGGTTTGTTTCCTCTGTTGTGCGGTACGCCAGGCCTCGTTTCCATCGCCTATTCCGTCCAAGCCCTCCCGATGAACACGACCACGCATTCCGTTCCGACCCAGCCAGTTGGCTCCCCATGAACACGACGACAACGCTGTTTCTCCATTCCGACCCAGCCATGTATGTATGCGCGAGTAGGCATTCGAGACCCTGCCCGTATGTACGTACGTGGCCGTATTTTCTTTCCTGCACCCTTGCCGCTGTACGTACGTGTACATGGTACGTGCGCGCCTCTACTACGACACGTGCGCGCCTCTACTACGACACGTGCGCGCCTCTACATCGACCAGTATGTACGTACATAGTCGCTACCAGAATGACAATGCTACGCACGCTTCGACCAGGTGGGTCCCGACTGTCAGGTACTTCCTTGCCTGCAAAGATGTAGCTAGTGGGTCCCAGCAGTTAGGGGGGCAAATCGTTTTGTTTTTTTGCCCGGACGCACTTCCTTGCGTGCGAAGATGTAGCTGGTGGGTCCCAGCAGTCAGGGGGGCGAATCGTTTTTTTTGCCCGGACGCACTTCCACTTCCGGTGGGTCCGAGCTGATAGCGGGGGGAACGTTTTTTCGCGAAATACGATGGTCCGTCCGGTGGGTCCCAGTAGTCAGGGGCAAACGTTTTTTTCACGAAATATGGTGGCCCGCCCGGTGGGTCACAACAGTCAGGGGGAAATGTTTTTTCCGCGAAATACTGGTGGCCCGTCCGGTGGGTCCCTACTGTCAGGTGGAGGAATAATTATTTTGCGCATAATAAGGAGGCACTTCCTTGCGGCTGCCGTGGACCTAGCTGTCAGCCTCTCCACGTACAGTACTCTTCCGATGGAAGTCGGTCATTGACCACATTGACCACGCCACGCCGAGAGCACCAGGGCGGTGAACGACGGCGAGGCCTAGGAAGGGGACGACGCAGAGCCGGGAAGACGCGGCAGTGGACCGGAGAGGAGTATGAGGGTTCATTGGTTTGGCTGTGGTGTGAGGCTGCCGTCGCTGCAGAATAACAGGGGGAGTGGGTGAGTGGAGGGATGGCCTGGCCAGCGGTGGGAGTAGTATGGGGGCGGTGAGGCCTCCACGGTAGCACAGCCGGCCACGGGAGGCAGGAGCATGCAGCACGACCGGCGTTGCTTTGGGCGGCTGTGGCAAGAAGACCAGAGGTTGAAGAAGCACTACGGCCGTTGGATGGACATCGTTGACCACACCGTGCCGAGAGCACCAGGGCGGTGGACGACGGCAAGGCCTACAAAGGGAACGACATGGAGCTGGCGAAGACACGGCAGTGGCTACCCACGCGGTGGAGAGTACGAGGGTTGACTGGTTCGGCTAGCGTCGCCGGAAAATAACAAGAGGTGTGGGTGAGTAGAGGGATAGACATGCCAGGGATGCGAGTATGATGGGGCCGTGAGGCCTGCCCGGCAGCACTGCCGGCCATGGGAGGTGGGAGCAGGAGGTTCCGACGGCGCTGGTTTGGGCGGCTGGGGCAGGAAGATCAGAGACTGAAGAAGCACGATTGCCGTTAGATTGACATCTAACGGTCTGACGCTGGTAGAGTCGATTGTTGACTAAGTTTCTTTTTTTAAGAAACCTTGTGTACGCATGAACTTAGTAGGCCCACAAGTCAACCTCCAAATCTGTGGTAGACAACATAAAGCCCATTTGCTATTTTTTATAATTTGCAGCCCATTTTCTATTTTTATAATTTGCAGCCCATTTGCTAATTCTTAAGTAATTTATTATAGCCCATTTTCTGCCCAGGACCACAGTCAAAAAGTTCAACCTTATTTTGCATCTTTTAGTGGAGTCCAAACTGTTGTAATCCCAAAATAATAAACAATTTTTTAAGAACTTATTGATTTGCCAAAAAAATCGTTTTGTTTTTGTAAGCAAATAAGACGTGGGACAATTGAGTTGGTTTAAGGGAAAACCAGTGGTAAAAAAATCAGCGCTGGGTGGGAAAAAACAACAAAAATAAGGATGTAAATATGAAAAGGGAATTTTATGTGTTTTCAATATAATTATACGTGTATATGAACTAGTAAAAGTATAGGTAGAGATTAGAAAACATATGTAGGACATGCGTTTCAAGAGGAAAATAGAACTGGGTTGTGTGTTTGATTCAGTAAAAAAACTGCATGCGGATGTTGTAAGACAAAATATAACTAACGCTAGCGGGCCAGAGGCCAATAGATACCTGCTGGATCTTTGTGCCCCACTGTCGTCATGGGCTGGGCCTGTAAAAACAAAACCAACCCTGGGCAGTCTACAGCCCAGTTGAAACTTGCTCGACCTGAAAAAACAATATACATGCTCAATAAACGAGAGAATTCTGCAAGCACAGACTGATAACTGGGATGCAGCACGGATATTTTTTTATCGTGATAATAAGTGCATGCACTTGTTTCAAAAAAATTGGAGAACTGGGAATTCGAACGGTGGGTGCTTATGCTACCCATCAAATAAAAATCAGGTGCCTGAGAATTCGTTTTGAAACAAATGATTCAGCTTTATATCCATGTCGACCCTCGGCATGATGGTGGAAGCAAATGCAAGTTCATACCAAAAGATCGTTAACAACAATACCAACTTGCGGACGACAAGGTAGTACAACTACCAATACCAAACTAACTTATAATCTTTTTACTCCTGGCCCTAGTGTTCGTCTGGTAGAAAATCTTGCAGAGGACCAGCTCTCGCTCCTTCTCTTGCTCCAGGTCCCCGAGGTGGTACTGGTGCATCACCCAGTTGGTCCTCTGCCGGTCGAAGTTCTTGTTGGTGTGCAGCACCAGAACCTTTTTTGCTGCCCGTCTGCCGGCCGTTGACCATCACCGGCAAGGTATTGCCGGTCTTGTGCCACATCGCGTGCATGCCGCACTTCGACCGTATCTTGCGACGCGTCCATGTGCCCCTTTTGAACGCCCTGGAATTGCGCTGGAAGAAATGCTTCCTTAGGCCACTCAGTGTGATACCTGCAGTATTGTGGAATACATGTTTTAGTGTACCTAGTTGGCATTTTCATAACATCTTTGGCATGTTGCAGTCACTTGTTTCACTTTTTATTAACTGTCAAATTGTAATTGCTTCACGAGGTCTGCGTCTAAGAAGAAAAATAGAGCTATAAAGAAAGGAATATGTTTGTGCAAGTAGACAGCCGATCGGTGTCTTACCTGGACATTTCTCAGGTTGGGTGTAGCATATGCCGTGCTCGCTGTCGATGGTTGGTATGAACAAATCGATGAGAGACTGAAATCTCGCGTTGTCAGCACTCACTTTGGCCTCAAGGTGCTCGATCAGCTCCTGATTCGTGGGATCGAACTTGACGCCAGCCGGTAGCACCGGCCAATCCTTCTTCGACTTGCATCGGTAATTCTAGTTATATGGTACTCAATGTATGATCAATTGACTGTTTTAAGTGAATGATGAAAGATTACGACAGATAAGTGGTACTCCAAATCTGAAGTCCAGAATACCCGAACACGCCGCCGGGATTCTCGTGTCACCTCACGCGCAGCGTGTTGTCACGTCAATTTAATGTGTGGACATGATGAATAATTTTACCGACGTATACTACTACTATACTACTTACTAGTCGTATTTAGTGTCACAATTTATACATAGGTTTAACTAACAAGTACGCACTTGAAGCCTAACTTATATATATATATATATATATATATATGGCTTCTGCACAACATCTCCATCATCATTATTAGTACATCCTACGCAGGTGAGTTAGGATGGACTTGATCCCAGGAAGGTATCTATCCTTCAAACTAGAGGAGTGCTTCAAACTAACAACAGTACATAATATCCAACAAAAGAGGGTCGTGCTACAGCAGCAGAATGCATGGCTCAGTCTAGATATCAGCACGAATCAATTTGTGCATATTTGCTATTGGCATGAACCACATCGCCGCATGTCGGGTTTGCAAAAACCATCCATCGCATGGAAGCTTGATGCCTTTCACACACTGAAGATTATCTGGTAACAAGCTATGTCGACGAATCTCCGAATATGGTGATTCATGAAACCCATGGTATGATGTGTAAACACAGCCCCCCTCGCGAATGGAAGTTGCATAGCACAGTAATCATCACCGGTGATATGATCGATGATTGGTTGGATGATCGGATAATTGAGCCCGAGGAACAAGGAGTGGTTGCCGAGGCTATAAACCCGCCTCCAGTTGAATACGCCTGGCCCAATGGAGCTGGGATCTTTCTCGAACACAAAGCAGCCATAGCCATCAATGTCACGAACGCCCCACGCATTGTACTGCATGTGGTTTGATGTAATGGTTTGGTCAATTTGGTACGTGCAAATGAGCATCAAATGACCACCGTCGGCTGAACGAGCGATAAACCAGCACCCATCGGCTGGTATGATTCTAGGTCCTGGAATCATGAAGGCCAGCGCATTTGCGTCTGCTGCAACAATTCAAATTGGAGACCAAAAGGACAAAAATAAACAATCATGTTCAGAGTATGTGTGGAATTAAGATCATTATAATAGTGACACATATCATAGACAGAGAATTGCAATGCCGTGGTCATAATCATACCCCAAGTTAAAAAAAAATAAGCCAATGGCTTTCATATTCTAGCAACATGTCATGGTTCAAACATCATGTAACAATGAGAGGAAAACATCTATGATAGCGCCTACTCATATTCTACCACAGCACTTACTACTACTATTCTCAGATCAACTCTAAGCAATAACATGCGTTGTTATAAAAATCTTGTAAACGAGAGTAACATATAGCAATCATGATGTTATGCTCATAATATGTATTCTAACAATCATTAGATGCCAATTGTTCTCATATCAACTCTAACAATAACATGTGTTGTCATAAAAATCTAGGAAATGAGAGGAACATATAGCAATGATGTGGTTATAGACATGGTATGCATTCTAAATTTGTAACAAATGAACAGGCAGTCATATTCATAAGGTAAAGATGAGATGAGATAGAACAATTACACGACGATATATTCCACCAGTATAGGCAGCCAATCAGTGCGTTGACCGCGTAAATGATGCCATCATGCACTATAGCATCAGACAGAAATGTTGCCTCAACAGGATTGATGATGAGCCATAACCATGTATGGCGACCGGATTCCAGATAGACTAATCCCATGTTGAACAAGGCAATGAGCTTGTAATCCATGTAGTCTTCTGATGGTGTGGGCACTTCGCAGATTACAACTTTCTACAAACAGAGGTCGAGCCAAAAGCTTGCGCGTCTCGTGCGTAGTAGGAAGGAGTGTCCGGCGGGCCGCGAGGCTCGATGGCGGCGGTATCCAACGATGGAAGGGTGATCTCTCGCTGGGTGTAGATATCCACGAGACGCCACGAACTACCGGTGTGGTGGATGAGGACGATCCAGTTGGCCTTCATGCCCGCCCAGTAGTGGCCGCGCATGAAGGACATGTGGACGGGTAGTGGTAGCATGTCGAGGGGCACCACGGCAACCTCCGTAGGATCGTCAAGTCGGTGTCTAGGCCACCTGCGAGGATCGGGCATCGGCAAGTAGGGTGTCTTGAAAAGAGCCGGCCGGTTGCAGATGAGTAGACAGTACAAAGACACCGAGCATGCGGCCAAACGGACGGTGCTGAGTAGGTCCATACGACTACAGATCTGCTCCAAGAGAACATCGGGGAGGGAATTCCAATCGCGGCTCTGCGTGTCAGTCGGTTCTGCCAGTGGGGTTTTCGGGCGGGTGAGCGAAGAAGCTTCTCCTCGTGTGGCCGAGCAATGAGCAGGGGGATATGGTACATGCGAGCTACCAAGGAAGATGGCGTGGGCGGGCGAGCAGTGAGCGGGGGTAAATGGTGTGCGGCCGACGATGGGGAAGAGAGGAGGAAGAGGAAGAGAGGAGGAAGAAGAGTGGAAGACGGGGAATAAAGTGCATTAAATCTCAATTCTACTAGTACTACTACCAGGATATAGGCATCATCATTCGGAGTGTAAATAGTTACACCGATGACATGTGGGTCTACCACAAGAGGGACCATATGTCAGTTAATGGAGGACAAAGGTGCGTAGGCGTATGTGCGGAAGCGTGCTCTACTGGCAAACATGATGGCAGTACTGGGTAAGGCTGATTTAGTAACACCAACACGCTGGTTCTGCTTATTAATTACGTGTCCCATCTGCTGCAGCGTGTATTGTCACTTCACTGCGAAGACTAGTTGAATAGTTCTCGCTGACCGAGATGGGGAATAATGGATCGTGAGGACTTCCTTTCTACAGTATCCCTATGCCTCTATGCTCACTTCACCCATTTTGCTCCGTACCTAGTCACTTGTTGAAATCTGTAGAAAGACGAATACTCCGTATTTGGGAACAGAGGGAGGCTTTTACTCCGTACTATTTGGGAACAGAGGGAGTATCACCATATGGAGGGAACAGAGGAAGCTTGAAATATGAACATGTCAATGGGAGGGAGTAAGCCCCATGCATGCATGCATGCAACATGCAACACTCACACGTACTCCACATGGATGCACGCAACACTCACGCACCCATGCGGCACACAGCACACGACACAACACACACGCTCACGCTCAAGTGCTCAACCTACTCCCTACGTCTGTGAAAGACTGTACATTTAGAGATTTACACATTGACCAGGGTATAATTAATGCCCAAAAGTAGCAGACTTATGTGTGCATGCGACCATTGAGATAAGAATATTAAATGAAGGCCGTTGCATGCTGTAATTAAGGATAGACATGTAGCCTATACCTACAGCACAAGTTGGTGCATTAGTCAATCAATATCGATTTAGATTAAAGGCTAAATGCATTGGAAGTGTAGATGTACATCATGTACTACACTCTTTGTTTTATAGCCGATTTACACTCTTTGTTGGAAGACCGAGGGAGGACACGTGCATGCACTCACATACACAGCCAGGGTGGTTCGGGCGCAAGGGTTGGACTCGTGTCGCGCCTATGTAAAGTTTTGTTTAACTGATTTCTTTGCTCTGCCAACTGACAGGTGGGACCCAGAAACCAGGTGACAATTTAACCAGTCAACAAAGTGCCACGTCGACTATCTGGCTGGTCAGTAGGGTGCAATACGGTGCTCTGCGATGAGCTAGTGATCGTATAATCGACGCAAAACTATATATATAGTGACCGTAAAGAGCGTATTGTTACATACGTTGACTGCCAGTGTATTTTTCTCGTTTCAAATTAAGCCATATTAATCGGAAAGGACGCAGTATGGACTACTACTAGTACTAGTACTGCTTTGATGTGTCCCGTCAACTCACTGAACGAGGAGAAGCTTGCTTACTACGCCTCTCCCTCGCCCACGCGCGCGGTGGTTCTTAGGACGAGGAGAGGGTTTTGACTACAGCGCCCTCTCCCTATCCCTCTCCCTCGCCCTCGCCCTCACCCTCACGATGGACGTGCAGCAGTTCAATCAGTGTCAGATTGCCAGAAGCATATTGTATTGTAGTATCATCATTGTTGGACCTTCCGAAGAGGCGAAGAGCCAAGTGCAAGGTTCACACGAGTACGAACTGTTGAACCTCCCGAAGAGGCAAAGAGCCAAGCGCAAGGTTTTATAGGTGTTGTCGTCCTAGTAGGAGTGTACTACAACTATAGCGAATGATGCTACTGTATGATGCCGCCACGTCACGTATATCCAAAGTTGTGCCACCTTTTTTTCTCAAAGAGCGTGTTGGAGCCCATGCAACAACCACACAAGTTGCATGTACACATAACACATTTACTAGTAATAAATTCTAAAGGACAAATGCCAGTATGCCACACAAGTTCATCTCCAATTCATGTGATAAATTTGTGCACGACTAGTCTACATATATTCACAGCGCTACCGTTCACAATTACCGTACTCCACTTACACGTTATAGATGGGCTACATGTCCTCCTCTAGGTTCCAGTCCCAGGTGTTCTTCATGGATGGCACGATCCATAGCGGTGGGAAACGGGAATCATTGTCGTAGCTTTCTAGTCCGGTTCCACACGATGGAGACTCATCCAAGCTGAAGCGGCATAAATCAGGGACATCGTGTCCCAGCATGTCGTTCATCCGGCGGTGCGCACTGAAGACACAACCATGCTTCATGAACGGAAGGCCTTCTGTGTCGTGCACGGAAGGTGGCATCCGCTTCACAATGGGGTAGCTGTCCCCGATGAAAAGCGAGTACTCTCCAAGAGTGTTCCTCGGCACCCACGTAGCATCACAGGGGTCGAACTCGGCGCCGTTCGTCTGGTACACGCGGCATTCCAGATCTGGACACATGGTTACGTACATAGTCAAGGTCCATGCATAATAATGTTGTGCTCAAATATGGCGGTCAGTAATACTGTGCAGCAAATAGTACTACTCCGGTATAGAGGAAGTAAAATAACTGGCTTATTATATATAGCCACTCTTGGCTACATGGATGAGATAGTAAGACATGGAAAAACAAAAATGGTGGCAGCTAGTGGGTTCAAGTCTTCAAGGGCCTAGCTAGCTATACGCGTCCTCCAAGGTAAAAAGTACTCCTACTAGTACTACTAAGTATACTACTAGTACAACAATGAAAGAGAAGGCGAGAGGGTTAAAATATGGAACACCTGAGTAGATGGTGACGGTCCGATCATGGTAGATTGTGTGACCGTGTTGCACATCAGTGGTACCATGGGTAACGACTGCTAAGATAGTTGATCCCAATATGCCAAAGTCAACTACAAGGTTCCAGGTTAGACCGAATCACGGATGCAAATGCACATCCAGGATCGGCGATCTTATTTTGATCGGGGATGACTGGTCCCTGCAAAATAATGGAGTACCGTTAGGGATGCAAATGATGGTTTGTGCATTCCGTTTGTAATCTCCCGTACCGTAGGATGGCAACCAGATGAAACAAGTCCCCTGGCTTGTCACCGCAAAGATGCGGCCTAAATGGCGCACGGCGTCTTCGAACGTGTAGGGGTACAAATCTGCCGCCGCCAACATGCGCCAGCCTCTGCCGTTACTGCATCTTGCATTGATGGCAATCCTTATGTCGAACACCTCGATGAGATAGTAATTGTCGTAGCCGCGTCGCTTTGTCGGCGGGGCCACAATTGCTATCTTCTTCAATCTCATGTAGGCAACATCATACATATTCAAGCCCAGCCAGTCCGGAAGGCCGATCCCAATGGTGGAGAAGGGGTCTACCGGAATGGCCACACTATTGTGGATGTTGTGCAAAATGATGGTGGTATCCGGACGGAGGTATGCAAGCCAATCTTCGTTGTCACCGACTCAGACCTATATATAAGACAGTGGGCAGCAGAGAAATTATGGGATGGAAATGGAATAACTAAGTACTACATGATCAAACTCCATTACTGACCTGCTAATACGTCTCCAACATATCTACTTTTCCAAACACTTTTGCCCTTGTTTTGGACTCTAACTTGCATGATTTGAATGAAACTAACCCGGACTGACGCTGTTTTCAGCAGAACTACCATGATGTTGTTTTATGTGTAGAAAATAAAAGTTCTCGGAATGTCCTGGAAATCCACGGAGGCACCTTTTGGAATTTATAAGAATAATTGGGCGAAAGAAATACACCAGGGGGCCCAGGGCCTGTCCACGAGACAGGGGGGCGCGCCCCCTAGGGCGCCCCCCTATCTCGTGGGCCCCCTGGACCTCCTCTGACCTCAACTCCAACTCCATATATTCCGTCTCAGGGAGAAAAAAAATCAGAGAGAAAGTTTCATCGCGTTTCACGACACGGAGCCGCCGCCAAGACCTAATCTCTCTCGGGAGGGCTGATCTGGAGTCCGTTCGGGGCTTCGGAGAGGGGGATTTGTCACTGTCGTCATCATCAACCATCCTCCATCACCAATTTCATGATGCTCACCGCCGTGCGTGAGTAATTCCATCGTAGGCTTGCTGGACGGTGATGGGTTGGATGAGATTTACCATGTAATCAAGTTAGTTTTGTTAGGGTTTGATCCCTAGTATCCACTATGTTCTGAGATTGATGTTGCTATGACTTTGCTATGCTTAATGCTTGTCACTAGGGCCCGAGTGCCATGATTTCAGATCTGAACCTATTATGTTTCCATGAATATATGTGTGTTCTTGATCCTATCTTGCAAGTCTATAGTCACCTATTATGTGTTATGATCCGACAACCCCGAAGTGACAATAATCGGGATACTTCTCGGTGATGACCGTAGTTTGAGGAGTTCATGTATTCACTATGTGCTAATGCTTTGTTCCGGTTCTCTATTAAAAGGAGGCCTTAATATCCCTTAGTTTCCGTATGGACCCCGCTGCCACGGGAGGGTAGGACAAAAGATGTCTCTTTTCCATAAGCACGTATGACTATTTACGGAATACATGCCTACATTACATTGATGAATTGGAGCTAGTTCTATATCACCCTATGTTATAACTATTGCATGAGGAATCACATCCGGCATAATTATCCATCACTGATCCATTGCCTACGAGCTTTTCACATATTGTTCTTCGCTTATTTACTTTTCCGTTGCTACTGTTACAACTATTACAAAAACCCAAAAACATTTATCTTTACTTTTGCTACCGTTACCTTTATTATCATACCACTTTTGCTACTAAACACTTTGCTGCAGATACTAAGTTATCCAGGTGTGGTTGAATTGACAACTCAACTGCTAATACTCAAGAATATTCTTTGGCTCCCCTTGTGTCGAATCAATAAATTTGGGTTGAATACTCTACCCTCGAAAGCTGTTGCGATCCCCTATACTTGTGGGTTATCAAGACCAATTTCTGGCGCCGTTGCCGGGGAGCATAGCTCTATTCTCTGAGTCACTTGGGATTTATATCTGTTGATCACTATGAAGAACTTGAAAGACGCTAAGACCAAGATTTTTCCCTCAACTACGAGGGGAGGTAAGGAACTGCCATCTAGCTCTGCACTAGATTCTCGTTCCGTTATTAGTAAGCTTGCGAGAGCTAAATGTGCTACTGCTATGAATTTTGATATGTCGCGTGTTGTTGATGATGCCACTTCTGCTATGCATGATGAAACTACTTTTGTGCGTGATACTACTTTTCCATTAGGTGAATTTCTAGATGAACAACTTGCTAGAGTTAGGGGGGATGAAATTACTGAAGATCCTATTACTGATGATAGTGATGATGAAGGTTCCCCCAATGATTATGTTTTACCTGTTGTTCCTAAGGGTTATGTTATTAATGAAAAAGCTGCTTTGGAAATCCTTGCTTGCAATGATAGAAATGATCTTAAGAAATTATTAGCTAAATGGAAGCGACAGTCTCTTAATGCTAGAATGAAACCCGATCCTGCTTTTGCTACATCACCTATCTGTGGTACTGATAAGGTTTATGAATTCTCTGTTGATCCTGATATTATTACTTTAGTTGAATCTGATCCTTTTTATGGCCTTGAATCTGAAACTGTTGTGGCACATCTTACCAAGTTGAATGATATAGCCACCTTGTTTACTAATGATGAGAAGTCTCGCACTCTCGCTATTTATATATCCTTAAGATATTTCTGTTCTCATTAAAGGGTGATGCTAAGACTTGGTATAATTCTCTTGCTCCTGGTTGTGTGCGTAGTCCCAAGGATATGATTTATTATTTCTCTGCTAAATATTTCCCTGCTCATAAGAAACAAGCTGCCCTGCGGGAAATATATAATTTTGTGCAAATCAAAGAAGAGAGTCTCCCACAAGCTTGGGGGAGGCTTCTCCGGTTACTTAATGCTTTGCCTGATCATCCTCTTAAGAAAAATGAAATACTTGATATCTTTTACAATGGACTAACCGATGCTTCCAAGGACTACTTGGATTGTTGTGCTGGTTGTGTTTTCAGGGAAAGAACAGTCGACGAAGCTG
This sequence comes from Triticum dicoccoides, assembly GCF_002162155.2. Taxonomy (NCBI): domain Eukaryota; kingdom Viridiplantae; phylum Streptophyta; class Magnoliopsida; order Poales; family Poaceae; genus Triticum; species Triticum dicoccoides. The sequence continues at coordinate 571,701,921 of NC_041389.1, read as the reverse complement.
AAATACTATTGAATAATATGTTGACTAATGAAAATAATTGGACTCTTCTTGAGCCAGTTCCTGAAGTAATTCCTGAACCAATTGAGCCAACTCCTGAGCCTATTCCTAAACCCACTCCGAAGAAGAGGTGTTTTATTTCTCAGTCCAGAAGATATGCAAGAGGCAAAGAAATCAATGAAAGAAAAAGGTATTAAAGCTGAGGATGTTAAGAATTTACCTCCTATTGAAGAAATACATGGTCTTAATTTACCGCCTGAAGAACCACATTATCTTGATAACCCGACACATGTAGTAAAGGTAAATTCTCTCTATAGATATGATAAAGTTGAAATACCCTCTACTAAATTTCATAGCCCATGCTCAGATGAATTTGATGACTTTATGGCTAGACAAGAAAGTTTTAATGCTTATGTTGGTAGAGAGTTAAAGAATAATGCTTTCGAGATAGGACGCATAGGTGATAATCTGGCTAGAGTTAAAGATGAACTTCACTGTGTTAGCAAATATGCTTATATGGTTGCTACTCAAGCTAAGCAAGTACTCAAAGCTCAAAATGATTTGCTTGATGAATTAAATAATAAAAATGACTTTGCTGTTAGAGTGGCTACTAGAACTGGTAGAATGACTCAGGAACCTTTGTATCCTGAAGGCCACCCTAAGAGAATCGAGCAAGATTCGCAGAGAAATAATTTAGAGGCACCTAGTTCTTCTAAAAAGAAGAAGAGGAAAAACAATAGAACTTTGCATGCTTCTAGTGAACCTACTGTAGACACACCTGAGAATCCCAATGATATTTCTATTTCTGATGCTGAAACACAATCAGGTGATGAACATGAACCTAGCGATAATGTTAATGATAATGTTCATGTTGATGCTCAACCTAGCAAAGAAAATGATGTAGAGATTGAACCAACTGTTGATCTTGATAACCCACAATCAAAGAATCAACATTATGATAAGAGAGATTTTGTTGCTAGGAAGCACGGTAAAGAAAGAGAACCATGGGTTCAGAAACCCATGCCCTTTCTTCCTAAACCATCCAAGTCAAAGGATGATGAGGATTTTGAGCGCTTTCCTGAAATGATTAGACCTATTTTCTTACGTATGCGCTTAACTGATATGCTTAAAGTAAATCCTTATGCTAAGTACATGAAGGATATCATCACAAATAAAAGAAAGATACCAGAAACTAAGATTTCCACCATGCTTGCTAATTACACTTTTAAAGGTGGAGTACCAAAGAAACTTGGAGATACGGGTGTGCCAACTATACCATGCTCCATTAAAAGAAATTATGTTAGAACTGCTTTATGTGATCTTGGAGCCGGTGTTAGTGTTATGCCTCTCTCTTTATATCATAGACTTGAATTGAATAAGTTGACACCTACTGAAATATCTTTGCAAATGGTTGATAAATCAACTGCTATACCTGTCGGTATTTGTGAGGATGTGCCTGTTGTGGTTGCAAATGTCACTATCTTAACGGACTTTGTTATTCTTGATATTCCCGAGGACGATAGCATGTCTATTATCCTTGGTAGACCTTTTCTTAATACTGCAGGGGCTGTTATTGATTGCAACAAAGGCAATGTCACTTTTCATGTTAATAGTAATGAGCATACGGTACATTTTCGAAGGAAACAATCTCAAGTCCATAGCATCAATTCTATTGAAAAAGTTCCAACTATCATTTTTGGAGGTTTTAAATTTCCTCTCCCTACTATCAAGAAAAAGTATGATATTCTTATTGTTGGGGATTTTCATATCCCCGTTAAGGTAACTTAGTGTTATTCGAAATTTCTCCGGTTCCATGCTATTCGGAATGAGTTTGTTAACAAGACTTGATCAAGCTTGTTAGTGGGTTCATTTTGATGACCACGAGATGGATGAAACTAGAAGGCACAACCTTCTGTACCCTCTTTTTACTTTCTATTATCTAGAATAAATAAAGCAAAAATAATATCATCCGTCTGTTTTCTGAATTATCCGTGCATTAAAAAAATAGTCCGAAAATAAAAGTGCTCCAAATGCCCTGCAAATCTAGTATGATTTTTTCTGGAATATTTGAGGATTTTAGGCACTGAAAACACTGCAGGAGGGCCAAGCACCAGGCCACAAGAGAGGAGGGCGTGCCCCCTGTAGGGCGTGCCCCCTGTCTCGTGGGCCCCTGGTGGCCCCCCTCCACTTATGCCAGCACCCACACACTTCATCTTCCACCCAAAAAAATCCCCATCCAGCTCAAGCACGAGTTCTAGCTCGTTTTGCTGCGATTTTTGATCTCCTTGCTCAAAGCTCGATTCGCAAAACTGCTTTGGGAGATTGTTGCTTGGTATGTGACTCCTCCATTGGTCCAATTAGTTTTTGTTCTAGTGCTTTATTCATTGCAAATTTTTGCTGCATAGGTGACCATGTTCTTGAGCTTGCATGTTAAATTTTTGAGGTCCCAAGCAATTCCAATGCATGATATAGGCTCTAGGAACTTGTAGGAGTAGTTGCTATCAATCTTGTTTAGTTTTATTCAGTTTTATTTTGAAGTTACTAAAATTTCAGAAATTTTCAGAAAAAGAAATATGCTTAGAAGAATGTACCAAGGAGGCTCCTCGGCAAAGAAAGGGCCAAGGATTGCTATACGTGAGCAAGATGTTGAATTGCCGAGGGACGCAAATGTACGGGCTTGTGAGTGGCCATCCAATGATTTTATGGTCGAAGCAGGCTTCAAGGAGGAATTTGACGCATATGTGCGTAATGCCGAGCTGGAGGACTTCTTACAAGATAAGTGTCGGCAATACTATCAGTTGACTGATTCTTTTGTGCGGAGGTTTAAATATAACTGTGCGCGTAATTCTCCTAGTGTCATGTTTGATACTTATGATACATCTTATACCATGGATTTAGAGGATTTCACAACTGCTTGCAAACTCCCGCAGTGGGGTAATATTAATGACCCTCCCAAATATGAATTTAGAGATTTTCTTGCTAGTATTACTGTGGGAGAATCTAGGGACGTAGCACAAGCTACCATAGGGAGCATTCATTTTCCTACTATACATTAATTTGCTCTCTTTATTGGTAGACGCATTAACGGTAAGGACGAAGTATGTCACATGTGTGCTCCTGATCTTTGTGTCCTCAAGAGTGCTATGTCAGGTTATAAAGGTTATAACTTGGGGGCAATAGTTGCACGTAGGTTGCCGAATAATAGTAGAAAGGGAGATTTATTTGGAGGAATTTATGCAACCCGTATGGCTAACTTTCTTAGTATAGCTCCACGAGAGGGGGATATGATTGTATCTCCTGTTTATTTGGATAAAGAAGCTATGTTTGATCATCATTTTCTTGAGAGGAATGAACAATTCCTCCATTATCGAATAATCTATGACAGACGCAACATCGTCCCTGTTACTCTTCCTGCTCCCTACCTTTTTGATTATCAGGCAAAAGGAAGATATGTTGTCACCTGGGAAGAAGCAACTGAATATGAGAGGGGAATGGAGGCAGCTCGCCAACACACTGCTACTCAGGAGGTGGTCGCCTCTACATCTCAGTACTACCCCAGTTTCACTTATGGATATCAGCCAGGGGGTCCTTGGTACTAGACCAACTTAGGCAAAAAGCCTAAGCTTGGGGGAGTACGTATTTCTCACCGACTTTACATTCATGTTCACACACTAGTCGTCGGTGCTCATACTCTTTCATTGTATTATCCATGCTAGTTTAAATATCTTTTTCTAGTTTTCTTCTTGTGTGTTTGATAAACCTTAAGAAAACCCCAAAAAAATTAGCTAGTTTAATTTCCATGCTTGTAGTAGAAATTAAAATAAAAACCCAAAAAGATTTCTAGTTCTTCTTTTTACTTGTTGGGAGCTTTCCCGTGTAAATAGTTTTCTTTTCTTTTCTTTCTTTTGGGGGTCGAGAAGACCATATTGAAAATGCTTAGTGGCTCTTATATGCATGATTGTTTATTTAATTTAGAGCCCATATTACTTGTCTTCTCTCTTGAGTTGAATGCTTGCAGATTCCAGCTTAGTCCGATGCACGTGCACTCTTATTATTATACACATCGTTCGGTCATGCGAGTGAAAGGCAATAATGACGATATATGATGAACTTATTGGGATGAGAAAAGCTGGTATGAACTCGACCTCTCTTGTTTTTGTAAATATGATGAGTTCATCGTTTCTGAGTCAGCTATTATGAAGTAAACATATTTGCAATGACATTTACAGATTATAGTTGCTTGTGCCATGGTTGATTAGCTATGAGTTATAATGATTTACCTTGCGTGCCAACATGCTATTAGAATGATTATGATGTGGTATGATGGGATGGTATCCTCATTTGAATGAATTGAGTGACTCGACTTGGCACATGTTCACGCATGTAGTTGAATCAAATCAACATAGCCTTCATGATATTTATGTTCATGGTAGATCATATCCTACTCATGCTTGTACTCGGTGTGAATTAATTTTAATGCATGTTTATGACTGTTGTCGCTCTCTCAGTTGGTCGCTTCCCAGTCTTTTTCTAGCCTTCACCTGTACTAAGCGGGAATATTGCTTGTGCATCCAAACTCCTTAAACCCCAAAGTTGTTCCATATGAGTCCACTATACCTTCCTATATGCGGTATCTACCTGCCGTTCCAAGTAAATTTGTATGTGCCAAACTCCAAACCTTCAAATGAAATTCTGTTTTGTATACTCGAGTAGCTCATGTTTCAACTAGGGCTGCCTATATCTCCCATGCTAGGTGGGTTATTCTCAAGAGGAGTGGACTCCGCTCCTCATTCACGAGAAAGGGCCGGTAACCGGGATGCCCAGTCCCATGATCCAAAAAGATCAAAGAAAATCAAAATAATTAAACAAAACTCCCCCATGGCTGTTGTATGTTGGAGGCACTTGTTGTTTCGAGCAAGCCATGGATTGATGCTTGTTGGTGGTTGGGGGAGTATAAACCTTTACCGTTCTGTTTGGGAACTGCCTATAATGCATGTAGTATGGAAGATACAACCATCTCATAGTTGTTGCGTTGACAGCGAAGGTATGCCGCTCAAAATGTTATTCAATCTCTATTTTAAAATCGAGCTCTGGCACCTCTACAAATCTCTGCTTCCCTCTGCGAAGGGCCTATCTATTTACTTTTATGTTGAGTCATCACCCTTCTCATTAAAAGCACCCGCTGGAGAGTGCACTGTCATTTGCATTCATTATTATTGGTTTATATTGGTTATGACTTGACTCGATCTCTTTTACCATGAATTACATTGTTTAGTCAGTCCTTGATCTTTAAAGGTGCTCTGCATTTATGTTTTGCGGTCTCAGAAAGGGCTAGCGAGATACCATTTTGTTATATCATGTTATGTTTATTTTGAGAAAGTGTTGTCATCCGAGTTTTATTATTATGGCTTGCTAGCTGATTATGTTATCGATATGAGTAATTGTGAGACCTATGTGTTATTGTGAGTATGGTTAGTTCATAATATTTGCTGAAACTTAAATGCTGGCTTTTCATGTTTACAACAACAAGAGCAAACAGAGTTTGTAAAAGTTTTTCTTTATCACTTTCAGTTTATCAACTGAATTGCTTGAGGACAAGCAAAGGTTTAAGCTTGGGGGAGTTGATACGTCTCCAATGTATCTACTTTTCCAAACACTTTTGCCCTTGTTTTGGACTCTAACTTGCATGATTTGAATGAAACTAACCCGGACTGACGCTGTTTTCAGCAGAACTACCATGATGTGGTTTTATGTGTAGAAAAGAAAAGTTCTCAGAATGTCCTAGAAATCCACGGAGGCACTTTTTGGAATCTATTAGAATTATTGGGTGAAAGAAATACAACAGGGGCCCCAGGGCCTATCCACGAGACAGGGGGCGCACCCCCCTAGGGCGCACCCCCTATCTCGTGGGCCCCCTGGACCTCCTCTGACCTCAACTCCAACTCCATATATTCCGTCTCGGGGAGAAAAAAATCAGAGAGAAAGTTTCATCGCGTTTCACGACACGGAGCCACCGCCAAGCCCTAATCTCTCTCGGGAGGGCTGATCTGGAGTCCGTTCGGGGCTTCGGAGAGGGGGATTCGTCGCCATCATCATCATCAACCATCCTCCATCACCAATTTCATGATGCTCACCGCCGTGCGTGAGTAATTCTAGCGTAGGCTTGCTGGACGGTGATGGGTTGGATGAGATTTACCATGTAATCAAGTTAGTTTTGTTAGGGTTTGATCCCTAGTATCCACTATGTTCTGAGATTGATGTTGCTATGACTTTGCTATGCTTAATGCTTGTCACTAGGGCCCGAGTGCCATGATTTCAGATCTAAACTATTATGTTTCCATGAATATATGTGTGTTCTTGATCCTATCTTGCAAGTCTATAGTCACCTATTATGTGTGATGATCCGACAACCCCGAAGTGACAATAATCGGGATACTTCTCGGTGATGACCGTAGTTTGAGGAGTTCATGTATTCACTATGTGCTAATGCTTTGTTCCGGTTCTCTATTAAAAGGAGGCCTTAATATCCCTTAGTTTCCGTAAGGACCCCGCTGCCACGGGAGGGTAGGACAAAAGATGTCTCTTTTCCATAAGCACATATGACTATTTACGGAATATATGCCTACATTACATTGATGAATTGGAGCTAGTTCTATATCACCCTATGTTATAACTATTGCATGAGGAATCACATCCGGCATAATTATCCATCACTGATCCATTGCCTACGAGCTTTTCACATATTGTTCCTCACTTATTTACTTTTCCGTTGCTACTGTTACAACTGTTACAAAAACCCAAAAACATTTATGTTTACTTTTTGCTACCGTTACCTTTATTATCATACCAATTTTGCTACTAAACACTTTGCTGCAGATACTAAGTTATCCAGGTGTGGTTGAATTGACAACTCAACTGCTAATACTCAAGAATATTCTTTGGCTCCCCTTGTGTCGAATCAATAAATTTGGGTTGAATACTCTACCCTCGAAAGCTGTTGCAATCCCCTATATTTGTGGGTTATCACCTTCTCATCGGACAAAATCCGACTACCTGTCAACATCGGCAACTCTAGCGGAGTCAACCTGCAACCATGGCCAAGGAGCGGTGGACTTTTCGAAGGATTGTCCCATAGAAGAACCTTCTCCTCGAGGACGCATGGATGACCAACAAGCATGGCCGTTTCCCAAGCCTGTTTAAGCAGCGTCTTGAAAAAGTTGGTGCAGGAAGCACCAAGTCTTGCGGCGGTGAGGACGTCGGAGCAGCGTGCGATTTCTCCCAGAGGATCGTCGTCCAAGGTCTCCCAGCCCCGACGAGGAGGAGAACCGCCTGGCCAATCCATGGGAGCAGCGATGAGCTGCCTTCTCTTCTGGGGGAGGGGAACTGGCGAGGAGGAGATAAGAGCGTAGTAACTGCAGGGCCTCGTCCCTTCCAACTATAGATCGTTCCTCAGCGAAGGGGTGAGGCTATTATTTACTACTAGTACTAGCATTATGAAACGTTATGGCATTGCATTATACTGTAAATAATAGCACTAGTAAGAAATTTTTGGCATTAGGTAGTAGTTTGTGGCGTGGATTAAGAAATTTTGGGTATGTTTTTGCCATTTTTTGTACACGCCAACTAGTGTCAAAAAACATCTTACATTATGTGACGGAGGAGTACGAACTCGTACTGTAGCTGTACTAGTACTACTTTTCTCAACTAGTAGTGCGATGTACTGTACTTCTAGTCTAGTCTAGTATAGTGCACCAGTTTTGAACTCTTGAATCTCAGGGCCAAGGAGCTACAGTTGGAAGTGGAGGGTACTACTGTTCTCTAGAACCATCGCTGTACTATCAATGCAGGGGAAGTACACCTGCGTAGTGGACTAGTGGGTACTCTTGATGCTCTATTCAGCCGCTCCTCTCAAGTAGCTGGCCTACTCAACCGCTCCTCTCATGCACACACTAGCAGCCTGTTTATCAGCGATGGTTACTGCGGGGGAAGAACATTTGAGTTATTTGATACAGCGAGACTAGGCTTTTCGCTTCCATTTGTGGAGGTGTAATGGATCTTGTCAAACTTTGTTAGTAGTTCCTTCTTTACGAATGAGATGAAGAAAAGCTTTTGCCTCCGTTTAAAAAAAACGTCAAGATGAATTTCTTTTATGGTAGAGCCGATAATGGAGTGAAGTCCAAGCGTGCAACACCACAAGCTATAGAGTAGTAGTAGAGCACTTTACGTACAGAGCCATATTGCACAGTTCCCAATGCCCCGACAGGCTTTTCCGGCTCCTCGGGCTTAATTGGGAGGCGCTAGTTTAAATATGCTACTAGCTGACGAGGAAGCTGCAAGCGAGTTGCGGCTAGGGCGAGCACGCAAGCCACATGATGCTGGGAAGAAAAACCCGTTCACGTGGCTATGCTGTCGAGTGCACCCAGATTGTGGGGCCGCACGTCCGTTTGACTTCAAAACTCAAACTACCCGTGTAAAATATTGGCTCGCAGTGAAGTGTAGTAGTACTATTTAAAAAAAAGGCTGCCGTGCGTTCGACCGGGATCGAACCCACAAAACGAGGTATACACTTCGGCGACCACTAGTAGTACTTGTTGGAGTACAACGCAACCTAGAATCGCCTTTTGTCGCTAGTAGTACGTACATTGTTCCTTACAAGAAACCCCTAATAATGCAAGAAACCACTAAAATGCCAAGAAACTACTACCACTTGCATACATGGCAGACTTAAGATAAGACTACCTTATCAACCATTGTACATGCTCTCACCAACAAAAATCCTCGAGTGACCTCCTACCTCCGGCCCGTCCACCTCACATAGTCATGCTCGGCCATGGGACGCAGCTACCGCCGCCGACAGAAGGCGAGGTCAAAACTGCCAGCGGTGCAGAGCCCATGTTGCGGCAGCCCGGATGCCAGCTCCGTCCGGCACTCGCGGCCGCTAGCTAGCCAAGATAGCTCCATCCAGCTTCTTGTCTGCAAGGTTTGCTAGCTAGATTGGCACGGCAGCGCGATGGCTTGCTCGCATGGACCACGCTAAGGCCAGCTATCTGGCTCGAGCGAAGGCCAGCGCGACGGCTTGCTCACTCGTGAGTCACGCTCGGGCCAGCCTGCCAACCCGCGCGGAGGCCAGCGTGGCGTCCAGCCCGTCCGGCGGAGAGGAGGCCAACTCGCTCATCACCGGCGCCACCGACGAACACGCATCAGTACTGTTTGAAGTAATGTTCAGGAAAAATAATGATTTGAGGGGGAATGACAAGATAGAAGGTCAGATGTGGGTCCCTCGTGTCAATGGTCAAACAAAATGTGTTAGTTTAAGGTGCCTCGTCAGCACGGACGTGTGGGCCAACCCAGTCATAAATGGGTTTAAACGAACCTAGTCGGTAGGCGTACTAGGTAGTAGTTTTTGGCGTGGATTAAGAAATTTTGGGTATGTTTTTGCTATTTTTGTACAATAGATTCTTCCTAGGGCTAGTTGAAAGTGGTAGTTTTTTGTTAAATACTCTACATATTGTAAGTAGGAGTGAAAGTTAAGCTTTGGAATCCAATAAGCAAGGCTAGTTACATAGTGCATATGTGTACATGATTGAAAGTAAATATCAACCATGAGTGACTAATATCTTGATGGAAAACTCGAAACTTTGGAATACTAGGAAAAAAAATGCATGGTTGGAAATACTAGCAATGTTCATGTCCGTTGCAATGAATCATAATTAGAATAGTACTTATTCACAAACTTGGTACAAAACACCCTAATTTTGATATACATATGTCACTAGAGATATATTATGTTTCAATTAGAATATATTCCTTGGGCTGTTTTGGTGAGGTCAGGTAGGGATGTGGTTGGTTTTAAGATACTAATTATGGGTTTTTCTGCAAATTGGTAGACAAGTGGGATGTTGGTGAGAAAAGGCAACAACTTACCTCACAATCGTCAGAGGTAGATCTAGTGGTCAGAAACGACGGATGGCAGACACACCAGCATCACCAACTTAGTCTTGTGTAGGAGTACTAGCAAGATCCGTGCATTGCACGGAACATCAAGATGCATTTTTTATAAAACTCTTGTTGTGATTGACCCTTGCGGGAGTAATCCCATGTGTAAAAACTAATGATATCTCGATAAATATGAGATAAGGTGAAGAGGAGTGGGGTGTGGTGGTGGTTGGTGGTCGGACTGAGTGGAGGCATGGGGATTGATGACGCCAGCAGTGGCCACTAGGCCAGTTTGTTCTAGAGGCTTGCTTTCTTAATTGCTCAACAATGAGGTTTGTTGGAGATAAGGATGAACGAGGGAAGGCCTTGTCTGCAAATGTGGAGAGGGGTGCGGGTATCTTTTAGTTTAATTTCCAACTGTCAGATATAGATCAGACGGTCTATATTGCAAGATGGCACACGTACCACCATCACCAACTCGGTTTTTTATAAGAGAAGAAATATAAGTATGGAGATACAAACGTATTATCGATACTTGCTTCCGTAAAATAGCACCTACATTCTATTCAACGCCTCGGCATGTGGGGCCTTGGCACAATGAATTCTCGACTGTGTAAACAAAGATTTTCCCATCGCCAACAAGGAGGGGGTGACGGCGGCGCGCTTTCTGGCTTGCTCTAGTCCTAGTAGTCAGACTAGGTGGTCTAAGCACATATAGATTCATTCTTTTTCACGTCTCCTGTTCGCCGTACTGCCAGACTGTTGATGAATAGACGGTAAGTTATTCACGAGGAAACCCTTGTTGAGAGTGTTTGCGCGCGAGAGAGAGAGATAGTATGCATGCGTGATATGTTAGAGACTGAGGCAATGATAACAAATTCTTTGTGTCTATGTGTTTGGAGGATAGAGAGAGACATGTACATGGGGCTTTGTGTTGTGTAACATTGAGACACATATACATAATTAGAGAGTGAGTGTGTGAGATACACATGCGGACATGGGGACAGATGAGGATCCAGATAAATGGGTGTTTGTGCGTGTCTGCATGTGTTTGTGCATGCGTTTGTGTGTGAAAGGAGAGAGTGTATGTGGAGTAGAGAGACCACTGATGATGTAAACCTAGTATAAGGGAAGGGGGAATGGTGTGACAAGTGTAGTAGCGAGATAGCACGGGTGCGGGCGGGGGGAGCAGACTATTTGGAAGAGACATCAAGTGTGTGTGTGGGAGAGGGGTGTGAGAGCGAGAGAAAGAGAGAGCTAGTGATGGAGAGAGAGAGAGAGAGAGAGAGAGAGAGAGAGGAAGAGAGGGGGTGAGAGGGGTCGTTTATGTCCATAAATGGCGTATAGATAGGGAGACAATGTTGATGTTGTCTGAAATTGGCCTATGAACGGAGAGGCAAGGGAAGCGAGTCATCGTGTGTGCGATAGGGACTTCATGACAGATCTAGAATAGATGGTGTAGAGAACAATGTGCGAAATCGAGAACGATTATACATTAGGGAGCTATGCAAAGAGTCACGACATATATGTATACAGGGAAGGAGCTGGGTCGGGTCCGCATGTGGGAGAGATAGAAAGAGGAGAGTGGTGCACAAGGAGACAAAGTGTGCTTATTTGCAGTGGGGGTGGTGTGTGAGGTGAGTGTGCGAGAACCACATAACTAGGGAGATAGACGTTTGGGGGCGATGTTTTGTGTGTATGGGAAATATACACTCTACATAGTGCGTGTGCTTGGGTAAGAGAGATAGTGGGAGACCTAGAGAGTGAGGGAAGAGATGTGTGCATGCCCGAGAGACAAAGTGATAGAGACCTATGTTGGGGTCCGGACTTTACAAGAGAGAGGGGTGTTAATATGCTCGTGTGTT
>NC_041389.1:571615892-571689944 GCF_002162155.2 Triticum dicoccoides | reverse complement strand
TATATTTGAGGGACTTTAGTGTAATTGAGATATTGTGCACTCATGGTTGATCAATTTGTTTCACAGTTTGTACTATGAGATAACGATACTTCTGAACATGCATGATATACCTTGTACCAGAATTACAAACCTAAGATTGGAATTTTGGAATTCGACTCCATCATTAGCTTTTGTAATTCATTTAAACGGAGGTACATTTTAAGCCGGGATTTCGTGATTTCAAATTCATATATCAAACCTAGAGATATACACATACGGGCATGTTCAAACTTTATAATCATTCACTTTATTCATACACATACACATTTTTGCTTTTGTCATCATATTTAGGATAAACCCACTTGGAATTTCATTTGAATTGGACCGTATGATGGTATTTTCTTGTAGTAGCTCAATGATCCATATTTGAATTGAATGGACAATCTAAGTTTCGAGTTGGAGACATTGATTTTCAAAACTTGCACTTTTTTTGCGTGCAAAACAAACAAATTGTCGGCCATGATATCATAGTCGGCCGTACGAGAGCAGAATACTTATAATTTTAGGCGCCAAAAGCTTTGAAACTTCCCGCTCACATCGAAATATCACGCACCCGAAAGTTTATCCCTGCGATATTCCTGTTTTACCCCTGCCACATGAACGGAGAAGGGCTGCTTTGGTAACTTCATTGTTTTCCCCTCTTTGCCCCCAACATTCTTCCCCAGAGCCCCTCCCCTTCCCCTCCCCGACCCCAAACCACGGCAAGCCGCCGAATCTAGTCCTCCACCGCAGCGGTGGACCTCACACCCTGCCAGATCTACCTTCCGCACCTTGGAACCCCCAACTGCCAACTCACCACTTCACCGGAGCCGCTTCAGCGACTGGCTTGTCCACCGCTCCAGATCTCCTTGACCGCAATCATGGTCCACCGCACCGGATCTGCTTGACCGGCACCCTCGTCCACCACAACGTAGGCCCTTCACTGACTCCCTCGTCCGCCCCTTCGCCGGCCCTTCATACAAGCCCTCGTCCACGGCAACAGATCCGCCTCACCGAAAGCACTGTACAACGCGCCCGCCGAAGCCTTCGTCCACTGCACCGAACCCGCTCCACGGACGCCATATTCAACTCCACCGGCCCTGCTTTACCGATGCTGCAACCTCATCAGGTTATTTCGATTTGTACTCCTTCGGTTTTTCTCTTTATCGTGCAACTGTTCACTTACCACAGATGAACTTTCTTGTATGTTGACAGGCGCCGCAACCGTAGCACCGGAGCCGCTTCAGCGACGGCGACAGCCGGCCCAAACTCAACCCCAACACAAGCACCATCGACGATCCTTAGCTATCAAGTATGACAACGATACCCATACACTGCTAAGAATCAGGTACTATTATCCAACGACCGGCGCCTACATTCACTTTCCTAGCATAAGCACCGCACCTTTGAATTTCTTCAGGGCATCATTCAGTTTTTCATGAGACGCGTTATTCTGCTTGCACCTGTAGGGCCATACTTCTGGCAGTGAACATGTTACATGTGCTAAATTACATACCAATGCACATATAGTTAATATGCTTTAGTTTTGTTCTGATGCCACCTGTTGGTTCCATCAGACTGCTTAATGTTATCTATGCTTAATTACACATCAGCAAACTAGCATGTGGTTCCACTGCTTTTTGTTCGTTTTACCCTACATTTTCTGATGCTAGCTATTACATCACTGCTCCGAGCCTCTATTCATTACTTGTTTGTGTGTTCTTGATCTTCCCAAGTTGCATGACTAATTTGATGCTTCTATTAATTATGGAGCTGCCAACCCCATCAAGCAAAATATTTGTTCTTTTGGGGCTGGCACCTCGTACAAGCATAAAAATAGAGGGAAGCAGATATATTGTCGTGTATGCACACACCCTTATTTCATTAGTTTAGATGAACCATTGATGATCAATTCGGACCAGTGCATGCGATTAAAATTAATTTTACCTAAATAGATGGTGCAGAATAAACTACAACAACTAGATTTGCAACCACGGGATGCTGACGATATCTTCAAAGAACATTGCAACAGCAGCTAGGCTTCACAGCAACATATGGTAAGCCAGTGCGTTTTAGTACATGTGAAATGTAATGCGAGTGGGCTGCTTTCTTGGCTTGTGCCCTCAATGTGTAATCCTACCGAATTACAAATAGTTCAGTTGTTTGCTTTGTTGTATTGCTTGATTCGAATGCTTGTTTGTTGTTATGCTATACCTGAGTTGGCCAATATGTCAGCAGTGCCTGCTATACTATCGTAAAGAAATGCATGCCTATTTCATTTGAGTCCTTAACTTTTCCTCTCAACTTCATCACAAGACTGTGTTCATAGTTTGTATGAGGCTACACTGTTGAGTGCTTTCTCAGATTATTTCAACCGCTTAGATGCCTTGGCAACTTAAATATAGCGGTTGTACACTCCCTTTCAACTAGGGATGTTAACTGGGTCCCGTTTAATCCCGATTAAAGTCCACTAGTGGTATGATAGTTCAAAAGAGTTTTTGTTTTTTGAGGAAAATGAACTAGGGAGGTAGCAAAAACTAACTAGATGGGACTGGCGGATGTCGTTTATTTGCCACTTACATCCCTAGTTTCATCTTACCATTTTAATTTCTTTTTGACTAATGCTGCTTCGAACCATTGAAATATAGTTTGCCATGCTCGACAATAATTCATCCGTCGTTTACCATGTAAGCTTACAGCCTGGATCATATGATAACTATCTCTTACTTATGTCTAGCGGAAACCTTTCAGGGTGCCGTTCACACTAGGACACAATGTACAACCCCAAAATCTATTTGTGGAAGCAGTGCACCATCCATGTTACCAGATGGTAGCAGTTCAGAGGCAACACCGCCGGAGAGCAGTCTGAGCACATCTATTATAGTGCTTGAGGCTCTACTAGAGGCAGAAAGAGATGGTGTGGCTACCATGAATGAGGTAATCTTTATCTTGAGGCTGGAAATTATGGAATTAGCGGCATGCATTATGCAAGCAACCCAAGAATTGGAGGAAGTAAGAATGTTGCATTTGAAGACGGAGGAGGTCCTGCTGTTTCTGCTATCTGAAGCCCAAGGTAATCCCGGTTCTTCTTTAGATACCAGTTGAAATTGTCATTAGATTATTGTACTTGCATGTTGTGTCATGTCTCTAATGGATTATGTTGCAAGACCCCCTATCTTGTCCATGTGTTGTAATGATCCGAATTTTTTAGGCGAGGTAATCCCCAGTACTTGTATGATTGACATAAGGTGAACTGTTTTTCGTGTGAGCATATTGTACTGGATGAAATAACTGTTTGAATCAGAGTGTATCCAACCTACTGAATTCGAAGATCACGGCATTTCTAAATCATAATCATATATAAAGGTGGAATAAATCTTTGTTGTGGTTTTGAAGAAATAAATAACAAAACGTATAATTATCTGTGGATATTCGTAATCGAATACAAATTGGATTTGAATTTAGTTTGCCAGGTCCCGGGGCAAACGTGAATGCTAATTCTCCCAAGTTTTGAACAAAGCGGCTAAACACCCACTATAATTTGTGGGCTGCTCGAAGCAAGTGTTTGCGAGATGGAAATTACTGTCTACCCCTGACACTTGACATCCTTATCGACCGGATTTACACTGCTGTCGATAGGGGTAGACTAGTAACTTCAATCAGATGTGACACGACGGCCTCTGAGCCCATTCAGACACGATGGGCGCCAAACGTGGGCAGCAAAACACATTTGATTCAAGCTCGTCCAAAAGACATGTGTCTCTTCCTCCATTTCCCCATTCATACACGGTGGGCAGCAAAACAAACTCTCCTCATCCGAAATCGATGTAGGCTAATATTTTAAATAGGGGCAGATGTGTAACTTCCATCAGACGTGACACAACCGCCCTACCTTTCAGCCCTGTTCATACACCATGGGCGCCAACCATGGGCGGCAAAACACCCTCTCCTCACCCGAAATAGTTACCGGCAAATATTTGGGAGATGCGAGATTACCATCCTATCCCCAACCGACGCGATGTCCGAAATTTTAAATGGGGGACAAGTTCGTAACTTTCCCCTATTTCAGAGAAGCGCGTCCCAAAGTTTGAGATCCCCCTCCCCTCCATTTCCCCATCCATACACCGTCGGCGGCACAACAACCTCCGCACTGCGGCCAGCCTCCTCCGTCGCCACCCCATCCTCCACCTTGCCGGAGCCGCTACCCCTACCCCGTCGTCCACTGCAAGAGATGGACGTCTCTCATCCACGACGCTGGACCAGGATCCTTTCATCGCCTCCTCTCGCTTCATCGGCGCCGTCGTACACCTTGCCGTTACCGCTCCTACGACCACCTCGTCCACAACAATAGGATATATCCCCCGACCCGGCCGTCTGCCGTCTAAAGTCTTCTTCCCCGCCGCCAAAAGCCATCGCACCCGCAGCACCCTCAACGTATCAGCATAGGCCTACACGGCGTCGCAAGAGAGGTGGTACTCTTCCATATGTGCTTAAGTTATTGATCTCACCCGGAAAATAGATTGTAATTTGTTTACTGTACTTTTCTTGTCCGTACCAAATCGTAGTGGCTAGTTGAAAGCAAACATTGGTTGTGAAGTAGCTTTGTCCGGTTTGCACCTTCAGATCCGCCATTGCACGGGCACTATACTCGTAAAGCTTATGGTTTCCCCCTTTATATTCACTACCATCGTCGTAGCTGCTTCGTGTTGTGCCAGCACTACTCCTCAAGACCTCAACCCAAAGCTTATGTGTTGAAATACGAATCTGATATGATGCTCATATCACTAAAACAAAGAACATTTAATTGGTCACCTAATGTTCCTATATTCATTTAGAAAAGCATGTGCGCCACCCACTGGTCCAACTAGTTCCACTTTCCTGATTTTTCTCTTGATGCTTAGGGTTTTCCACTTTTATCTACTCTACTATGATCTGCGTAGGTGCTTTCTGTCGTACTAGCATTACTCCACCCTTCAAGCTAAACAACACAACACTCAGAATTCGAAAGCTTAGTTGTTCAAATATGATTGTGATATGATACTGATATTAGTTAACCGCCACATTTAATTGGTTAGCTAAAGGTCCCACTTGAGTTTCCAAATGCATGTTGCGACATATAGAGAGACAGCATAATTGCATTTCTTTGTCACTTGTTGACCGTGCTTTCTTGTACATACCAAATCTTAGTTGTTATTTCAAAGCAAACATTGGTGGCTAACTACCCTTTGCACGGTTTGCAGCTTCAAATCTGCCATCCCACTGCCACGGTCAACACTGTACTCATCATGCTTATGTTTTCCCCATTTTATGATGACCACAATCAACCTACATGGTTCGTATCATAATAGCACTGCTCCACCCATCGAGCTAAACAAGCTTAGTTGTACAAACTCATATATGATATTATTGCTGATATTAGTAAAACTGAGAGATGTTTAATTAGTGAGCTAAATGTTCCTACTTTAGTTTCGAAATGCATGTGAGCCACATATGGAGAGACCGGAAAGAATAGTATTTCTCTGTGCGCTCTGGTTCATCATGGGTGGCCAACCGACATTGTATTGAAAGACTTGTAATATCTTCAATCTACTTGCTCTTCTGCTCTTCTTTAAGATGATACTCTTCTCTTGTGGTCGACTAGTCAGGTCGAGTTGTTCTCCCTTAGTATATTTTGAATCTGTCAGGTCAGGTCAGGTCGACTTGTTCTTCTTTACTATATGTTGAAGCTATCATCTTCGAAGTGTCATCACTTCTGGAGATCTCATATTTTGAGTAGTAGGCCACATTATATTAATGCACACAACAAATTACAACATGCATGACATCTTTTAAAAGAATTGCAGAGATAACACAAAGGGGTTTATAGGGAGGCAGTATTGGATTAGAATCACTTATGCATTACAAAGAAAATCTCACTTGCTTTTATGTTTTCATGCATGTCAGATATTGAACATTATCAAAATGAATATGAGAATGGGCGCACGAGAGGAATATTGCGGAACTATCCACTGGCTAACAAACTTGGCATGGTGGAGGATGGCCTATCTTATTCACCCATCAAGGTGCTTGCTCTAACTTTGCAAAGTTGTATTGGTCGCACATATTTTGCATCTGACCTCTTGCATTACTTCTACTTTGTTACACCATCTGCTTAGTTTAAGCATTATATATGATTATATGCCATACCTATCGATTTTCTGTACCTATTCCGTGTGTCATCACACTATGTTTTTCCAGTCAAATGTTGTTCTTTCGTAGTAGATGTCCAAAAGGAAGAGGGCGAGTGCAGATCCTCAAGGAGTACAAACTAGGTATTTGGAAAAGGTAGTGATACCTGTTAAATCAGATAGATCAGCAGCCACAGAAAACACAGGCCCAAAATGTACCACACTTTACCCCTACTCCAGTGGCCAAACCCCTATTAGAACTGCTGGGAGCCCAGCGTCAGGTACTGTCTATGATATCAATTCAAAATTTGAACTCCTAAATTTCTGCTTGTGCCTTACCTTCTCTCTTGTATGAATACTAATTTCAGATGAATCTCCTTGCTGAAAGGATCATACGATCTCAAAACAATAATGGGCTCTGCATTGCCCTTGTAAGTACCTCTCTCCCTTTTGCCTTGTAACGCTGTACTTAATTAATCGCTATTTGATTATGTATCATCAGTCTGCGCCTGAGCTTCATTATCCTCTGTTTCTTCCAATATTATTTGATCTATATTTACTCTTTGCAAAATGTAGAATAATGGCAATTCTTATAAAGAATTTTCTTTGGGGAATTTATGAATTATCCTTCCATCAACATGGAGAAGGGCTTTGTCCAGCCCGTGTTAACATGTAATGTAAGTTCATCCTTCTCAAGCCTTCAAACTTTGTTCTAGTATAGATTTGGATAGGCATCATTTCCTCCACTGCTGTTTGCTTTGCTGTTTACATCTAACTGGATGTTTGCAACAACTACCAGTTTCAAATTGTAGTTGTAAAAACATGTTCCTTATGCAGAACAGATCCATTTATTTGCTTGTATAATTGTGAAACCAGTTACGTGTCTCCTTTTTTCTCTTTCAGAGTCGTATCTCTTACGCCAGGCAGAACTTTAGGGAAGATAGTGAGCCAAACCATCTTGAGGACAGCGAGATGACCCCAAGGTCCTGTCTTGATGAAGACAGTGAGTTGAAGCTACTCACCAACAGGTGTGAGACGACCTCTGTGCAGTCCCTGCCTCAATCAGTTCGACTTCTTCAGTCTCAACTTAGAGCGGAAAGGCTTGCTTCATCTCAGCTCCGACTTGAAGTCAAAGATGCAATGAAGATGTCAGAGGACTACCGTGCGCACCATCATGCCTTAAATCTAGTGTTGATGCATCTATCGTTGACACAACTGAGGTCTACTCAGCTTCTTCAGCTATTTGGGGGGCCCAACCTGGCCAGGCCTAGTGCATTCTAAAGTGCTCTCAGTTTTGTATATTCTTTTGTCGGCGCGTTTATTTGCATTGGTGGCGAACTTTGATGCCCAGTGGATGTAATATGTGATAGCCGTGATAGCCTAGTGTAAGTTGCTTGCTTATTTATTTCCTTGTTGTCTTGTTTATTTGTTTGCTTGTAGTCATTGCAGTTCTTTTTCCGCGGTTTGCTAGTGGCTGCAATAACCTATTTTTTAAAACTAGGCTACAATAACCATGGGCTAATATTTACTGTACTGACACTGGGCCTCCTACGGGCCGTAGAAATAGTGGGCCTTCTACGGGCCGTAGAAACAGTGGGCCTTCTACGGGCCGTAGAAACAATGGGCCTTCTACGGGCCGTATCATCAATGGGCCTTATACGGGCAGTATGATAATATGGGCCAATAACAGGCCACATTATGGTTGTAAACGGGCTAGAGTTGGAATCGTCCGTTCATGGGCCAACCATAACGGGCCTACGTTAATAGGCCATATTTCATGACGCTATGAAAACGGCCCAACGTATTAACAGACCACAGACAGGCCGACTGTAACCACGGGCTGAATTTGGCCCACAAGCAAAAAATGACAGTAATGGGCCGTAAGTAAACGATTGCTGGAAATGAGCCCAAGAATAAATGGGCTCTGAGAAGGCCGAAAGATAACATGGCTGGAAACGGCCCAACGGAATAACGGGCCGTTAATGGGTATAAAGTGATACACTATTCATTACGGGCCAGTTTCACCACGGGCCGTTAATGGGTGTAAAGTGATACACTGTTCATTACGGGCCAGTTTCACCACGGGCCGTTAATAGGCCAGAAGTTACATAGGGCCTCATATGGGCCAAAAGACGTCATGGGCCAGAAGTGAAAATAGGCTGGAATCATATTGGGTGGCCCAGATGACGCTACTGGGCCTATTTCGGATCGGGCGTAACGGGCCTTGGGTTAGCGGGCTGTAAATGGGCTATATGCGAACATGCTGTTAATAGGCTTTCCATGGGCCGGCCCGCCACCTTTTGACCAAGTCAAACAGGCCGGCCTTTTCATAGGAATGGGCCTCTGTTGGGCCGTGCCATGTGTCGACGTATCATAGGCGCCTTCTGTCCAATGAGTGGATGACATCTGTCCCAACGATGAGCTGACACGTGTTTCCTCCAACCAATGATGATTTTACACGTGGAAAATCCCCATTGGTCGGGGCTATTAACGGGTTATCAGATCCAAAACCCGACCCGATAGCTTAATGGCGTTCTGTTACGGTGGTTCCCACATGTCGGTCACCCTTGATGAAAACACTTCTGTGACGCGGGATTTATCGTCATGGAAGTGGACACTTCCGTGATGATAATTTTGGTAATGTCATGGAACACTTATATGACAACACAGGTATGACTATCTTGATTCTGTCATAAAATCGTCATGGATGTACATGCATGACAGCAAATGCGACCTACTGTGACAAACACGTATCATCACGGAAGTGTATTTTTTTTGTAGTGATGGAGGTAGCTAATCTCTCAAGCCATAGTATACTTCGCACATGCATGACTGACTTGGAATGATTCCAGAGGAAGCAAAACTAACTTTCTCGAATTCATGGCAGAAACTTGCATCAAATGCACATGAATTAGAGGAGGTCACTTCTTTCATCCGAACATATGCTTCATGCACGTGACATGAAGATAACACTTATTATAGTTTCCAATACCAACTTAATGTCCAACAAAATCATGGAGAGGTTAAGAATTTTGTCGCTGAGCTCAACAACCATTCATCCAGGTTTCCATATAAATGGAATTCCATAATTATGTGAACAAGATGATAGCACTGGTCCGACCCAAAAGATATAATGATGTATGCTCGAGGAAACAACCACGAGTAAGACAACATTACAAATATCGTTGGTTCTGGTTTGATTTGATGATAGCCCATACTCAAACCAAAGGTTGGACAAAATGATAGGTCCATTAACTGACCACGAGGGCCAGTCGATGAAAATATCATCTTTCTTCAACACACACACACACAAGATATCCCTTAGGGATGAACTAAGTCAGGCAAGCTTTTATCTTCAACTCGCCAAGTTGTTATTTAGCTTAACCAACTAGCTCAGGGGTATCTAACACATATTCTTGGAGAAAGGGTGGTTTTCAAGAATAAACCAACTTGATCATGAACTCAACATAAGGGTCAGGGGACAACCTGGTAATACTTCCGAGAAGATATTCAGAAAATCACGAACCACCAATATGTTACTAAGCTCGAGAACAATCTTGCTTCTCAGGCAAGACGATATGATCAAAGAGTGAGGGATTGGAACTATCCTAACTCATTGATCGATAAGTGCACCGGAAATGAGGACTAGGTAGCACGATCAACCTTAGGGTGATGATTCAATAATCAACACGCTAAGAATGAGGTTATTGTCCATTTAACTACCAAGCAAGGGAGTTGCTAGGAGTATAGATTTCACACATCACGATTCACTTGTCGGCATTTCGGTTGCGACAACATGGAACCGATGAATGAATAATGATGCGAGAAGTATGACTACGTCAAGAGTTCATAGAATGGTGTGCAATTCCTATGATATTCTTGATATAAAAGATGGTAACACTCCAAGGTAGAACAGAACAAAAGCTGGTTTGGCATTTTGATCTGCGAGATATAACTACTTTGACCCAATCCTGGATATGGATGAGGTACTGGAGTTTGTTTCTCCTAGTCATTCCGGATAGAATGGCTTGACGGACCACAAGAGTAGTAGGCATCGATGAACGAATGCACGCATACTATTGACTACCAATTGATAGACGAGGCCAGGAAACAACTAAAGAGGGACAACTCAAAAGAACATATGATTTTCCGAGTTGTGGATGCATGGATTAGCATGTCGAACGAGTTCAACATATTTCTTCCGGATAACCCATGCAGAAAAGGTAGAACTGGCAGAATAACAGCATAGAATCGAGAACTCGTCAAGAGCACTCTGGTTGTGATCTTTCGGTTCAGCGAGGAACTTCTGCCAAAATGGTTCATGGTATTTGGAGGAAGGGAATACCACGGACCTCGAGGACTATCGCAAAGGTTACTGATATCCTAAAGGGACTAGCAAACACTATCAACATGAAGTAAGTAGGGTGAGTCTCGGGTTCAAGAGCCCAGGAATAGAATACCCACCAACTAAATGGCATCACAGGATGCTTTTGAGAATGATGGCCAGAATCATCACACTGGAACACAAAACATGGCTAGATTACTAGGTTACACTCTTAGACACCTAGGATCATAATAACAACTCTAACATAAATGCCGAGGCAATGAAGTACCTAAACACACTAGTTAGTGTGGTTGATCTAGCACAAAGGAACTTTGAAATGGTAAGAAGGGATTTGCAAATGCATCAGACTATTTAGAAACCTGGGATGACTCGGACAACATAACGAATGTAAATGCTCGAAAAGATTTGAGACATCTTGCAAAAAGGTGGCATAACCACTTGATCATCACAATATCAAGGTTTCGAGATCAACTATGAACACACAGAGGTAGTAGAAACTGAAATGAGGCTTGAATCTACCAATCTTATGTGTGTACAGATTAGTAAAACGTGATCCTAATAGACAGAAGAGAAAGCCTAGTTTCTTAACCCCATAGGAAAGATAGGATGACTCAGATCAGAAGGGCATAAGGTATAAGGAGTAAAAAGAACCTTATGTTCCCAACCACAATCAATTCCCTTATATAACTAAATAATTTCTAGACCCAACTTCGACCATTTGGCTTGGTAATCCTACAGGCCGTCAGGCTCTGATACCAAAGCTATCAGGACCCCGACTCGATGCCACACCGATCTAGCATGTAACACCTCATATCACTTTGCGGCCTCATGCACGGTATTCCCACGGGTGTCGCCGTACCAGGCCCGGGACCGTTTGCGCCTTTTGGCACACGTATATGATAGTGTCGCTAGCATCCATATGACAAGGAGCCCGGGCTGACATGGCTAGTCGTGAACCCAAAGTGGCACTAACTTATAGGGACAGGCATACATGACCCAGCAACGAACGTGTCAGTCATCAGTGAGTGAATCCGGGCTGTAGCAGCTGGGCTAGCAGGACTCCGGTAAACATCACGTGACATTTCTCCGTAGGGACAGACACAGGAACGAAGAAGGACACATGCCGGCTAGCCTAAGTGTTCCAGAGTAGTATCAAGCTACCAAGGCTTAGTGGAAGCACTAGGAGACATTCCCTGGTAAGAGAGGCTACCAAGAATAAACAACTAGATAGTCAGATCCCACACATACCAAGCATTTCAATAACATACACACAATATGCTCGATATGTGCAAATACAACATGGCATCACAACATGACTCTACAACTCAAGTATTTATTCAATAGGCTCTGAGGAGCGAGATATTATAATCATGGGTCTCATGACCCACCATTCAGAGCATACAAGTCAAAGCACAAGCGGAAGCTTAACATGTCTGAGTACAGACATCTACAAATGAAAAAGACTGAGAAGCCTGACTAACTACTAGATCCTGCCGAGGGCACAAGATCGTAGCTGAGGTAACAAGCTAAACGTCGAAGTCCACGCGGAACTATTAGTGAGACTGAAGTCTCTATGCAAAAACATAAAATAGGCAAACGTGAGTACAAATGTACCCAACAAGACTTATATCAGAGCTATCTACATATGCATCATTATCAACAAAGGGGATGGTGGGGTTTAACTGCAACATGCCAGCTTTGACCCTGTGGCTATCCTGAACTACGACTGCAAATAACTCTTTTGAGGTGGCGCACACGAGTCCACATATTCACCAACCAATACACCACTATGGATCCGCTCCCGTCTCCCTATGAGAATGGCATCCATAGCACTCACGCTTATCTTGCGCATTTTAGAGTATCCACTTTCACTTGTCTATGAACTGTATAGGCAACCCAGAGGTCCTTTACTGCAAACGCGGCTATTCGAATAGATGATGTTAACCCTACAGGGGTGTACTTATTCACACACGCTCTCACCACTTACCGCCATGTACACGTCATGTATCTTGGCAACCTTCAAGCAGAAGCCTGGCGAGGGTGTCGGCCACGGCCTACCTAAACACTCAAGTCTCTAGTCCAGGTTTATCGCCTATTCAGGTTCCATCCGCAAGGAGTCCAGCCGAAGTTTCCACATACGGCCCCGAACGATGTGTGCAGGGTTCCCGAGACACCAAATAGGCGCCCGGTACACCGTGCCACGTGCCTACCGCATCACAGCCCACCCCTCGGTTTAGTTCTGCCCACGGCCTCCAGCATACTAGAAACACCAGAAACTATTTGCAACTCCTGGACAGAGGACAAGGGTGATTAAGAAGCCGAGAGGGTCAATTAAGGATCCCAATGAGTGGTAGTAATTGTTCATGGATCACAAACACAGAACTCAGTTCCTGAGGACTGTTTCAATGAGACAACCCACCGTGTACTCCTACATGGCCTCTCACCGCTACCTCTACCAAATCGTGTCCACACACTTATCTCACACACAGTAGGACATGTTCAACACCATTCCAATTCATCCCCGATGAATCAGACCTAACTCAACTCTAAGCAGTAGCAGGCATGACAAACAAGCAAGAATGAGTAGGCACATCAGGGCTCAAACAACTCCTACTCATGCTAGTGGGTTTCATCTAATTACTATGGCAATGAAATGTCATGCAGAGGATAAGGGGTTCAACTACCGCAACATGTAACAGTTGAATCATTGTTGTCCTAATGCAGTAAAAGAGAGTAGAGCGAGAGAGTGGGTTTGTATCGGAATGAACAAGGGGGTTTTGCTTGCCTGGCACATATGAAGATAGTATAGCTCTTCATCGGTGTCCTCGAACTCATCGTCGGTACCACGTCTATCGAGAGGGAAAAAATACCGGCAAACAAGAAAAGACACAATCAATGCAATGCACAATATGATGCATGATCATGACATGGAAAAATGAATGTGTTGGCCTAATGCAACTACAACCAGATGGGTTTGAATTATTTTGAACCCAAGGTTCAAGTTCAAACTCAAACTATGACCTTATAAAGTGCATTATCATGTTTTGGTATAAACGGCAGGCTCAAGTTGCTTTAACATGCATGAAACCAATGCAGATGGATAGATTGGATTTTTCTAATCATTTTTCATATATAACTTATTTCATTTGGAGTTACAGATAATTTCTGTGATTTATTGAAGTTTCTAGCATTTTCTGGAATTTCCTGTATAAGAATAAATCCAATAAATGATTTATTGTGTCAGCATTGCGTCAGGGTGACGTCAGCAGTCAACAGGGACGGTCCAGGTCAAACCTGACCAGTGGATCCCACTGGTCAGTGTCACGGTGCTAGTTAGAGTCATTGACATGTGGACCCAGTCAATGGCCACGTCAGCATGGTCAATGCTGACACGTGGGGCCACTATGATTAGTTAATACTATGCAGAAACTAATCTAAGTTTAATTACTCAGTGGGCCCTGCTGTCATTGTCACTAGTGGTTGACTTAGTGCGTCATTAACCCTAAACTAATCTGCCATGTCACCTTCGCCGGAGTTACGCCGGCAGCGACCAGAACACGGCGGAGGCGCACTGGAGTGGCTCGGGTTTCGCCTACAGGCCACCGTTTGACGCGCAGAAGGGCGCGTTTGAAAGAGGGAAGCGAGGCACATCTGTGGGTGGCGGTGGTTCGAGCGGGGGTGGACAGAGTCAACAGCGGCGAGCTCTTTTGCGCCCGCCGGAGTTCGGACAACGACGGGTTCGGCGTTGCAGTGAACTAGGGGAGGCGCTGGTGTGTGCTACGTGCTCCTGGTGAGGTGTGGAGCACGACAGTGTGCTCGGCTTCGAAACACTATGGCTCTGGCCACGACGGTGACGAGGCATGACGGCGGCGAGCTTCGGCCGTGGTGGAAATGGAGCTAGGGGATGAGAACAGAGGGGGCGAGCAAAGGAGAAGCAGCAGGAGCTCATAGCGGTTCCAACCGAGGCGGATACGAGGCCGGGGATGCATCGAAGGTAGCGCAGGGTCGCCGGGGATCTGGGCGGCCGGAGGTTGAAGACGAGCTCGATGAGGTCGTTCGGGGGCTTCCGGTGCCGCGTGGCTCGGCGGAGAGGGCTAGGGAGACGAGGCGGAGCTTCTGGACTGCTCGAGGGGACGAGGGAGAGGCGATGGCCGCGGTGGTGCTCGTCGGCGGCGGTGGGCACGTTCGGTGAGGTGGGGGAACGGCAAGGGATAGAGCAGGAGGGAGAGTGAGAGCGGTCGGGCGGATCAGGACGACACCGAGGCGTTCATCCACGCGTCCAGGGGCTCGGCGGCAAGCAGGAGGTGGCAAGGCGCGTGCTCGCGCACGGAGGCCACACTCGCTGTCCTCCTGGCGGAAGGTAAGTGATGACTGGCACAGGCCGGTGGGCTGGGCCTGTGCTGGGCCACCAGGTAAGTGCCCAGTTCTTTCTCTCCCTCTCTTTTATTTTCTGTTTTAGTTTTCTATTTCTTTGCATTTTGTTTTGTTTTGATTTATAACATCAAATAATTTTTTTAAAACTTTCTGTAAATTGTTATGTGAGCTCAGAACTAGCCCAAGGTCACATGCAACTTACAAAAATATTTGAACTTTATTTCTTATATAATAGAAATAAATCCAACTCAAATATGTCATTGATTTAATTCAAAAGGGCCCAAAATAAATATTTCTGTGATTCCAAAAATATTGGTTTGAATTTTACCTCTTACAGATATTTTGACAGAATAACAGGAACATTTTCTTGGACTCATTTGATGAGTTTTAAATGTTGATTATTTTTAGAAGGTTTCTGAGGCTTTGAGAATTCCTCAATTCAAATTTCATTTGAATTTAAACATGATGCTCACAAGGAAGCTAGCCTAGGTCAGACCAGAACTAGGGATGTGACATCTTGCCCATGCGCCCCTCCTCCTCCATGGCACCAAAAGAGGCCGTCGCCTCGCGCCACCGGCGTCTAGGAGCTCGCTGGTCTTCCACCGACGTCTAGGAGGCCGTAGCCCCGCGCCACCACACCGGAGCACCTCACCACTGGTGACTAGCTCTGCTGCTCCCCCCATCACCTTCCTCTCTCCCTCGGTTTTCCTTTTCTCTCTCTTTCTCTAGTTTGACTCACCCTCCCATGTGCATGCCCGTGCAGGTCGTCACCATGGACGACCAGGAGCTATCTGGCATGGTCGGGAAGAGGAGCCCCACGCCGCTGCCTGGCTCTTCCATAGAAACGGGCCCTCTCCAATAGCCATCACCGGATCTGGTCTGCTGCTGTCTGTTCATGCCTCAGGCATCCCCAACCGTCTCTAGATTGAACCACTGCTGCCATTGACAACATGCACGGGATTGAGATATTTTTTTGTTTTTGAAAGTAATAGCAGTAGAGCGGGGTATAAGACCCGTTACAGATAATTAGCAATAGCGCTGTCTGCAATGCACGCTACAGCTAACCATGTATAGCAGTAGCACGTGTCAACACGCGCTACAACTACAAGTTTGCTGTGGCGCCGTATCAGTAGCTCGGGCTGATACGTCTCCAATGTATCTATAATTTTTGATTGTTCCATGCTATTATATTACCCCTTTTGGATGTTTATGGGCTTTATTTTACACATTTATCATTTTTAGGACTAACCTACTAACCGGAGGCCTAGCCCGTATTGCTGTTTTTTTGCCTATTTCAGTATTTCGAAGAAAAGGAATATCAAACGGAGTCCAAACAGAATGAAACCTTCGGGAGTGTGATTTTTGGAACGAACATGATCCAGAGGACTTGGAGTGAAAGTCAAGAAGAAGCCGAGGCGGCCACGAGAGGGTAGGGAGCCCCCCCTATAGGGCGCGCCCCTGTCTCGTGGGCCCCTTGAGCGGCCACCGACGTGCTTCTTCCGCCTATATAAGCCTACGTACCCCAAAAACATCGAGGGGGCCAACGAAACACAATTGCCACCGCCGTAACCTTCTGTATCCGCGAGATCCCATATTGGAGCCTTCGCCGGTGCTCTGCCGGAGGGGGAATCGACCATAGAGGGCTTCTACATCAACACCATAGCCCCTCCGATGAGTTGTGAGTAGTTTAACACAGACCTTCGGGTCCATAGTTATTAGATATATGGCTTCTTCTCTCTTTTTGGATCTCAATACAATGTTCTCCCCCTCTCTTGTGGAGATCTATTCGATGTAAACTCCTTTTGCGGTGTGTTTGTCGAGATCTGATGAATTGTGGGTTTATGATCAAGTTTATCTATGAGAAATATTTGAATCTCCTCTGTATTCTTTTATGTATGATTGAGTTATCTTTGCAAGTCTCTTTGAATTATCTGTTTGGTTTGGCCTACTAGATTGATCTTTCTTGCCATGGGAGAAGTGCTTAGCTTTGGGTTCAATCTTGCGGTGTCCTTACCCAGTGACAGAAAGGGTTGCAAGGCACGTATTGTATTGTTTCCATCGAGGATAAAAAGATGGGGTTTATATCATATTGCATGAGTTTATCCCTCTACATCATGTCATCTTGCTTAAGGCGTTACTCTGTTCTTATGAACTTAATACTCTAGATGCAGGCAGGAGTCGGTTGATGTGTGGAGTAATAGTAGTATATGCAGGCAGGAGTCGGTCTACTTGTCACGGACGTGATGCCTATATACATGATCATTCCTAGATAATCTCATAATTATTCGCTTTTCTATCAATTGCTCGACAGTAATTTGTTCACCCACCGTAATACTTATGCTATCTTGAGAGAAGCCTCTAGTGAAACCTATGGCCCCCGGGTCTATCTCTTATCATATTTGCTTCCAATCTACTTTTATTTGCATCTATATTATAAAATACCAAAAATATATTTATCTTATCATACTATCTCTATTAGATCTCACTTTCGCAAGTGGCCGTGAAGGGATTGACAACCCCTTTATTGCGTTGGTTGCGAGTTCTTTGTTAGTTTGTGTAGGTGCGTGGGACTTTTGAGGAGCCTCCTACTGGATTGATACCTTGGTTCTCAAAAACTGAGGGAAATACTTACGCTACTGTCGGAGTAATTGGACACGGATACCCCAAAGACGGTGAGACGATATTTCAAGACATCGGGGCTAGCAAAGCCCCTCAGTCCGACTGCCCGGCCGCTCCTGCCGGCTCCCGGTCCGACTGCTCTGCTCGGCCGGCTGCCCAGCCGGCTGCCGGCTGACCGACTGTGCCAACCAGCCGGCTGCTGACTGCAACCCGACACCAACAAGACTCCGACGAGACGATCATACCGCGGACGAGACAGCTGTACTGCGACGCCATCATGTATAGTGTCACTTGTCCCTGGGCACTATTCATGAAGTGACCCAGGAGACAAGCATGACATGCACCATGCCTTGCCCATGCCACCACTTAGCTTAGATAGTAAGCTAGCCACACTATATATATGAGTATCCATCCATCCATCCAGGAGAGGCTCACACTCACGCACACACCCACGGCCAAGTGCCATACGTGAGGCTAGTAGCATATATCACTCATCTGGATACAGCTCTAGGAGCACTCTGTACTAGATATATCAGATACACTCAGACATGCAGCAGTAGGAGTATTATCTCTCCGGAGGGCTCCGAAGCTGGGTAAACCACCACGTGCTACTCGCATACCCGCTCCCGGTCCTAGCAGCAGCAGTCTTACCCTCACACTAAGCCATTGTGGCATATGTCGACTTGCAAGCCCCCCGTGAGAATACCACGACAGTTGGCGCCCATCGTGGGGTGGTACTTTGCTACCACGCTGCTTCTGGTTTCATAGTCCGGGCATGACCCTTTTTTCTTCATGGCCTCCGCCGTCGCGTCGCGCCGATTCTAAGTCACACCAATCTAGCCTGTAACACCTCATATCACTTTGCGTCCTCACGCACGGTATTCCCACAGGTGTCGCCTTACCATGGCCCGGGACCGTTTGCGCCTTTTAGCTCCCGGATATGATAGTGTCGCTAGCATCCATATGGCAGAGAACCCGGGCCGACATGACTAGTCGTGAACCCAAGGTGCACTAACTTATGGGGACAGGCATACATGAATCAACATCGAGCATGTCGGTCAGCAGCATGCGAATCTGGGCTGTAGCACTGGGCTAACAGGACTCCGGGAACCCGGGATGTAGCAGGCTAGGCAGGACTCCGGATGTCACCGCGTGACATTTCCCCGAAGGGACAGACACAGGAACGAAGTGAATCACATGCCAGCCAGTCAAGTGTTCCGGAGCAGTAGTGCTGGGCTAGCAGGACTCCGGTGAACCGGGCTGTAGCGGACTACTATGGCCCATGGAAGCACAAGACTACATTTCCCCATAAGAGAGGCTACCAAGGATAAACAACTAGGTTGTCAGATCCCACACATACCAAGCATTTCAATCATACACACAATATGCTTGATATGTGCAAACACAACATGGCATCACAACAAGACTCTACGACTTAGAGTATTTATTGATTAGGCTCCAAGGAGCGAGATATTACAAACGTGGGTCTCATGACCCAACATACAGAGCATACAAGCAAAAAGCACATGCGGAAGCTTAACTTGTCTGAGTACAGACAACTACAAATGAAAAAGGCTGAGAAGCCTGACTAACTACCAGATCCTGCCGAGGGCACAAGATCGTAGCTGAGGTAACAAGCTAAACACCGAAGTCCACGCGGAACTACTAGCGAGACTGAAGTCTCTCTACAAAACATAAATTAAGCAAACGTGAGTACAAATGTACCCAGCAAGACTTACATCAGAACTAACTACATATGCATTGGTATCAACAAAGGGGGTACTGGAGTTTAACTGCAGCAAGCCAACTTTGACTCGGTGGCTATCCTAAACTACGACTGCAAGTAACTCTTTTGAGGTGGCGCACACGAGTCCACATATTCACCATATCAATACACCACTATGGATCCGCACTCGTCTCCCTACAAGAAGGCCATCCATAGCACCCATGCTTATCTTGCAAGTTTTAGAGTATCCACTTTCACTTGTCTATGAACTGTACAGGCAACCCAGAAGTCCTTTTCCACGGACACGGCTATTCGAATAGATGGTTTTAACCCAGCAGGGGTGTACTTCTTCACGCACGCTCTCGCCACTTACCACCATGTACACGTCGTGTATCTCGGCAACCTTCAAGCGGAAGCCTGGCGAGGGAGTCGGCCACGACCTGACTAACCACACACAAGTCTCTAGTCCAGGTTTATCGCCTATTCGGGTTCCATCCGCAAGGAGATCCGGCTGGGGTGTCATTCACGGCCCCAAATGATGTGTGCAGGGTTCCCAAGCCCACCTCGACAGGTGGATCTACGCTTGGTACACCATGCCACGGTGCCTAGTCTGTCCCAAGCCCACCTATACCGGGTACCACTTGGTAGACTACTAACACTACCTACAAACAACAGAAACTAGTTGCAACTCCTGGACAGAGATCAAGTTGATTAATAAGTTGAGAGGGGCACTTAAGCATTCCAATGCATGGTAGTAACTGTTCATGGATCACAAACACAGAACTCAGTTCCTGAGGACGGCTGCAATGAGACAACCCACCATGTACTCCTACATGGCCTCTCACTGCTACCTTTACCAAATCGTGTTCACACACTTAGCTCTCGACAGTAGGACATGTTCACCACATTCCAATTCATCCCAGTTGAACCAGACCTGACTCAACTCTAAGTAGTAGCAGGCATGACAAACAAGCATTAAAGAGTAGGCACATAAGGGCTCAACCAACTCCTACTCATGCTAGTGGGTTTCATCTATTTATATGGCAATGACAGGTCATGCAGAGGAAAGGGGTTCAACTACCGCAGCATGTAACAGTTGAAACGTTTATGTCCTAATGTAGTAAAAGAGAGCATGAGCGAGAGAGTGGGATTTTATTGGAATGAACAAGGGGGTTTTGCTTGCCTGGCACTTTTGAAGATAGTATAGCTCTTCATCGGTGTCATCGAACTCATCGTCGGAACACATCTATCGAGAGGGAACAACACCGGCAAATAGAGAAGGGCACAATCAATGCAATGCGCAATATGATGCATGAATGTGACATGGCAATATGCTGTGATTTGAGCTAATGCAACTAGCAATGATTTAAATGAAGTTGGTTTGAACCAAAGATTCAAATTCAAACTCCATATGTGATTATTTAAATGCCAACATTTGATTTGACCTGATCAGCAGGCATAAGTTGCTCAAACATGCACAGAGATAGCATAAATGGATAGATTGGATTTTTCTGATAATTTTTCATATATAATTTATTTCATTTGGAGTTATAGATTAATTTCTATGATTTTTTGAAGTTTACGCTAATTGCTGGAATTCCTGGATTATTTTAAAATCCCAAAAATCACTTACTGCGTCAGCATGACGACAACACGACGTCAGCAAGGTCAACAGGGTCAAAAACTAACCCGTGGGGTCCACTGGCCAGTGAGACAGACACTAATCCCACGTTGACTTGGGCTTTGAGCTGCTACGGGGCCCGTTGTCAGTATCTAAGAGTGGTTTAGCTGGCGGTGATTAGCACTAATTACGCGGCCACATCAGCACTCCGGAGTTTGGCCGACGGTGACCTCAAGCCGCAGCGGAGTCCGCTCGGGATTGAGCTATGGGCGACGGTTTTGGGAGAGGTTTGCGGCTATGGGTTGCTGGCACACACGCGCATCCAGTGGTGGCCACGGGAGGGAGCCAAGTGGACTGTAGTGGCGGTGGCGACGACAAGTGCGGTCGCTGGAGTTCGGCCAACAATGGTTTGGTTGATGCGGGGCACGAAAGGAGCCGTGGATGGTCGAGTTCGACTCGAGGGAGTGCGGTGAGTGCAGCCATGAGCTCGGACGCGAGCATGCGCGGCCGTAGCAACGGTGGTGACATGGCCGGCGGCGGGGAGATCTCGACCTCGACGGTGGCCTAGTTAGGGCGTGCTATCGAAGAAGGGGACAGGGGGAAGCAATCAGGGGCTCACTGGGGGGCAGAGGAGAAGGCCAGCGGGTTGGGGGACGCGTCGAAGCGGAAGCACGATCGCCGGCGATCTCGGTGACCCGAGGAGGAAGAAGACGTCGGGGCGGCGCTCCGAGGCTCTTCTCATCACATGGCTCGATGGAGATGACGTATGGGTCAACGGTGCAGCTCGAGGTCACGTCGGAGAGGCATGGGGAAGGCTGTGGTCGCGTTGGTGCTCGTCGGCGGTCTCGGCACCCACGGACAGAGAGAAGGAAGGAAGCAGAGGAGGGGATGAGGGCGAGGGAGAGTGAGAGGAAGTCGGGGGAGCTGCGTGGCGTCGTCCGAAAGCATCCGGGTGAGCAGGCAGAGAGGAGGTGGCGCTTGGAGGGCGCGCGTGCGGCGAGCACACGCTCGGCATCCTACTGGCGCAAGGTTGAAGACAACCTTGGCCCTGGTGGGCTGGGCTGGCTTTGCCCAGCTGGGCTGCTACAGAGGTGGACCGGTTGGGGCGCTAGGTAAGCCTAGATAACTCCTCTGTCTCTCTCTTTTATTCCTGTTACCTTTTCTAATTTCTATTTTGTTTTCTTTGTTCTGATTTAGTTTAGGAACTAAATCATTTTAGATAATTCTGAAAATTATTTTGGTGGATAACTGAATTATTTTAGGCTCCACAAATAACTTCAGAATATTTGGACCATTTAAAATATATATAGCATTTAAACGGCTCCAATTCAAATACTTTTGTGTTAATTCAAAAATCCAAAGATGACCTAGGAATATATCCATCATTTTTGGGAGAGGTTTTCACCTTAACCAGAAATCATGAACTTTTCCTAGGGAAAATTTGGGTTTATTGAAAAAGATTTTAATCATGCCTAGATGGACTGATTTAGTGCTAGGGTTTGGACAATCCCCATTTCAAGTTTAAATGGAATTTAATCATGATGCAAGACGATGATGCAAAGACAAGCAAGGCTAATGCTAGGGCTATGACAACTCACCCCCACTAAACAAGAATCTCGTCCCGAGATTCAAGACGTGAAGTAAGAAGACAGAGGGAGCACAAGCTAACATGGTCTTCACGATCTAGGTTGCACTTCATAGGAATGTTGACACGATCACCATCTTTGTCTTGATGTCTTGCTCTGAGAACTCCATCCAACACGATAACGGGAAGAAAAGAAACTCTCGAAGAATCGATCTTTTCGAAGATCGAGCAACCGATGATCAACTCACAGAACGAGACATAGTGACAACTGTCGAGATGAAACACAATACACACATCAAGAATGATGGAAATGAGCATATGACAAGGTTTAAATAAGTAGTGGAATTCCCACACCTAGGAGGGTGGTGAACGGTGTCAACGTAGCGAGGAGTTGGGTTGCCATGATACCACAATGAGACACCTTAAGGAAGGTGACTCGTAGAAATATTCCCTTAAGTGGCAAAAAGAATTACTTTTGATCCATAGATCATTGAAACTCTTTGTCGGTGTCAAAACCAGCGGATCTCAGGTAGGGGGTCCCGAACTGTGCGTCTAGGCGGATGGTAATAGGAGACATGGGACACGATGTTTTACCCAGGTTCGGGCCCTCTTGATGGAGGTAAAACCCTACATCCTGCTTGATTAATATTGATGATGTGTGTTACAAGAGTGGATCTACCACGATATCAAGGAGGCTAAACCCTAGAAGCTAGCCTATGGTATGATTGTTGTTCGTCCTATGGACTAAAGCCTTCCGGTTTATATAGACACCGGAGAGGGCTAGGGTTACACAGAGTCGGTTAAAATGGTAGGAGATCTACATATCCGTATCGCCAAGCTTGCCTTCCATGCCAAGGAAAGTCCCATCCGGACATGGGACGAAGTCTTCAATCTGGTATCTTCATAGTCTTGGAGTCCGGCCGATGATGATAGTTCGGCTATCCGGACACCCCCTAGTCCGGAACTCCCTCAGTAGCCCCTGAACCAGGCTTCAATGACGACGAGTCCGACACGCATGTTGTCTTCGGCATTGCAAGGCGTCTTCTTCCTCCGAATAATTTGTAGAAGATTGTGAACACCAGGATAGTGTCCGGCTCTGCAAAAATAAATTCCACGTACCATCGTAGAGAGAATAATATTACACAAGTTCAATCTGCTGACGTATTTTGTGGCGTGACATCACACCGCTACCAAGCCTTTACTCGAATTGTTTTTATTGTACCACCTCGGCGCGTTTAACAAAGCGGTTTCCTTGGCACGTCTTGTCGAAGCAGAGATCGTGTTCCCCTTATTCCGGGATTCCCATCAATATAGACGTGGGTAACCCAACCGCGCCATTGATTGTGATGCTTGGGAGATAAGCGAGTTTTACCAGGCCGGTGGGGACACATGTTTTTGTCCGCCCATATAAGGGGATAAAGATCCAACCCTTTTACCTGCGCCTTCTTCCTCCTTGGCTTATCCATCTCCGCGAACTCGAGGTCCAGTGCCCAAGTTCGCACTTCTCACCTCAACCTTCTCCAACTATGTCCGGAGCAGGAGGCAAGTGGATGGCCTCCTCCGTCACGGAGGGGCGGATCCAGAAGCTGCGCAACGCCGGCTATTTGTCCAGCAACATCGCGCACCGGCTCCCCGACGAGGGAGAGCTCATCCCCACCCCCAGGCCCCATGAGAGGGTAGTATTTCTTCCCCATTTCCTCCGCGGACTGGGCTTCCCACTTCATCCCTTTGTCTGGGGGCTCATGTTCTACTACGGCCTGGATTTCCATGATCTGGCCCCAAATTTCATCCTCAACATCTCGGCGTTTATCGTCGTGTGCGAGGCCTTCCTCTGCATCCAGCCCCACTTTGGCTTGTGGCTCAAGACCTTCAGTGTCAAGCCGAAGGTTGTGAAGGGCAACCAAGCGGAGTGCGAAGGCGCCATGGTGGGCAGGATGTCCCACGTTATTTGGCTGGAGGGCACTTTCGTGGAAACCATTAAGGGGTGGCAATCGGGGTGGTTCTACATCACCGAGCCGCGTGACCCTGAATAGGCAGCGGCCCCCGAATTTAGATCTGGCATCCCTACACGGGTCACCTCCTAGAAAGAGAGTGGCCGAATCTGGGGTGATTTGGAGGAGCTGACCGGACTCCAAGCCTGTATCCAAAAGCTGGTGGACAAGAAACTCAAGCTTGTCAACGTAGTCCAGGTCATGCTCATCCGCCGGATTCTCCTATGCCAACGACGGGGTTTCAACATGTGGGAGTTCGATCCGGCGCAGCACCAGACTCTGAGCAGACTCTTCGACACTACGTACGAAGATGTCTGGAAGGTGCTGTTCAAGGGCGCCGAGGCTCCCGCATCCGCTACCGAAGATCACGGATTCTGCTCGCAGCGTCCGGCTGACGAGGTAAGTGATTTTGTCCTTTGCGGAACGCTCGTTTTCCATAGTTTGACTCTATGCGGGATCTAAACTCCCTTTACCTTTGACAGGACTGGCTGGCGAAGGCCGAACAGACTATCTGTCCGACCCTATTGCCAGAGGACCCAGCGGACACCCGTCTAACGGGGCTGCTGGCTCCGGCACCCCACGTGGTGCCGGAGAAGAAGGCCAAGAAGAAGGCCACGGGTACTCGAAAGAGTTCCCATTTTCAGGTGTTATTGGATGATGAATTCGAGGCCGACTCCTCCCACCAAGGCGTGGAGGAGAAGAAGAAAGCCTCTCCCCCAGCGGGGGGAGGGAAGAAAAGGAAGGCCTCCCCAACAAGGGAGGCCGAAGGGTCCAAGAAGGGAAAAACTCTTTCCCCGGACTGCTCTGCCAATGCCAGTGACGACGATGAGGACTGGCCTCCAAGGGCCAAGCCCCTGGCGAGATCGTAAGTATCCGGACTCCCGAATAACTTCAAGGTTTTTCCTTTTCGCCACATAATGTCTTTCTAATGCCGCATACAACCCTGCAGTCCGCCCAAGGATGATCTTCCCGCTTCATCGAGCGGGTCCTTAGGTGCGTCGGATATGGATTCTCTTCCGACTGCCTCCACCCCCCGTGATGCGGACGATGCCGAGGTGGGATCCCGGGAAGGGACCCATCAGGAGGAGGAGGCCCCGGAGGTGTCGCAGGACAACCTCCCGGACTTTGCACCGGACTCGGCCCCGGAACCCATAGTGGCTCCGGAGTCCGGCGAGCGACCCCTTCGTAAGAAGGGCAAGACCGTGACGCCGGCTGCCTCCGTCCAACCGGAGGCGCCGGATAATTTGCTGGAGGCGCTCAATGGTGCCTCCATTGAAGAGGAACACCGCACTGTTATGAGTGCGGTGATTCAGAAGGTTCAGCTTGCCAAGAGCGGGCTGACCGAAGTCTGCAGCAGCCTTCTAACAGGCTTTGAGGTAAGAACTTCAATATATATAAAATGGTACTGCATTGACAGTAGCCCCTGATGCTCGGTTCGGTGTTCGGAAAGAAAAGCCGGACTGAGGATCTAAAAAGATATACACAGGAGTCATAAAAAATATGTCAATATGGGATTGCAGGTTGTGCTGCTGACCTCCACCGCACTGACTGCGGAGGTCAATACTTTGAAGGAAAGCCTCGAGCGGTCCGAGAACGAGCTCGGCCGTGCCAAAAAGCAGCTCGAGGACAAGGAAGGTGAGTAACACCTTATTAAAATTGTACCTTATAGAAAAGGATTTTGGTTGCAAGAAAAATGACAAGGATAACGTGGATGTAACAGGGGCCACGAACGAGGTGGCGACCCTGAAGGAGGCGGTGTCCGCGGCCGAACGTAATGCGGCCGCGGAACGCACCGAACAGGAGAAGCATGAGGCGCGGGTGGTGGAGGTACAGCAAGAGCTCCGAGCTCTCATGGAAAAACATGAGAGTTTGGAGCGTGACTCGAAGACTCGAGAGTCTGAGCTTGCGACGACTCTTGAGAGTGCCATAGCCGCTAAGGCAGAAGCCTATAAGGCCCTCCAGGAAATCGAGGCATTGAAGAAAATAGCGGCGGGTAAGGCATTTTTCATGCAAAGTAAGCATGTGAGTGTGAATTACCTATCACTTACCCGAATTCGGAGCTCTCCAGGAGCGTTCGCAGATCTTCCTCGCAGCATATCCGATGCTGCCGCATTCTACCGGGCCGAGGAGGGGAGCACGACGGAGAAGGTCTTCTGGTCTCAGTATGCTGAGGCCAGACATCCGGTGCCCCTTAGCGACCAGCTGAAGCAGCTGGTCGAGCTCCACAAGGTGGCCGAACAGGCCATGAAGGGCCTCATAGTTCGGCTGTGGCCTAAAGAGGCCATGCCTGGGAGCTACTTCGGCCTAGTGCGGCGGCTGGTGGATGCGTGCCCGTGGGTTGAAGTCATCAAGCACTCCGCTGGTATTGAGGGTGCCCGTCGGGCCCTTGCCCGCGCAAAGGTGCACTGGGGCAAGATGGATGCCCAGAAGCTTGTGACGGACCCGCCACCGCAGGGCAAGGAGCACCGCACACCCGAGATGTATTATAAGAGTGTCCTGAAGGGTGCCCGCACTATTGCGGGTGAGTGCTCCAAAGATGTAATATTTGAGTAGACTCGCATTTTGTTATCCTGTGCGCTGAAAACTTAGTTCATATGCGCTAAGCAACACTTGTTAATTTAAAATATTACCTTCTGTGCGGCTGTTTATCAATTCTGAGAGATGGCAAGTCATCGGCTTCAGCCCCCATGCCACGAGTGCTGGGGTGTTCGGGATAAACTTGAGCACTCTTGTTCCCATTTTTGGGTCCATCTAGGGAGGCGCTCAACACAGCGAACAAGGCAACCAGACTTATAATGCTTGAACACTCTCACTTAGCCATAGAATTCTATAATTTTAAATTTCGGCGAAGCCCCTAGTCTTCGGAAGGCCGAATTTGGGGCGCTATCCACGCCTGGGCCGGACAAAAACCGGCTCCTCGCTCTAAGCGGCATAAGTCTTTAAGGACTCGCAAAAAACCTCTCAAACAGAGACCGGCTCTCGCCTCATCATGACGGTCAGTTTTAGCTTTCTCCACTGAGGCATTAACCTAGCTCAACTGGGGCGCAATCGCAGTGGTTCTCCCAGTGCTACCTTAGCCGATAAAACGGAATGTAAGGTACCAAAACATGGGAGCCGGGCAAACCCAACTATTGACCCAAGACATGATTCGGAGCCGATGCATATAATGCTATAAGTTCGGGGTGCCGCACTTGTGAAAGTGTTCGGACTTATCACACCATGATGCGGGGAACATAAGCCCCTGGTGTATTTTAACCGTACCAAAGTGTACGGATGCAACATGCCGTAAATGAACATATATATAAAGAAGAAATGCAATTATAAGCAAAAAGGTGCTACATTGTTTTATTCAAGAAGTGCTGCTGTGAATGCAAAACGATACAAATAGTGCGATAAGCAAGGGACGGGACTGTTAAACATGTCCCACTCCAGGGGTAGGCTGCGGAGTGGTGTATAAAACAGATTTAATGCTCGTAATGGAGACCACCTGGATATTCGTTGTAGCCTTTCTCCTTCCCTGGCTGTTGCATCGTGAATTCGGCATGTCTGCTGCC
Source organism: Triticum dicoccoides (assembly GCF_002162155.2). Classification (NCBI taxonomy): domain Eukaryota; kingdom Viridiplantae; phylum Streptophyta; class Magnoliopsida; order Poales; family Poaceae; genus Triticum; species Triticum dicoccoides. The sequence continues at coordinate 571,661,944 of NC_041389.1, read as the reverse complement.
GGACAGGGCCTCTGACGAACGGAGTCCTGTGGGTAAAAATAAAAAGAAAAAAGAAAAAAAGAACAACACACTTGAGAGCCCCTGGTGTGGTTGAGCCGCAGTCGGGGCCTATCGTGGTCGTGCTCCTCTCCCCATGCCCATGGTATCTTCTGAGCGTAATGGTGTACGCGGAGGACCTGTCTTGACGTTGTACAGAGGCTGGGGTTGGGGCCACACTGCTACGCGTGCTCGGAACGTGCCAGGTGGTCTTGTTGTAGGTTACTCCGGGCGCGCTTACCTGTGTCGGGCCGCTTAACGGCCGGACTCGAGAATTGCCTTAAGAGGCTACATTGTACTTCTGCCGCGAGAGCCCGCTGTATGTTCCTCCGTTTGGAGAGAACGTTCAGTGTTTCCATTGACCGTGATGACTCCTCGAGGGCCTGGCATCTTAAGCTTGAGGTATGCGTAGTGCGGCACCGCGTTGAACTTTGCAAACGCGGTACGTCCGAGCAGGGCATGATAGCTGCTGCGGAACGGAACTATGTCGAAGATTAACTCCTCGCTTCGGAAGTTATCCGGGGATCCGAAGACCACTTCCAGTGTAACCGAGCCTGTACAATTGGCTTCTACACCTGGTATGACGCCTTTAAAGGTCGTCTTCGTAGGTTTAATCCTTGAGGGGTCTATGCCCATTTTGTGCACTGTATCCTGATAAAGCAGGTTCAGGCTGCTGCCGCTGTCCATCAGGACTCTGGTGAGGTGAAATCCATCGACGATTGGGTCTAAGACCAATCCGGCGAATCCGCCGTGGCGGATGCTAGTGGGGTGGTCCCTTCGGTCAAAAGTGATCGGGCATGAGGACCATGGGTTGAACTTCGGGGCAACTGGCTCCATCGCGTATACATCCCTGAGTGCACGCTTCCGCTCCCTTTTGGGTATGTGCATTGCATATCTCATGTTCACCGTCCGCACCTATGGGGGGAAACCCTTCTGTCCTCTATTGTTCGGCGGTCGGGTCTCTTCCTCGTCATCGCTATGCAGCCCCTTGTCATTGTGTTCAGCAATTAACTTGCCTGCCTGCTTGAATACCCAACAGTCCCTGTTGGTGTGGTTGGCTGGTTTTTCGGGGGTGCCGTGTATCTGGCACGAGCGGTCGAGTATTCTGTCCAAATTGGACGGACCCGGAGTAGTTCTTTTGAATGGCTTTTTCCGCTGACTAGGTTTAGAGCCTCTGAATCCGGCATTGGTTGCCGTATCCTCACTATTGTCGCCGTTAATGCGGCGTTTGTTTTTGTTGCGACGCGACCTGCCATTACGGTCCTTGATATCTGGACTGCCAGAATTTTTGCTGAGGTTGTTGCTGCGTGCTAGCCAGCTGTTCTCACCCGCGCAGAAGCGGGTCATGAGTGATGTGAGGGCTTCCATGGATTTCGGCTTTTCCTGTCCCAGGTGCCGGGCAAGCCACTCATCGCGGATATTATGCTTGAAAGCCGCGAGGGCCTCTGCATCCGGACAGTCGATGATTTGGTTTTTCTTGGTTAAGAACCATGTCCAGAATTGTCTGGCCGATTCGTCTGGCTGCTGAATTATGTGGCTTAGGTCATCAGCGTCTGGTGGTTGCACATACGTGCCTTGGAAGTTATCGAGGAATGCGGCTTCCAGGTCTTCCCAACTCCCAATTGACTCTGCTGGCAAGCTGTTAAGGCAATGCCGGGCTGGTCCTTTAAGCTTGAGTGGGAGATATTTGATGGCGTGAAGATCATCACCGCGGGCCATGTGGATGTGAAGGAGATAGTCTTCGATCCAAACCGCGGGGTCTATTGTGCCATCATAAGATTCAATATTGACGGGTTTAAACCCTTCGAAGATTTGATGATCCATTACTTCATTTGTGAAGCATAGTGGGTGTGCGGTGCCTCTGTACTGGGCGATATCACGACGGAGCTCAAGAGAGCTTTCTCTATTTTGTTCGGCCCGGCCGGACTTACTGTGTCCGGTGCGACGGTTGTCGTCACGTATCATGGGGCGCCCACGCGATCCATAGATCGATCTTGATTGTCTTGCCCTATCCTCCAACATATCTCGCAAGTCCGGAGCGTTCCCCTGTGGCCTTGTGCTTTTCGAGCGATGCTGGGGTACGTGTCTAGTGAAGGGCCTAGAGGCCTCTCTGTCGCGACCACGGGGTGGTCGGTCAGCCGTATTGTCTCCTGGTGATGCGGGTTCATACGCCTCCTCCTCTAATCGGGTGAGCAGCTTGCGTTTAGGGTAGCTTTTGGAGGGGCGTTCGAGCTCATGCTCTTCGGCCGCGAGGACTTCAGTCCATCTGTCGGCTAGCAGATCTTGATCAGCTCTAAGCTGTTGCTGCTTTTTCTTGAGGCTGTTCGCCGTGGCCATAAGCCTGCGTTTAAAACGCTCTTGTTCGACGGGATCCTCAGGCACGACGAATTCATCGTCGTCGAGGCTTGCCTCGTCTCCGGAGGGAGGCATATAATCCTCTACCTCTTCTTCTGCCACTCTCTCATAAGGGCTGGCGTCTCTGTCCTCCTGCGCTGGATCTTGCTGGAGTGGGTTGTCTTCGACACTGTCCGGTGTATTATTATCTCCGGTGCCGGAATCTTCATTCTTGCTGTGGCGGGATTTAGAGCAGCGCCGCTGACGCCAGCGCTTGGGATGTTTCTTGGAGGGGTCATCCTCCGCTGTTCCTTTGCCATTCCCATCCTTTGGGATATCCACCATGTATATGTCATATGATGAGGTGGCTTTCCAGTGCCCGGTGGGCGCTGGTTCTTGGTCATCTCCGACATCGTCGTCCATGCCGTCGATGTCTTCGGAGTCGTAGTCTAGCATGTCGGTTAGATCGTCGACACTGGCTACCAAGTGGGTGGTGGATGGGCTTTGAATTTCTTCGTCGTCCGCATCCCAACCGTCCTGACCGCAGTCCGGCCAGGGCTCTCCTGATAACGAGAGATACTTTAGCGAACTCAAGATGTCACCGAAAGGTGAGTGTTGAAAGATGTCCGCTGCGGTGAACTCCATGATCGGCGCCCAATCGGATTCGATCGGAGGGGGCGCGGGAGGTTCGAAGTCCGGCGAGGAGTCCGGCACCTCGGAGTCACGAGCTTTATGAGGGACAAGGTCAGTGTTCAGCTCTATCGCCGTAGAGGTTGCAGCCCCCGAGGCGGTGTCTAGCCATCCGACCTCGATCTGCGCAGCCGGCTCCGAATTGAAGATCAGAGCGGGTTCGAGTGTGGCCTCCAGGGTACTGTCCGACTGCTGAGCTAAATCATGCTTGCCGTGACAGTGTGGCACGCTCGGCTGTGGCTCGAATCCATCGAGGATCAAGTCCCCGCGGATGTCATCCGTGAAGTTCAAACTTCCAAATCTGACCTGACGGCCAGGGGCGTAGCTTTTTATCTGCTCCAGTTGGCCAAGCGAATTGACCCGCAGTGCGAAGCCGCCGAATACGAAGATCTGTCCGGGGAGGAAGGTCTCACCCTGGACTGCATCGTTGATGATGATCGAAGAAGCCATCGAGCCTATCGGTGACGACACAGAGGAACTCTCAATGAAAGCACCAATGTCGTTGTCAAAACCGGCGGATCTTGGGTAGGGGGTCCCGAACTGTGCGTCTAGGCGGATGGTAACAGGAGACAAGGGACACGATGTTTTACCCAGGTTCGGGCCCTCTTGATGGAGGTAAAACCCTACGTCCTGCTTGATTAATATTGATGATGTGTGTTACAAGAGTGGATCTACCACGAGATCAAGGAGGCTAAACCCTAGAAGCTAGCCTATGGTACGATTGTTGTTCGTCCTACGGACTAAAGCCATCCGGTTTATATAGACACCGGAGAGGGCTAGGGTTACACAGAGTCGGTTACAATGGTAGGAGATCTACATATCCGTATCGCCAAGCTTGCCTTCCACGCCAAGGAAAGTCCCATCCGGACACGGGACGAAGTCTTCAATCTGGTATCTTCATAGTCTTGGAGTCCGGCCGATGATAATAGTTCGGCTATCCGGACACCCCCTAGTCCGGAACTCCCTCACTCTTCATACCAGCTTAAGGCAATTTACAATTGATCATTTGAAATAGCTCGAAGAAATGGCATACCCGGACTAGGATGGATGATGTGGACTACCTTGTTGAAGGCAACGCAAGGGATGATTTTGCTTGCGCGTGCTCTCAAGAACTTGAGCATTTCCATATTCATCAGTGTTCTACCAACAACCGTGTCGAGGATCCTGGCAACACATCTTACTACCTTGATGAATAGTGATGGACAATGCAGATGCATAGAAAGACACCCCTTCCTCAGATTTCACCTTAGCAAGGCCAAGGGAGCAAAATCTGGATGATCGACCGAGAGACATTTAGCACCCCGCTTCTAATGTTCTCCTTGATGTGCTAGCGCAACCTATTTATAGATATGGCTTGATAACTAGAACATCAAGTAAAAGGTCGGACTTGGGAAGCTCAAGAATCCATAAGGAATAACTGCGGAGGCAGATCCTGCGAGATCCTTATGGGGAGGTGACCAACTTTCTCAATCAAGATACTACAATAATAGGTCTTCCGGCTGGGTGTGTTGGCCACGACATCCACTTTACCGGATTACAGAGAGACCAATATTATAGTTATTGGGAAATGTTCCAACCATCATATCTGCCTGAGATTCAGATCTGGTTGGTGTCAGGATAATCCAGACTCATGGAGTCTAGAAAGAAAAATGAAGGTTTGCAACACAAATTGACGAGATGACGTTGCGAGATTATCGGGGGATGAACTACGATAGTAAGCTCCAAAACATGAGCCATCTCTGCTACATACATGTGAACATGCTGTCGCAGACAAGCATGACCACTTAGTAGTCTTATAATAAAAACACTATCGAGCTCGGGTGGGGAACCATAATTAATGATATCGAAGTCTCCGCGCGGAAGCCTAAAGGATTAATACTTTAGAACAGACTCCTTTATCTTGAACAAATCAATCAGTGGCTTGGCATGCTAGGGATACATATAGAATGAAGGTTGCAAGTCTTCAAACCATAGAATATTTTGCACATATGCATGACTAACTTGGAATGGTTCCGGAGGAAGCAAAAACAAGCTTTCTCGAATTCACGGCGGCAACTTGCATCGAATGCACATGAATGAGAGAAAGTCACTTCTTTCATCCAACATATTCTTCACGAATGGGACATGAAGATAATGCTTATAAAAGTTTCCAACACTTGGTTGATGTTCAACATGAGTCATGGGGGAGACAAAATGCTGCTGATGGGCTCAACATCAACTCATCGGAATTTCCATATCACTGGACTTCCACCATCATGTGAACACGGTGATAGCATTGGTCAGACCCAAAGGATATAATGGTGTATGCTCGAGGAAACAACCATGAGTAAGACAACATCATGAATATCATTGGTTTTGATTTGATTTGACGATAGCCCATACTCAAATCAAGGACTGGATAAGGTGATAGGTCCATTAACTGATCACGAGAGCCAGTCGATGAAAATACCATCTTCCCTCAACACACATACAAGATATCCCTTAAAATGAACTAAGTCAGGCAAAGCATTTATCTTCCAACTCTCCAAATTGTTGTTTATCTTAACCAACTAGCTCAAGGGTATCCAACTCGTATTCTTGGAGAAGGAGTGGTTTACAGGAAACCAACTTGATCACGAACTCAACATAGCGGTTAGGTGACAACCTGGTAACACTTCTGAGAAGATATTCAGAAAATCACGAACCACCGATATGTCTCTAAGCTCGAGAACAATCTTTCTTTCAAGGCAAGACGATATGATCAAATAAGCAAGGATTGACACTAACTTAACTCATTGATCGAAAAGTGCACCAGAAATAAGGACTAGGTCGCATGATAAATATTAGGATGATGATTCAATAACCAACACGCTAAGAATTAAATTGTTGTCCTTTAACTACCAAGCAACAGGGTTGCTAAGAGTATTGATTTCAAACATCATGGTTCACTTGTCGGCATTCCGGTTGCGACAACACGGGACCGAGGAATGAATGATGATGGAGAGAAGTATCACTGTGTCAAGGATTCATAAGAGGTGGTGCAATCCTCATGACTTTCTTGACATAAAGATGGTGGCACTCTAGGTGTAACAGAATAGAAAGTTGGATGCGCACTTTGATCTGCGGAATACAACTGCTTTGACCCAATCCTAGATATGGATGAGGTACTGCAGTTTGTTTCTCCCAGTCATTCCGGAATAGAATGGCTTGACGGACCACAGGGATAATAGACACCGACGAACACGATGGCATAACTATCCCTGACTATCAATTGAGAGACTAGGGTCGGAATACAACTGAGGAGGGTCAACTCAAGGAACATATAACTTTCTGAGTTGTGGATGCATAGATTAGTATGTCCAACCAAGTTCAACATGTTTCTTCCGGATAACCCATGCAGAGAGGTAGGACTGGCAGAGTCACAATTATGAATGGAGAACTCCTCAAGAGTACTCTGATTGTGATCTTTTGGTTCAAAGGAACTTCTGTCATAAGCAGTTCATGGTATTTGGAAGAAGGAAATACCACAGACCTCGAGGACTATCGCAAAGGTTACTAATATCTTAAGGGAACTAGCAAATACTAACAACATGAGGTAGGGTGAATCACGGGTTCAAAAACCCAGGAGTAGAATACCTACTACTAAGTAGCATCACAGGATGCTTTCGAGAATGATGGCCAGAATCTTCACACTGGGAACACAAAACATTGCTAGATTACTAGGTGACTCCCTAAAACACCTAGGGTCATATAATAGCTCCAACATACATGTCGAGGCAACAGAGTACCTCAACTCACCGATTAGTGTGCTTAATCTGGCCGAAAAGGACATCGGGAACACGGAGGAAAGATTTGCAAGTGCATCAGATTATTTAGAAACCTGGGATGACTCGGACAGCATAACGACTGTAAATGCTCAAAATGATTTGAGAGATCCTGCAAAAATGGTGGCATAACCACTCAAAAGCACAGTATCAAGGTTCCGAGACCAACTATGAACACACGGAAGTAGTAGAAACTGAACTGAGGCTTGAATCCATCAATCCTATAAGTGTTTATCATAGTAACTCATCATCCTAATAGACAGATGAGAAGGCCTAGTTCTTAATCCCCGTAGAAGAGAAGATATTGACTCAGATCAAAAGGCCATGAGGTATAGAAGTAAAAAGAGCCTTACGTTCCCTTCCACAATCAATTCCCTTATATAACTATTGCATTTCTAGACTTGACTTCGACCAGTTTGGCTTGGTAATCCTACAGGAAGTCAAGCTCTGATACCAAAGCTGTCAGGACCCCGATTCTAAGTCACACCGATCTAGCATGGAACACCTCATATCACTTTGCGTCCTCACGCACGGTATTCCCACGGGTGTCGCCTTACCATGGCCCGGGACCGTTTGCGCCTTTTGGCTCACGTATATGATAGTGTCGCTAGCATCCATATGACAGAGAACCCGGGCCAACATGACTAGTCATGAACCCAAGGTGGCACTAACTTACGGGGATAGGCATACATGAATCAACATCGAGCATGTCGGTCAGCAGCGTGTGAATCCGGGCTGTAGCACTGGGCTAACAGGACTCCGGGAACCCGGGCTGTAGCAGGCTAGGCAGGACTCCGGATGTCACCGCGTGACATTTCCCCGAAGGGATAGACACAGGAACGAAGTGAATCACATGCCGGCCAGTCAAGTGTTCCGGAGCAGTAGTGCTGTGTAACACCCCGGATGTAACTTTCCATATTTGTAACTCCAACTCTTGCCATTTTCGGCTATGTGCTATGGTATTCCCTCCGTGGTTGGGTTTTGTCTTTTTTTTGCATTTTGTTCATGTCATGCATCTCATATCATGTCATCATGTGCATCTCATTTGCATACGTGTTCGTCTCATGCATCTGAGCATTTTCCCCGTTGTCCATTTTGCAATCCGACACTCCCACATGCACCGGCGCACCCCTCTTGTCTCTTTTCGTGTGCGGGTGTGGAACATTCTCGGAATGGACTGAGGCTTGTCAAGTGGCCTTGGTACACCACCTGTAGACCACCAGTCAAGTTTCGTGCCATTTGGAGGTCGTTTGATACTCCAACGGTTAACCGCATAACCGCAAAGGCCTCTTTTGGGTTGCATCCCAACACCCCTCCAAAACAGCCCAATAACCCATCTAAGTCGCTTCCATGCTCTCCATCGTCGAATCACGATCGTGTGGGCGAAAACCGCACTCCAGTTGGAGTCTCCTAGCTCCCTCTACCTACAAATATGTGCCCATCCCCGAAATTTTCGGGCAAACCCTAGTCTTCCCCTTCCTCCGCGCACTGGACACGTACGGAGCGCGCCGGACGCGTCCGCCCCACCGCCGCCGACGAAATGCGCGCCACCACGTGGCCTGCTCCGCCGCCCCCGCGCCGCCGGCCTGCTCGGCCCGCTCCCGGCCCCGCGGGCCCAGCCGCCATCGCCTCCCCGCGCCCGAGCGCGCCGCTCGCCTCCCCGTGCCTCGGTCGCTACCCGCTGCCGCTGGACAGAACCTCCGCCGCCGCCCGTCGCGCCGCCCGGTCGCGCCGCCCGCGCCCCGGTCGCCGCCGGCGCCGCCCGGCCCCGCCTCTGCGTCGCCGCCGCCTCCGGTGCCAGATCCGGCCGGCCTCGCCCCGACATCCTCCCCGACCTCTTCTCCGGCGAGTTCTCCGGCCGCCTCGACTTCCGTGCCCGCATGCCAGATTCAGATCCACGAGGTTGACCCTGAATTTTGCCCAAGTCCCCGAATGTTATGAAATTATCATGCCATATTCATCGTGTCACAACTTTGCACCCGTGGCTCCTTTTGGGCGTGTAGCATACTGAATTGTTCGCCTCGATGAGTATATAATTTTATCTCATTGCATCATTTTCATTTGAGCTCATCTTGATGCCCGAAATGCTGTTGGAAGAGGGCTATGTGATGTTAGTTTCAGATTCTTATCAGAACATGCACTTTTGTCATTTTTGCCATGATTGATCTGTGCATCGTCTGAACTTGATCCCTACAGGTGTTTTGTTCTATGCCATGCCATATTTACAGAGGTGCTTACCATGTATTTTTGTGATCAATGTGGTGACTAGCACAAGCGTGCAAACTAGGCCTCGTGATGTTGCTGATTTTAGTCCCTGTTCTGCTGTTATTCTTATGCCATGTAAACTTGATGCTATAGAGAGATCCATGCTTATTTTGAGATACTTCAGTAAGGATGTTTTGTACATATGGTTATGCTCTATCCATTCGTGCCCCTGTTTGCAATTATGGAGTAGCCTACCATGTCTTTTTCTTGCTCTACTTTCGCTGTAAAATGTTTCCTGGCAGATTGTTTACATGATATTAGATTTGGCCAAGGTTGTTGTAGTTGATCCTTGCATGCTATGATCTTGTTGTTGCCATGTTTAGTTTCATAAACATGTATTATTGCTGGTGCTATGTTTATCTTGTCATGCAATGACTTGTGGTGAGTGAATCGAGCTTGCAAAGATGCCTTCATAATGCTGTCAATCCTATGCCCAGTTTCCTGATTCTGTTAACGAAACTTGCCATGTTTACATGGTTGTAATCATGTTTTATGATCCTTTTTGGCTCATGGTAAGTAAGGGACTTTTGTTCTATTCTTTGAGTATATTTATGTCATGCCTTGTTTTGCTATTATAAGTTCCGGTTGCATGTTGGTTACTTGCTCTGAACATTGCTACCTGATGCTGTTTATGCCATGTCTAACCTGATATCTTTTGCACTTTTGTCATGCTTGTTTGAAACTGCTATTGTGTGATTTAGCCGTAGCTCAGTGTTCCTATTTTGTCAAGCATCTCCTGTAGATCTCTTCCATATGCTTTGTTATTATGTTGGGGTGCTGTAGCATAGTTTCTTGATGTATTCTAAGTGCTATCATGCTGTTAATCGCAGATTTGTGTCATTCGTGTTTTGCTTGCCATTTGCAAACCGTGCACCCGATTCCGGTGATCTTTATATCTATTTCAACCGAAATCATCTCATCTTTCCAGCGGCATACTTGGTTTGCCAAGTTGATGCCTTGTTCATCATTTTTTCGTCCGGAGCCCGCATATGCATTGCATATCACATCTCGCATATCATGTCTTGTATTGCATCATGTTGCTTGTGCATTGCACCGTGATTTATTGTGTTTCCGTTGCTTGTGTTCTCGCTTTGGGTAGAGCCGTGAGACAAGTACGTGCACAAGGAACCTGTTGAGTACGCTAATGAGGATCAAGCTTTCGACAACTCTGAGAACTTTGCAGGCAAGATGACCATACCCTCGATATCACTTCTATCTTTGCTTTGTTAGTTGCTCGCTCTATCACTATGTTAGCTCTACCTAGCACTTGTTTATCATGCCTCCCATATTGCCATGTCAAGCCTCTAACCATCCCTTTCCTAGCAAACTGTTGTTTGGCTATGTCACCGCTTTTGCTCAGCCCCTCTTATAGCGTTGCTAGTTGCAGGTGAAGATGAAGTTTGTTCCTTGTTGGAACATGGATGCTTTGGGATATTACAATATCTCTTGTTTAATTAATGCACCTATATACTTGGTAAAGGGTGCAAGGCTCGGCCTTATGCTTGGTGTTTTGTTCCACTCTTGCCACCATAGTTTCCGTCATACCGGTGTTATGTTCCTTGATTTGGCGTTCCTTATGCGGTTGGGTGATTTATGGGACCCCCTTGACAGTTCGCTTTGAATAAAACTCCTCCAACAAGGCCCAAACTTGGTTTTACCATTTTCCACCTACACCTTTTTTCCCTTGGGTTTTCGCGAGCCCGAGGGTCATCTTTATTTTAGCCCCCCCGGGCCAGTGCTCCTTCGAGTGTTGGTCCAAACCGAGCAGCCTGCGAGGCCACCATGGGGAAACTCGAGGCCTGGTTTTACTCGTAGCTTGACTTATCCAATGTGCCCTGAGAACGAGATACGTGCTACTCCTATCGGGATTTTTCGGCACATCGGGCGGCTTTGCTGGTCTTGTTTTACCATTGTTGAAATGTCTTGCGAACCGGGATTCCGAGACTGATCGGGTCTTCCCGGGAGAAGGTATATCCTTCGTTGACCATGAGAGCTTGTGATGGGCTAAGTTGGGACACCCCTGCAGGGTATTGTCTTTCGAAAGCCGTTCCCGCGGTTATGAGGCAGATGGGAATTTGTTAATGTCCGGTTGTAGAGAACTTGACACTTGACTTAATTAAAATGCATCAACCGCGTGTGTAGCCGTGATGGTCTCTTCTCGGCGGAGTCCGGGAAGTGAACACTGTTTGGGTTATGTATGAATGTAAATAGTTTCAGGATCACTTCTTGATCACTTCTAGCTTCTCGACCGTTGCGTTGCTTCTCTTCTCGCTCTTACTTGCGTATGTTAACCTCCATATATGCTTAGTGCTTGCTGCAGCTCCACCATATTACCCCTTTTCCTACCTCTGAGCTTAAATAGTCTTGATCTCGCGGGTGTGAGATTGCTGAGTCCCTGTGGCTCACAGATTCTACCAAAACAGATGCAGGTGCCGAGGATGCTAGCGCAAGTGGCGCAATCGAGCTCAAGTGGGAGTTTCACGAGGACCTTGGTCGTTACTATGTTTTGTTTCCAGATGATCAGTAGCGGGGCCCAGTTGGGACGATCAGGGATCTAGCATTTGGGGTTGTCTTCTTTTCATTTGGATTTGACCGTAGCCGGTGTATGAGTGTATTTTGAATGATGTATGATTTATATTATGTATTGTGTGAAGTGGTGATTGTAAGCCAACTCTCTTTCTCCCATTCTTGTTCATTCAATGGGATTGTGTGAAGATGACCCTTCTTGCGACAAAACCACCATGCGGATATGCCTCTAAGTCGTGCTTCGACACGTGGGAGTTATAGCCGCATCGTGGGCGTTACAAGTTGGTAATCAGAGCCATCCCCGACTTAGGAGCCCCCTGCTTGATTGATTGCTGGCGTTGTTGAGTCTAGAACAAAAAAAGTTTTGAGTCTTAGGATTATATATATCGGAGAGTAGGATTCTTTTTACTCCTCAGTCCCTTCGTCGCTCTGGTGAGGTCTCCTGACGTAGAAGTTTTGACTCTCCTCTCCTTAGATTTCACTAATTTTTGTTAGGATCACACGGGTATCTTGGTATCGTTCCGATGGTTTTGTGACGAGAACATTGTTCTTGGTGCCTCCTGTCATTTAGGGATTGTGGCAGTGTCTCGGGGAGTTGAGCTCCGAGGTGTTGTCGTCACAATTTTATCGTTGCAGTTCTGGAATACATGAGTTTTGCCGACATCAAAAATCTCTTTTATGCAGTTGTTGGTGAGATAACCTCGACGTCACCCAGTACTGGGGAGTTCGGGAGTATTGCCATAACTCGTATAACGGATGCTTTTCAAAGGTTGAGGTACACGATTTCCGAAGGTTTCTTGGTTATGTGTTGACGGATGGATACGGCTGGATGTAGGGATTGTTAGTTTGGGTGAGATATATTGCTTCCCCTGTATCCCTAACACCTGATTGCATAACCACAAAATTTCGGGAATTTATAGGTGGGATTCAAGTAGCTCTAGCATTTCTTCCCGCAGATATTTGGTTTGTGATTGGGTAATTGAGGGAGTCCTGGACTAGGGGGTGTCCGGATAGCCGGACTATCATCATCGGCCGGACTCCAAGACTATGAAGATACAAGATTGAAGACTTCGTCCCGTGTCTGGATGGGACTTTCCTTGGCGTGGAAGGCAAGCTTGGCGATACGGATATGTAGATCTCCTACCATTGTAACCGACTCTGTGTAACCCTAGCCCTCTCCGGTGTCTATATAAACCGGATGGCTTTAGTCCGTAGGACGAACAACCATTACAACAATCATACCATAGGCTAGCTTCTAGGGTTTAGCCTCCTTGATCTCGTGGTAGATCTACTCTTGTAATACCCACATCATCAATATCAATCAAGCAGGACGTAGGGTTTTACCTCCATCAAGAGGGCCCGAACCTGGGTAAAACATCGTGTCCCTTGTCTCCTGTTACCATCCGCCTAGACGCACAGTTCGGGACCCCCTACCCGAGATCCGCCGGTTTTGACACCGACATTGGTGCTTTCATTGAGAGTTCCTCTGTGTCGTCACCGATAGGCTTGATGGCTTCTTCAATCAACAACAACGCAGTCCTGGGTGAGACTTTTCTCCCCGGACAGATCTTCGTATTCGGCGGCTTCGCACTGTGGGCCAATTCACTTGGCCATCTGGAGCAGATCGAAAGCTATGCCCCTGGCCATCAGGTCAGGTTTGGAAGCCTAAACTTCAGGGTCGACATCCGCGGAGACTTGATCTTCGACGGATTCGAGCCACAGCTGAGCGTGCCGCGCTGTCATGATGGGCATGATCTAACTCTGCCGCCGGACAGTACCTCGGAGGCCGCACACGAATCCGCTCCGACCCTTAGTCTGGAGCCGATCGCGCAGATCGAGGACGGGTGGCTGGACACCGCCTCGGGAGCTGGAACTTCCACGGCGATGGAGCCGAACACTGACCTCGTCCCTTATAAAGCTCGTGACTCCGAGGTGCCGGACTCCCTGCCGGACTCCGAACCTCCTGCGCCCCTGCCAATCGAATCTGATTGGGCGCCGATCATGGAGTTCACCGCTGCGGACATCTTTCAGCACTCACCCTTTGGCGACATCCTGAAATCGCTAAAGCATCTCTCGCTATCCGGAGAGCCGTGGCCGGACTACGGCCAGGATGGTTGGGATGCGGACGACGAAGAAATTCAAAGCCCACCCACCACCCACTTTGTAGCCACCGTCGACGATCTATCCGACGTGCTAGACTATGACTCCGAAGACATCGACGGTATGGGCGATGATGCCGAAGACGATCAAGAACCAACGCCTACAGGGCACTGGAAGACCACCTCATCATACGACATATACATGGTGGACACCCCAAAAGATGGGGACGGCGAAGAAGCAGCGGAGGCAGATTCCTTAAAGAAACAGCCCAAGCGCCGATGCGCCGCTCTAAATCCCACCACAACAAGAATGGAGATTCTGGCATAGGAGATAACAACACCCTAGAAAGTGCCGAATACAACCCCCTCCAGCAAGATTCAGCGCAGGAGGATGCAGAAGCAAGCCCTCACGAGAGAGCGGCAGACGAAGAGGTCGAGGATGATAATTACATACCTCCCTCCGGAGACGAGGCAAGCCTCGACGACGACGAATTCGTCGTGCCTGAGGATCCCGTCGAACAAGAGCGTTTCAGATGCAGGCTAATGACCACAGCAAATAGCCTAAAGAAAAAGCAGCAACAACTTCAAGCTGATCAAGACCTGCTAGCCGACAGATGGACCGAGGTCCTCGCGGCCGAAGAGTATGAACTCGAACGCCCCTCCAAAAGCTACCCAAAACGCAAGTTGCTCCCCCGACTAGAGGAGGAAGCATACAAACCTTCATCACCAGCGCACAATACGGCAGACCGACCACCTCGTGGCCGCGACAGAGAGGCATCTAGGCCCTCCACCAGAACCGTACCCCGACACCGCTCAAAAAGTACGAAGCCACGGGGGAACGCGCCGGACTTGCAGGATATATTGGAGGACAAGGCAAGACAATCCAGATCTATCTATGGATCACGTGGGTGCCCCACGACCCACGACGAATACCGTCGCACCGGATACAACAACTCCGGCCGAGCCGAACACAGCAGACAACGCTCTCTTGAGCTACGTCGTGATATTGCTCAATACAGAGGCGTGTTTCACCGACGAAGTAATGGATCATCAAATCCCTGAAGGGTTTAAACCCGTCAACATTGAATCCTACGATGGCACGACAGACCCCGCGGTTTGGATCAAGGATTATCTCCTTCATATCCACATGGCCCGCGGCAACGATCTCCACGCCATCAAATATCTCCCGCTCAAGCTTAAAGGACCAGCTCAACATTGGCTCAACAGCCTACCCGCAGAGTCAATTGGGTGTTGGGAGGACCTGGAAGCCGCATTCCTCGACAACTACCAAGGCACATATGTGCGACCACCAGACGCCGATGACCTAAGCCACATAATTCAGCAGCCAGACGAATCGGCCAGACAATTCTGGACACGGTTCTTAACAAAGAAAAATCAAATCGTCGACTGTCCGGATGCAGAGGCCCTCGCAGCCTTCAAACATAACATCCGCGACGAGTGGCTGGCCCGACACCTAGGACAGGAAAAGCCGAAATCCATGGCAGCCCTCACATCACTCATGACCCGCTTCTGTGCGGGAGAGGATAGCTGGCTAGCTCGCAGCAACAACCTCAGCAAAAGTGCTGGCAATCCGGATACCAAGGACCACAATGGCAGGTCGCGTCAAAACAAGAACAAACGCCGCATTAACAGCGACATCAATGAGGATACGGCAGTCAACACCGGATTCCGAGGCTCTAAACCCGGTCAGCGGAAGGAGCCATTTAAAAGAACCACTCCGGGCTCGTCCAATTTGGACCGAATACTCGACCGCTCTTGCCAAATACATGGCACCCCCAAAAAGCCAGCTAACCACACCAACAGAGATTGTTGGGTATTCAAGCAGGCAGGCAAATTAATTGCCGAAAACAATGACAAGGGGCTGCACAGCGATGACGAGGAAGAGACTCGGCCGCCGAACAATAGAGGACAGAAGGGCTTCCCCCCACAAGTGCGGACGGTAAACATGATATACGCAACGCATATACCCAAGAGGGAGCGGAAGCATGCATTAAGGGACGTATATGCGATGGAGCCAGTCGCCCCAAAGTTCAATCCATGGTCCTCTTGCTCAATCACTTTCGATCGAAGAGACCATCCGACCAGTATCCGCCCTGGCGGATTCGCCGCATTGGTTTTAGACCCAATCGTCGATGGATTTCACCTCGTGAGAGTCCTGATGGACGGCGGCAGTAGCGTGAACCTGCTTTATCAGGATACAATGCGCAAGATGGGCATAGACCCCTCAAGGATTAAACCTACAAAGACGACCTTCAAAGGCGTCATACCAGGTGTTGAGGCCAATTGTACAGGCTCAGTCACACTGGAAGTGGTCTTCGGATCCCCGGATAATTTCCAAAGCAAGGAGTTAATCTTCGACATAGTCCCGTTCCGCAGTGGCTATCACGCTCTGCTCGGACGAACCGCGTTCGCAAAGTTCAACGCGGTGCCACATTATGCATACCTCAAGCTCAAGATGCCAGGCCCTCGTGGAGTCATCACGGTTAACGGAAATACGAAACGCTCCCTTCGAACGGAGGAACATACAGCGGCTCTCGCGGCAGAAGTACAGAGCAGCCTTCTAAGGCAATTTTCGAGTCCGGCTACTAAACGACCGGACATGGCCAAACGCGCCCGGAGAAACATCAATCAAGACCACCTGGCACGTTCCGAGCACGCGTAGCAATGCGGCCCCAACCCCAACCCTCGCATGATTGCAAGACAAGCTCTCCGCGTACATCATTACGCTCTGGAGATACCATGGGCATAGGGGGAGGGGCACGACCACAACAGACCCAGAGTGCGGCTCGACCACACCAGGGGCTCCCAAGTGTGTCGCTCTTTTTATTTTTATTTTCCTTCTTTTTATACACAGGACTCCGTCCACCAGAGGCTCTGTCCGGCGGCGAACCTGCCGAACTCATGATGCAACAGCCAGGGAAGGACAAAGGCTGCGACGAACACTCAGGTGGTCTCCATTACGAGCATTAAATTTGTTAAATACACCATTCCGCAGCCTACCCCTGGAGGGAGACACCTTTAATTAGTCCAATACCTTGCTTACCGCACTATTTGTATCATTCCGCACTCATAGCAGAATTCCTTGAATAAATAATGCAGCACTTTTTGCCTATAATTGCATTACTTTACATATATGTTCATTTATGACATCTTGCATCCGTATATTTTGGTACGGCCGAATACACCATGGGCTTATGTTCCCCGCATTATGGTGTGATAAGTCCGAACACTTTCACAAGTGCGGCACCCCGAACTTATAGCATTATATGAATCGGCTCCGAATCATGTCTTGGGTCAATAGTTGGGTTTGCCCGGCTCCCATGTTTTGGTACCTTACGTTCCGTTCTGTCGGCTAAGGTAGCACTGGGAGAACCACTGCGATTGCGCCCCGGTTGAGCTGGGTTAACGCCTCAGTGGAGAAAGCTAAAACTGACTGTCATGATAAGGCAAGAGACTGGTCGCTGTTCGAGAGGTCTTTTCGAGTCCCTAAAGACTTAGGCCGCTTCGAGCGAAGAACCGGATAATGTCCGGCCAAGGCATGGATAGCGCCCCGAACTCGGTCTTCCGAATACTAGGGGTTTCGCCGAAATTTAAAATTATAGAATTCTATGGCTAAGTGAGAGTGTTCAAGCATTATAAGTCCGGTTGCCTTGTTCGTTGTGTTGAGCGCCTCCCTAGATGGACCCAAAAATGGGAACAAGAGTGCTCAAGTTTATCCCGAACACCCCAGCACTCGTGGCATGGGGGCTGAAGCCGACGACTTGCCATCTCTCAGATTTAATAAACGGCCGCACAGAAGGTAATATTTTAAATCAATAAGCGTTGCTTAGCGCATATGAACGAAGTTTTCAGCGCACAGGATAACACATTGCGAATTTACTCAATAATTACATCTCTGGGGCACTCATCCACAATCTTGCGGGCACCCTTCAGGACAGTCTTATAGTACATCTCGGGCGTACGATACTCCTTGCCCGCTAGCGGCGCGTTAGTGATAAGCCTCTCCGCATCCAGCCTGCCCCAGTGCACCTTTGCGCGGGCAAGGGCGCGATGAGCACTTTCAATATATGCGGAGCGCTTGATGACCTCCACCCAGGGGCACGCATCCACCAGCCGCCGCACGAGGCCGAAGTAGCTCCCAGGCATGGCCTCTCCAGGCCACAGCCGGATTATGAGGCCCTTCATGGCCTGCTCGGCTACCTTGTGGAGCTCGACCAGCTGCTTCAGCTGGTCGCTAGGGGGCACCGGATGGCCGGCCTCAGCATACTGAGACCAGAAGACCTTCTCCGTTGAGCTCCCCTCCTCGGCTCGGTAGAATGCGGCGGCATCAGACACACTGCGAGGCAGATCTGCAAATGCCCCTGGAGAGCTCCGAATTCGGGTAAGTAACAGGTAATTTACATTCACATGCTTGCTTTGCATGACAAATGCCTTACCCGTCACTATCTTCTTCACTACCTCAATCTCCTGGAGGGACTTATGGGCCTCGGCCTTGGCGGCTTTGGCACTTTCGAGAGCCGAGGCAAGCTCGGACTCTCGAGTCTTTGAGTCGCGCTCCAAACTCTCATGCTTTTCCATGAGAGCCTGGAGCTCTTGCCGCACCTCCGCCACCCGCGCCTCCTGCTTTTCTCGCTCTGCCCGTTCTGCGGCCGCATTGCGTTCGGCCGCAGACACAGCCTCCTTCAGGGTTGCCACCTCGTTCGTGGTACCCACGTTATCCTTGTTATTTTTGTTGCAACCCAAATCCTTTTCTGTAAGGTAAAAATTCAAAGTGGTGTTACTCACCTTCTTTGTCCTCGAGCTGCTTCTTGGCACGGCCGAGCTCTTGCTTGGACCGCTCGAGCTCCTGCTTCAAAGCACTGACCTCCGCAGTCAGTGCGGCAGAGGTCAGCAGCGCAGCTTGCAAACCCATATTGACATAATTTTTAGCAACCCTACATATATCTTTTTTAGATCCTCAGTTCGGCTTTTCTTTCTGAACACCGAACCAAGCATCAGGGGCTACTGTCTATGCGGTATTACATTGCATATTTTTAACTTCTTACCTCAAAGCCTGTTAGAAGGCTACTGCAGGCTTCGGTCAGCCCGCTCTTGGCGAGCTGAACCTTCTGAATCACCGCACTCATAATAGTGCGGTGTTCTTCCTTGATGGAAGCGCCCTTGAGCGCCTCCAACAAGTTATTCGGCGCCTCCGGTTGGACGGAGGCCGCCGGTGTCACGGTCTTGCCCTTCTTGCGAATGGGCCGCCAGCCGGACTCCGGAACCACTGCGGGTTCCAATGTGGAGTCCGGCGCAAAGTCCGGGAGGCTTCCTTGTGGCGCCTCCGGAGCCTCCTCCTGATGGGTCCCTTCTTGGGATCCCACCTCGGCGTCCTCAGCGTCGCGAGGGGTGGAGGCAGTCGGGATGGAGTCTACATCTGACGGAGCCAACAACCTGCTCGATGAAGCGGGGAGATCATCATCGGCCGGACTACAGGCAGCGTGCGGCATTAGAAGGACACTATGTGACACAAAAGAGAAATTATAAATCATTCAGGAATCCGGATACTTACGATCTTGCCGGAGGCCTGGCCCTTGAGGCCCACTCTTCGTCGCCAATGTTGGCGTTGGCGGAGCTGTCCGAGGGAATAGTCCTTCCCCTCTTGGACCCTTCGGCCTCCCCTGTTGGGGAAGCCTTCCTCTTCCTCTCTCCTTCCTCTGGGAGAGAGTCCTCTTTCTCCTCCTCGTTTTCGGGGGAGGAGTCCACCTCGGAGTCGTCGGACACCTGAAAACGGGAACTCTTTCGAGTACCCGTGGCCTCTTTCTTGGCCTTCTTCTCCGGCACCACATGCGGTGCCGGAACCAGCAGCCCCGCTAGACGGGCGTCTACTGGGTTTTCTGGCATGGGAGCCGGACAGATGAACTGCTCGGCCTTCTTCATCCAGTCCTGTCAAAGGAAAAGGGAGACTAAATCCCGCGTACGGTTGAACTATTAAAAACAAGTGTCCCGTAAAGGGGTAGAATCACTTACCCCGTCAGCTAGACGCTGCGAGCGAAATCCGCGATCTTCAGTGGCGGATGCGGGAGCTTTGGCGCCCTTGAAGAGCACTTTCCAGGCATCTTCGTACCTAGTGTCGAAGAGCCTGCTCAAGGTCTGGTGCTACGCCGGATTGAACTCCCACAATTTAAATGCCCATTCTTGGCATGGGAGAATCCGGCGGATGAGCATGACCTGGACCACGTTGGCAAGCTTGAGCATTTTGTTCACCAGCTTCTGGATACAGGCTTGGAGTCCGGTCAGCTCCTCCTAATAACCCAGGTCAGGCCACTCTCCTTCCATGAGGTGAGCCGCGTGGGGATTCCAGATCTAAATTCGGGGGCCGCTACCCATTTAGGGTCACGCGGCTCGGTGATGTAGAACCACCCCGATTGCCATCCCTTGATGGTTTCCACGAAGGCACCCTCGAGCCAGACGATGTTGGGTATCTTACCCAACATGGTGCCTCCGCACTCCGCTTGAGTGCCCTTCACCACCTTCGGCTTGACATTGAAGGTCTTGAGCCACAAGCTGAAGTGAGGCTGGATGCAGAGGAAGGCCTCGCACACGATGATAAACGCCGAGATGTTGAGGATGAAGTTTGGCGCCAGGTCGTGGAAATCCAGGCCGTAATAGTACATGAGCCCCCGGACAAAGGGATGCAATGGGAAGCCCAGTCTGTGGAGGAAGTGCGGAAGGAATACGACCCTCTCATGGGGCCTGGGGGTGGGGATGAGCTGCCCCTCGTCGGGCAGCCGGTGCGCGATGTCGCCGGATATTCGATGTGCCCCTCCGTAACGGAGGAGGTCATCCACTTGCCTCCCGCTCCAGACATGACTGGAGAAGGTTGAGACGAGATGTGCAGGCTTGGGCGCTGGGGCTCGAGTGCGCGGAGATGGATAAGCAAAGGAGGAAGAAGGCGTAGGTGAAAGGGTGGATCCTTATCCCCTTATATATGGGCGGACGAAAACTATGCGTCCCCACCGGCCTGGTAAAACTCGCTTATCTCCCAAGCGCCACCATGAATGGCGCGGTTGGGTTACCCACGTCCGTATTGATGAGAATCCCGGAATAAGGGGAACACGATCTCTGCTTCGACAAGACGTGCCAAGAAAACCGCTTCGCTAAACGCGCTGAGGTGGTATAGTAAAAAATGATTCAAGTAAAGGCTTGGTAGTGGTGTGACGTCATGCTACAAAATACGTCAGCAGATCGAACTTGTGTACATATTATTCTCTCTACGGTGGAATGTGGAATTTATTTTGCAGAGCCGGACACTATCCTGGTGTTCACAATCTTCTATGAATTATTCGGAGGAGGAGCCTTCCTTGCAATGCCGAACAATATGCGCGCTGGACTCATCGTCATTGAAGCCTAGTTCAGGGGCTACTGAGGGAGTCCTGGACTAGGGGGTGTCCGGATAGCCGGACTATCATCATCGGCCGGACTCCAAGACTATGAAGATACAAGATTGAAGACTTCGTCCCGTGTCCGGATGGGACTTTCCTTGGCGTGGAAGGCAAGCTTGGCGATACGGATATGTAGATCTCCTACCATTGTAACCGACTCTGTGTAACCCTAGCCCTCTCCGGTGGCTATATAAACCGGATGGCTTTAGTCCGTAGGACGAACAACCATTACAACAATCATACCATAGGCTAGCTTCTAGGGTTTAGCCTCCTTGATCTCGTGGTAGATCTACTCTTGTAATACCCACATCATCAATATCAATCAAGCAGGACGTAGGGTTTTACCTCCTTCAAGAGGGCCCAAACCTGGGTAAAACATCGTGTCCCTTGTCTCCTGTTACCATCCGCCTAGACGCACAGTTCAGGACCCCCTACCCGAGATCCGCCGGTTTTGACACCGACAGTAATCCTTACCACTTATTTGTTCCAGTTGTACCTTGTTTATTTCATTCATCAACCCCTTATCAAGTGGCTTCTCACCTTAATGGATGTGATGTTTACTTTGGAATTCATTCGTTCATCCTTGTTCGAATGTTTATTGTGAAGACTATATGTTGCAATTGCTATCCGTTGATTCAACTTGTCTATCTGTCTATCAAGATGCTAACGGATGTCACCCTCTTCAGGATGGCTCCGCCAACGCGTCAGAATCCGGAACACAATGATGGGAGTCAGGCGAACCCTCCACCTCCACCTCCGCCTCCGGAGGCATGGAAAACTTTGATGGAAACCACAAACGCCAACGCTCAGTTATTGATTCTGCTGATGCAAGAGCGCAACCAAGGCCAAGGCAACCAAGGGTATCAAGGTCAAGGGCAGTTCAACCATCAGCCTCAGTTTCCTACCCTCAACCAGTTCCTTGCAAATCAGCCGAAGTCTTTCAGCTACTGTGCCGAGGCCACAGACGCCGACGATTGGCTCGTGGATATCAACAAGCATTTTGAATGCAGCAATGTCAGGCTTGAGGACTACGTCAAGTTCGCTTCTTTTCAGCTCAAGGACCAAGCAGCTGATTGGTTCCAGCAATACAAGGAGTCCAGAGGAGGTCGAGTGATTACTTGGACTGATTTTTGTCGGGACTTTAAAGCTCACCACATTCCTACCAGTGTTGTTGAGAGCAAGCGTGAGGAGTTCCGCAATCTCAAGCAAGGCAACATGTCAGTGTATGAATACAACAAGCAGTTTCAGAAACTTGCTCGCTTTGCTAAACAAGATGTTCCTGATGAAAAGAGTATGATCTATCAATTCAGAGGTGGCCTTAGAGAGGATCTGCAGTTAGCTCTTGTTCTTGTTGAGCCTACTCAGTTTGATCAATTCTACAATATGGCCCTCAAGCAAGAAGGTGCTCAGCTTAAGTGTGAGGCTTCTAAGAAGAGAATCAGGGATGCAGTTCAGTCTTCTTCTTCCTCACAAGTGGCAGCTAAGCAGCAGAAGTTCTACCTTCCTCCTCCTCCGTTTCGTCAGCCTTACCAGCAGAAGAACTCAGGTGGTCGTGGATTCTCAAGTGCCAAGGTCAAATTCCCACCCACCCAACCCAGGCTTTCAGAACAAGTCAAATTCTCAAGTGCCAAGGTCAAATGCTCCTTATCACCGTCCGCTCTCAGAGGTGACTTGCAACAAGTGCCAGCAGAAAGGTCACTACGCGAACAAGTGCTTCAACCAAAGGCGCCTTCCTCCTCCTCCTCCTGTGAGGTCTTCAAGCAATGAAGTGGTCAAGCATAATCCAAAGTCTGCAAAGGTGAACATGATGAATGCAGCTCGGGCAGAGGATTCTTCAGACGTGATAATGGGTAATCTTCCAGTTAATGATATTCTTGCAGAAGTTTTATCTGATACCGGTGCATCACATTGCTTCATGTCTAGATCATTACAAAGCATGATTTCATTTCGGAAATGCTGGAAAAACCCATGGGAGTTGTTTCTCCGGGCTCTTCTATGAGGGCTACCACAATGATTCCGGATGTTTCTATCAAGATGGGAAACTATAAGTTTCTACCTAAACCATTTGTTCTTGGTGACTCGGATATTGATCTAATTCTTGGTATGGACTGGCTTTCTCAGCACAAAGCTCAACTTGATTGTGCTGCCAGGGAAATTCAATTGACACACTCTTCTAAGGATGTTATCATCTATGCCGCTCGTGATGAAACCATTCGGTTGTTTTCTCTCAATGAGAAGGGAGAGTTGGATGCTATTTCTCAAATTCCAGTCGTTTGTGAGTACCAAGATGTCTTTCCAGAAGAGCTTCCGGGTATGCCTCCGCACCGGCCAGTCGAACTCATTATCGATCTTGAGCCTGGCACTGAACCCGTTTGCAAGCGTCCATACAAGCTTGGACCTGAAGAACTGAAGGAATTGAAGAAACAACTCGATGAAGAGGAGCGTCTGGGTTTGATCAGACCGAGTTCATCTCCATGGGGTTGTGGAGTTCTTTTTGTCCAGAAGGAGGATGGCACGGACCGACTGTGCGTCGATTACCGTCCATTGAACAAGAAGACAATCAAGAACAAGTATCCACTTCCCAACATCAATGAGCTATTCGAGCAACTCAAAGGTGCTAAAGTTTTCTCCAAGCTTGACCTTCGTATGGGTTATCATCAGATTCACATTCATGAACAAGATATTCCCAAGACAACATTCAGAACAAGCTATGGTCCTTATGAATATACTGTCATGTCTTTCGGCCTTGTCAATGCTCCTCCAACATTCTCTCGAATGATGAACTTCATCTTCAACCCCTACACCAATGATTTCGTATTGTTGTATCTCGTTGATATTTTGGTCTTCTCCAAGAATAAGTCGGATCATGCCAAACATTTGTGATTGGTGCTCGACAAGCTCAGAGAGCATCAATTCTATGCGAAGTTTTCCAAATGTGAGTTCTGGCTTGATGAAGTTCTTTATCTTGGTCACATCATCTCCGCCAAGGGCATCGCTGTTAATCCCGAGAAGGTGTCTGCAATTGTGAATTGGGAACCTCCTCAGAACGCCAAGCAGCTCCGCAGTTTTCTTGGTCTTGCAAGCTATTGCCGAAGATTCGTTGAGAACTTCTCTAAGGTTGCAAAGCCTCTTTCCAACCACCTCCAGAAGCATGACAAGTATGTCTGGACGCCTGAGTGTGATGTTGCTTTCAACACCCTCAAAGAGAAGCTAGTAACAGCTCCTGTCTTAACTCCTCCTGATGAATCCAAGCCATTCGAAGTTTTCTGTGATGCTTCTCTTCAAGGTCTCGGTGCCGTGTTAATCCAAGAGAAGAAAGTTGTGGCCTATACCTCTCGTCAGTTGAAGCCCAACGAAAAGAACTACCCCACTCATGATCTCGAGTTGGCGGCAGTTGTCCATGCATTGATAACATGGAGACATCTCTTGTTGGGAAGGAAAGTGGACATTTTCACCGATCACAAGAGCCTCAAGTATATATTCACTCAACCCAACCTCAACCTCAGACAAACTCGATGGGTCAAAATGATTCAAGAGTGCAATCCAAGTATTGAATATACTCCAGTCAAGGCGAATGTGATTGCAGATGCTCTGAGAAGAAAGGCTTATTGCAACAACTTAATTGTCAAGCCATTCCAACCGGATCTTTGTGAAGCTTTCCGCAAACTGAATCTTCAAGTTGTTCCTCAAGGCTTTCTTGCCAACCTCATAGTCTCTCCTACTTTGGAAGATCAAATTCGTGAGGCACAACTCCTGGATACCATGGTGAAAAAGGTGAAACGTGGTATCGACAAGGGCATTCCCAAATACAAGTGCTATCGCTTGGATGACAAAGATACTCTTTTCTTCAAGGACCGAATTGTGGTTCCTAAAGGTGATCTGAGAAAAGTCATTATGAACGAGGCACACAATTCCCTCCTATCCATTCATCCTGGAAGTACGAAGATGTACCATGACCTCAAGCAGTCGTATTGGTGGACTCGAATGAAGCGAGATATTGCTCAGTTCGTGAACGAATGTGATGTCTGCAGAAGGGTGAAAGCAGAACACCAACGACCAGCTGGTCTCCTCCAACCTCTTGCTATTCCGGAATGGAAGTTTGATCATATCGAGATGGACTTCGTGACTGGATTTCCTAAGTCCAAGTGTGGAAATGATACTATCTTTGTTGTCATTGACAAGCTTACTAAAGTGGCTCATTTTCTTCCTATCAAAGA
Organism: Triticum dicoccoides; assembly: GCF_002162155.2. NCBI lineage: Eukaryota > Viridiplantae > Streptophyta > Magnoliopsida > Poales > Poaceae > Triticum > Triticum dicoccoides. The sequence continues at coordinate 571,636,529 of NC_041389.1, read as the reverse complement.
ATCTATCACAGCAGCTCAACTGGCAGAGTTATACACCTCCAGAATTGTATCCTTGCATGGCATTCCACAATTGATTTCTTTAGACCGTGGAAGCATCTTCACTTCTAAATTCTGGGACTCCTTCCAGAAGGCAATGGGCACCAACATTCATTTCAGCACAACTTTCCATCCTCAAACAAGTGGCCAAGTCGAGCAAGTCAATCAAATCCTCGAAGACATGCTCAGGGCTTGTGTCATTTCCTTTGGCATGAAGTGGGAAGATTGTCTTCCTTATGCCGAGTTCTCCTACAACAACAACTTCCAATCGAGTTCGGGCAAGGCCCCATTCGAAATTCTCTATGGCAGAAAGTGCCGTACTCCTCTCAATTGGTCCGAGGCAGGTGAACGCCAACTTCTTGGCAACGACTTGATCACAGAAGCCGAAGAAATGTGCAAAGTCATTCGTGAGAATCTCAAGGCCGCGCAATCGCGCCAGAAGAGCTATTATGATGACAAGCACCGTGATGTGGCTTTTGAAATCGGAGACCATGTCTACCTCCGCGTCTCTCCAATGAAAGGCACTCGTCGCTTCGGTATCAAAGGGAAGCTTGCCCCTAGATACGTGGGTCCTTTCAAGATCATTGGCAAAAGAGGCGATCTCGCCTATCAACTTGAGCTTCCGTCCAATTTTGCAAACGTGCACGATGTGTTTCACGTGTCACAGCTTCGCAAGTGCTTCAAGACTCCTGAGCGCACTATCAACTTTGAAGAAATTGACCTCCAATAAGATCTCTCTTATCATGAGCACCCCGTTGCTATTCTTGAAGAAACTGAGCGCAAGACTCGCAACAAGTCAATCAAATTCCTGAAAGTGAAGTGGTCACACCATTCCGACCGAGAAGCCACCTGGGAGCGCGAGGATCACCTCCGTTCCGAATATCCGGAGTTCTTTCAGTTCTAGATCTCGGGACGAGATCCTCTTGTAGTGGTGGAGTGTTGTAACACCCCGGATGTAACTTTCCATATTTGTAACTCCAACTCTTGCCATTTTCGGCTATGGGCTATGGTATTCCCTTCATGGTTGGGTTTTGTATTTTGTTTTGCATTTTGTTCATGTCATGCATCTCATATCATGTCATCATGTGCATCTCATTTGCATACGTGTTCGTCTCATGCATCCGAGCATTTTCCCCGTTGTCCGTTTTGCAATCCGACACTCCCACATGCACCGGCGCACCCCTCTTGTCTCTTTTCGTCTGCGGGTGTGGAACGTTCTCGAAATGGACCGAGGATTGTCAAGTGGCCTTGGTACACCACCGGTAGACCACCTGTCAAGTTTCGTGCCATTTGGAGGTCGTTTGATACTCCAACGGTTAACCGCATAACCGCGAAGGCCTCTTTTCGGTTGCAGCCCAACACCCCTCGAAAACAGCCCAATAACCCATCTAAGTCACTTCCATGCTCTCCATCGTCGGATCACGATCGTGTGGGCGAAAACCGCACACCATTTGGAGTCTCCTAGCTCCCTCTACCTACAAATATGTGCCCATCCCCGAAATTTTCGGGCAAACCCTAGTCTTCCCCGTCCTCCGCGCACCGCACACGTCCGGACCGCGCCGGACGCGTCCGCCCTGCCGCCGCCGACGAAACGCGAGCCGCCCATGGCCTGCTCTGCCGCCCCCGCGCCGCCGGCCCGCTCGGCCCGCTCCCGGCCCCACGGGCCCAGCCGCCATCGCCTCCCCGCGCCCGAGCGCGCCGCTCGCCTCCCCGTGCCTCGGACGCCGCCCGCCGCCGCCGGACAGGACCTCCGCCGCCGCCCTGAGCCTTCCCGCTCCGGCCGCCGCCCGTCGCGCCGCCCGCTCCCCGGTCGCAGCCGGCGCCGCCCGGCCCCGCCTCCGCGTCCGCCGCTGCCTCGGGTGCCAAATCCGGCCGGCCTCGCCCCCGGCAGCCTCCCCGACCTCTTCTCCGGCGAGTTCTCCGGCCGCCTCCGTGCCCGCGCGCCAGATTCAGATCCACGAGGTTGACCCTGAATTTTGCCCAAGTCCCCGAATGTTATGACATTATCATGCCATATTCATCATGTCATAACTTTGCACCCGTGGCTCCGTTTTGGGTGTGTAGCATACAGAATTGTTCGTCTAGACGAGTACATCATTTTATCTCACTGCGTCATTTTCATTTGAGCTCATCTTGATGCCCGAAATGCTGTTGGTAGAGGGCTATGTGATGTTAGTTTCAGATTCTTATCAGAACATGCACTTTTGTCATTTTTGCCATGATTGATGTGTGCATCTTATGAACTTGAGCCCTACAGGTGTTTTGTTCTATGCCATGCCATCTTTATAGAGGTGCTTACCATGTATTTTTGTGATCAATGTGGTGACTAGCACAAGCATGCAAACTAGGCCTTGTGATGTTGCTGATTTTAGTCCCTGTTCTGCTGTTATTCTTATGCCATGTAAACTTGATGCTACAGAGAGATCCATGCTTATTTTGAGATACTTCAGTAAGGATGTTTTGTACATATGGTTATGCTCTATCCATTAGTGCCCCTGTTTGCAATTATGGAGGAGCCTAGCATGTCTTTTTCTTGCTCTACTTTTGCTATAAAATGTTTCCTGGCAGATTGTTTACATGATATTCAATTTTGCCAAGGTTGTTGTAGTTGATCCTTGCATGCTATGATCTTGTTCTTGCCATGTTTAGTTTCATGAACATGTATTCTTGCTGGTGCTATGTTTATCTTGTCATGCAATGACTTGTGGTGAGTGAATCGAGCTCGCAAAGATGCCTTCAAAATGCTGTCAATGCCATGCCCAGTTTCCTGATTCTGTTAACGAAACTTGCCATGTTTACATGGGTGTAATCATATTTTGTGATCCTTTTTGGCTCATGGTCAGTAAGGGAATTTTGTTCTATGCTTTGAGTAGATTCATGTCATGCCTTGTTTTGCTATTATAAGTTTCTGTAGCATGTTGATTACTTGCTCTGATCATTGCTACCTGATGCTGTTTATGCCATGTCCAACCTGATATCTTTTGCACTTTTGTCATGCTTGTTTGAACCTGCTATTGTGTGATTTAGCCGTAGCTCATTGTTCCTCTTTTGTCAAGAATCTCCTGTAGATCTCTCCCATATGCTTTGTTATTATGTTGGGGTGCTGTAGCATAGTTTCTTGATGTATTCTAAGTGCTATTATGCAGTTAATCGCAGATTTGTGTCATTCGTGTTTTGCTTGCCATTTGCAAACCGTGCATCCGATTCCGGTGATCTTTATATCTATTTCAACCGAAATCATCTCATCTTTACAGCGGCATACTTGGTTTGCCAAGTTGATGCCTTGTTCATCATTTTTCTGTCCGGAGCCCACATATGCATTGCATATCACATCTCGCATATCATGTCTTGTATTGCATCATGTTGCTTGTGCATTGCACTGTGATTTATTGTGTTTCCGTTGCTTGTGTTCTCGCTTTGGTTAGAGCCGTGAGACAAGTACGTGCACGAGGAACCTGTTGAGTACGCTAACGAGGATCAAGCTTTCGGCAACTCTCAGAACTTTGCAGGCAAGATGACCATACCCTCGATATCACTTCTATCTTTTCTTTGTTAGTTGCTCGCTCTATCGCTATGTTAGCTCTACCTACCACTTGTTTATCATGCCTCCCATATTGCCATGTCAAGCCTCTAACCATTCCTTTCCTAGCAAACCGTTGTTTGGCTATGTCACCGCTTTTGCTCAGCCCCTCTTATAGCGTTGTTAGTTGCAGGTGAAGATGAAGTTTGTTCCTTGTTGGAACATGGATGCTTTGGGATATCACAATATCTCTTGTTTAATTAATGCACCTATATACTTGGTAAAGGGTGGAAGGATCGGCCTTATGCCTGGTGTTTTGTTCCTCTCTTGCCACCCTAGTTTCCGTCATACCGGTGTTATGTTCCTTGATTTGGCGTTCCTTACGCGGTTGGGTGATTTATGGGACCCCCTTGACAGTTCGCTTTGAATAAAACTCCTCCAGCAAGGCCCAACTTTGGTTTTACCATTTTCCACCTACACCTTTTTTCCCTTGGGTTTTCGCGAGCCCGAGGGTCATCTTTATTTTAGCCCCCTCGGGCCAGTGCTCCTTCGAGTGTTGGTCCTAACCGAGCAGCCTGCGGGGCCACCACGGGGAAACTCGAGGCTTTATTTTACTCGTAGCTTGACTTATCCGGTGTGCCCTGAGAACGAGATACGTGGACTCCTATCAGGATTTGTCGGCACATCGGGCGGCTTTGCTGGTCTTGTTTTACCATTGTCGAAATGTCTTGCGAACCGGGATTCCGAGACTGATCGGGTCTTCCCGAGAGAAGGTATATCCTTTGTTGACCGTGAGAGCTTGTGATGGGCTAAGTTGGGACACCCCTGCAGGGTATTATCTTTCGAAAGCCGTGCCCGCGGTTATGAGGCAGATGGGAATTTGTTAATGTCCGGTTGTAGAGAACTTGACACTTGACTTAATTAAAATGCATCAACCGCGTGTGTAGCCGTGATGGTCTCTTCTCAGCGGAGTCCGGGAAGTGAACACGGTTTGGGTTATGTATGAACGTAAGTAGTTTCAGGATCAGTTCTTGATCACTTCTAGCTTCTCGACCGTTGCGTTGCTTCTCCTCTCGCTCTCACTTGCGTATGTTAGCCTCCATATATGCTTAGTGCTTGCTACAGATCCACCACATTACCCCTTTTCCTACCTCTGAGCTTAAATAGTCTTGATCTCGCGGGTGTGAGATTGCTGAGTCCCTGTGGCTCACAGATTCTACCAAAACAGATGCAGGTGCCGAGGATGCTAGCGCAAGTGGCGCAATCGAGCTCAAGTGGGAGTTTCACGAGGACCTTGGTCGTTACTATGTTTTGTTTCCAGATGATCCGTAGCAGGGCCCAGTTGGGACGATCGGGGATCTAGCATTTGGGGTTGTCTTCTTTTCATTTGGATTTGACCATAGCCGGTCTATGAGTGTATTTTGAATGATGTATGATTTATATTATGTATTGTGTGAAGTGGCGATTGTAAGCCAACTCTCTTTATCCCATTCTTGCTCATTATATGGGATTGTGTGAAGATGACCCTTCTTGCGACAAAACCACCATGCGGTTATGCCTCTAAGTCGTGCTTCGACACGTGGGAGATATAGACGCATCATGAGCGTTACATGCTGGGCTAGCAGGACTCCGGTGAACCGGGCTGTAGCGGAGTACTATGGCTCATGGAAGCACAAGGATACATTTCCCCATAAGAGAGGCTACCAAGGATAAACAACTAGGTTGTGGGATCCCACACATACCAAGCATTTCAATCATACACAAAATATGCTCGATATGTGCAAATACAACATGGCATCACAACAAGACTCTATGACTCAAAGTATTTATTCATTAGGCTCCGAGGAGCGAGATATTACAAACATGGGTCTCATGACCCAACATACAGAGCATACAAGCAACAAGCACATGCGGAAGCTTAACTTGTCTGAGTACAGACAACTACAAATGAAAAAGGCAGACAAGCCTGACTAACTACCAGATCCTGCCGAGGGCACAAGATCGTAGCTGAGGTAACAAGCTATACGTCGAAGTCCACGCAGAACTACTAGCGAGACTGAAGTCTCTCTGGAAAACATAAATTAAGCAAACGTGAGTACAAATGTACCCATCAAGACTTACATCTGAACTAACTACATATGCATCGCTATCAACAAAGGGGTAGTGGAGTTTAACTGCAGCAAGCCAGCTTTGACTCGATGGCTATCCTAAACTACGACTGCAAGTAACTCTTTTGAGGTGGCGCACACGAGTCCACATATTCACCATATCAATACACCACTATGGATCCGCTCTCGTCTCCCTACAAGAAGGCCATCCATAGCACTCACGCTTATCTTGCGAGTTTTAGAGTATCCACTTTCACTTGTCTATGAACTGTACAGGCAACTCAGAAGTCCTTTTCCGTGGACACAGCTATGCGAATAGATGGTGTTAACCCTGCAGGGGTGTACTTCTTCACACACGCTCTCGCCACTTACCACCATGTACACGTCGTGTATCTCGGCAACCTTCAAGCGGAAGCCTGGCGAGGGAGTTGGCCATGACCTGACTAACCACACACAAGTCTCTAGTCCAGGTTTATCGCCTATTCGGGTTCCATCCGCAAGGAGATTCGGCCGGGGTGTCGCTCACAGCCCCAAACGATGTGTGCAGGGTTCCCAAGCCGACCTCGATGGGTGGATCTATGCTTGGTACACCGTGCCATAGTGCCTAGTCTGTCCCAAGCCCACCTATACCGGGTACCACTTGGTAGACTACTAACACTACCTACGAACGCCAGAAACTAGTTGCAACTCCTGGACAGAGATCAAGTTGATTAATAAGTCGAGAGGGGCACTTAAGCATTCCAATGCGTGGTAGTAACTGTTCATGGATCACAAACACAGAACTCAGTTCCTGAGGACGGCTACAATGAGACAACCCACCATGTACTCCTACATGGCCTCTCACCGCTACCTTTACCAAATCATGTTCACACACTTAGCTCTCGACAGTAGGACATGTTCACCACATTCCAATTCATCCCAGATGAACCAGACCTGACTCAACTCTAAGCAGTAGCAGGCATGACAAACAAGCATGAAAGAGTAGGCACATCAGGGATCAAACAACTCCTACTCATGCTAGTGGGTTTCATCTATTTACTGTGGCAATGACAGGTCATGCAGAGGAAAGGGGTTCAACTACCGCAGCATGTAACAGTTGAAACATTGTTGTCCTAATGCAGTAAAAGAGAGCAGGAGCGAGAGAGTGGGATTGTATCGGAATGAACAAGGGGTTTTTGCTTGCCTGGCACTTATGAAGATAGTATATCTCTTCATCGGTGTCATCGAACTCATCGTCGGAACACGTCTAACGAGAGGGAACAACACCGGCAAATAGAGAAGGGCACAATCAATGCAATGCGCAATATGATGCATGAATGTGACATGGCAATATGTTGTGATTTGAGCTAATGCAACTAGCAATGATTTAAATGAAGTTGGTTTGAACCAAAGATTCAAATTCAAACTCCATATGTGATTATTTAAATGGCAACATTTGATTTGACCTGATCAACAGGCATAAGTTGCTCAAACATACATGGAGATAGCATAAATGGATAGATTAGATTTTTCTGATAATTTTTATATATAATTTATTTCATTTGGAGTTATAGATTAATTTCTATGATTTTTTGAATTTTACACTAATTTCTGGAATTCGTGGATTATTTCAAAATCTAGAAAATCACTTACTGCGTCAGCATGACGACAACACGACGTCAGCAAGGTCAACAGGGTCAAAACTGACCGTGGGGTCCACTGGCCAGTGAGACAGACACAAATCCCGCGTTGACTTGGGCTTTGAGCTGCTGCGGGGCCTGTTGTCAGCATCTAAGAGTGGTTTAGCTGGCGGTGATTAGCACTAATTACGCGGCCACGTCCGCACGCCGGAGTTTGGCCGGCGGCGACCTCAAGCCGTGGTGGAGTCCGCTCGGGATTGAGCTATGGGCGACAGTTTCGGGCGAGGTTTGCGGCTATGGGTTGCTGGCACACACGCGCATCTAGTGGTGGCCACGGGAGGGAGCGAAGTGGACTGTAGCGGCGGTGGCAACGATGAGTGCGGTCGCCGGAGTTTGGCCAACAATGGTTTGGGCGATGTGGGGCACGAAAGGAGCCATGTATGGTCGTGTTCGACTCGAGGGAGTGCGGTGAGTGCAGCCTTGAGCTCAGACGCGAGCATGCGCGGCCATAGCAACGATGGTGACGTGGCCGGCGGCGGGGAGATCTCGACCTCGACGGTGGCCTAGTTAGGGCGTGCTATCGAAGAAGGGGATAGGGGTAAGCGATCAGGGGCTCACTGGGGGGCGGAGGAGAAGGCCAGCGGGCTGGGGGACGCGTCGAAGCGGAAGCACGGTCGCCGGCGATCTCGGTGACCCGAGGAGGAAGAAGACGTCGGGGCGGCGCTCCGAGGCTCTTCTCGTCACGTGGCTCGGTGGAGACGGCGTATGGGTCAATGGCGGAGCTCGAGGTCATGTTGGAGAGGCATGGGGAAAGCTGTGGTCGTGTTGGTGCTCGTCGGCGGTCTCGGCACCCACGGATAGAGAGAAGGGAGGAAGCAGAGGAGGGGATGAGGGCGAGGGAGAGTGAGAGGAAGTCGGGGGAGATGCGTGGCGTCGTCCAAAAGCATCCGGGCGAGCAGGCAGAGAGAAGGTGGCGCTCGGACGGTGCACGTGCGGCGAGCACACGCCCGGCGTCCTACTGGCGCAAGGTTGAAGACAACCTTGCCCCTGGTGGGCTGGGCTGGCTTTGCCCAGCTGGGCTGCTACAGAGGTGGACCGGTTGGGGCGCCAGGTAAGCCTAGGTAACTCCTCTGTCTCTCTCTTTTATTCCTGTTACCTTTTCTAATTTCTCTTTTGTTTTCTTTGTTCTGATTTAGTTTAGGAACTAAATCATTTTAGATAATTATGAAAATTATTTTGGTGGATAACTGAATTATTTCAGGCTCCACAAATAACTTCAGAAAATTTGGACCATTTAAAATATATATAGCATTTAAACGGCTCCAATTCAAATACTTTTGTGTTAATTCAAAAATCCAAAGATGACCTAGGAATATATCAATCATTTTTGGGAGAGGTTTTCACCTTAACCAGAAATCATGAACTTTTCTTAGGGACATTTTGGGTTTATTGAAAAAGATTTTAATCAAGCCTAGATGGACTGATTTAGTGCTAGGGTTTGAACAATCCCCATTTCAAGTTTAAATGGAATTTAATCATGATGCAAGACGATGATGCAAAGACAAGCAAGGCTAATGCTAGGGCTGTGACATTGATGAAGCCGACTGTCGGGTCGACTTCTCAACATAGAAGTAAGATTGCTGCCACAGTTTCACCGACTGTGACAGCTTGATGACCGGGAAGGCGTTCCTCTTCGCCGGCCGGCGCACGGTGACAAAGCTGCCGCACTCGACCGCCGTCTCCTTGGCGGAGGTGCCCAGTTTGACGTAGAAGAAAGCTCCCCACAGCTCAATGGTGGGGAGGATGCCGAGGTAGCCCTCGTACACCGTGACGAAGGTGGATAGCAGCGTCACGATGTTGGGCGTCATGTGGTGCGGCTGGAGGTGGTTGAAGTCCATGAAAGAGCGGAGAAACCCGCTCGCCGGGAGGCTGAAGCCGCGAAGGAAGTGCGAGCGGAAGACGACCCGCTTGTCCTCCTGCGGAGCCGGCAAGATCTCCTCCCATAGCGGCACCCGCACCTTGACGAATGCCGCGTTGGGCATCTGGCGCGTGTTCCGGAGGAAGGTGGGGTGATCCTCGATCACCGTCGAGCCATCCCAGTCATCACCCTTCTCACGCGCCATAGTTTCGAGCGGAGCTGCGTGGGGAGGAGAAGCGCAACGGCGGCAAACTGCGGCGGCACTATGGCGAGCCCTAAGCAGCAGCAGCGGCGGTAGAGAGAGAGAGAGAGGAGGAAGAGAGTGTGGGGAGGAGGGAGCGCGTGCTCCGCCGCTCCCCTGCCTCCCCCTACTTATAGCCCTCGGGCTGCGAAGCCGAGGGGGCAGGGCGTGCGATCGTGGGATTAATTGCGCCCACGACCCCATGACCCCCCCGATTACTGCATAGAGTTACTGCGTCATAACACCCACGGGTATCACAACCGCCCGCCTCGGCCGCAGCGTATCCGCCCGCGTGCCGATGCCCGATAGTGGCGGGCCCGGCCCACTGTCACATCCCATCAGGAGCGTGGGATGCAGGCTGGCCGGGCTGACGTGCGCAGCATGGCGTGCCCGTGGCTGGTGGCGGGCCTGGGAAGCTTAGCAGGCACGCCACCTGTTTCCCACCTTTATGTTCAAAATTGGTGGATGATCCCGCCTTGTCAAACCAACTCCAGCAGTCGGCGCGTCACAAGGCGGACCGAGCGTTCGTCCGGAGCGCGGTGAAAGGGGAAGTTGCCGAGACTTCATGGCCCATCAACCACGACGCCTCACCAGCTTCGGGGACTACTGTCAGAGTAATGGGCCACGGGTAGCCCCACCCGAGGCCCTGAACCTTTCAAGACTTTGGGCCGGCTTCGCCCCGCGAGACCTCAGAACGAAGCGCCACCCTCCGGTAGCCGGCTATCTCAACGGCCGGCTACCTGAGGATGGCAAAGCACCAACAGACGGCGCCAGGACTGACCGACTCCTAGAAGACGGCCTCCGGAGAGGCTGGCTCCAAGGAAGCAGCCAGCCAGTGCCCTCAGAGTTTGCGCCCCTCATCAAGAGGACAAGACAGGGAGATGCTACAGTGTAGTCCCTCGCCCCCAAATCCCGGACTTGGCGTGGCCACGGTGCCCCATGCAGGGGAGATCTCCGCACGGCACGGCACTGTTGCCACTCCTCCTTGACGTCACTCCTGCCAGGCGGAGCCCTATTCCCACGATGGCCTATCGGTACGGCCTGCAGGCGACGAGCCCTACTAGGTAGTGAGAGCCCGAAAAACGGCGGAGGGAAAACCAGCCGAACCTGAGGGAGGCCGGCCTCCATCAGGCGGCCAGTTCCTCCCTCGAGGCCCGCGCCCCATTAACAAGATAAGACGCGGAATTGCTACAGTGGTCTCCCACCAGGCGTCGGGACTGTAGCCATACTCCGTTGACCAAGCCTGCATCATTAGCAACACGGCTACAATGATCAGCCACCAACCAGACCCGCCAGTGGCGGAAGCGGCCTGTCGGCTCCGTACCGGACCAGTCAGCGGAGCCCACTAGGTGGCGGGCCGCAGCAGCCGGCGGAGAAGCCGGCGACCAGAGACACTGACGGCCGGGCCCAGCACCTGGCTAGATTACCATTGTACCCCTGGGGGGTAGGCCTATATAAACCCTCCAGGGCAGTCATGCAAACGGTTCCCCACCCTGATAGAACTAGCCAGTACCCTAGAGGATCAAGAGAGCTAGCCCTGCCTCCTTCTACCTCTAGCACATAGCTCAAGGAGCACCAATGTATTACTTGTGCCTTAGTGATCATGCGGAGACCCCGCAGAGAAGGACTAGGGGTGTTATCTCATAGGAGAGCCCCGATCCGGGGTAAAGTGCGCCGGCGTTCGTGTCTAGGCACTGGCGACGTTCTACTCGCTCCACCATGATAAGCCATCCCTTGGCATATGTCGCACCCAACCCCCGACAAGTGGCGAGAAACGGTAGCCTGTTTTGAAAACCTAGTAGAGAAGGAAGCATGAGCTAGCACAACGCATGCGCATAGTGCTTACCCATGTACTACATGTGCTGTCGAAAGGGCTTAGGGTTGCCCTTCGATCTGGGAGCATCCAACAGTGCACACGTACGATCTGTGGGGTTTGGGTTGTGGCCAATCAGAACCCACGACTCAGATCACACCGCAGCAGGGGGGGGGGAGAATATCATACGGAAACCAACATTCGGTGGAATCTGGTGAAAACCACGAGAAAAAGATGTTTTGAAGTTTCAAAAAAATTTGAAAAAAATGCGTGATGTTAAGACGATGATGTTTGATTACCGCACAAATTTTTTAGTTGAAACACATTACGAGATGTAAGCTATGAAAAAGACAAAATCAGTGTTGAATAGTGTTGAATAGTAATGTCACTATTCAGGGCTGAATTTATCTTTTTCATAGCTCACATCTCGTAATGTTTTTCAACTTCAAATTTTGTGTCGCAGTAAAACATCACCTTCTTAACATCCCACATTTTTTTTCAGATTTTAATGAAACTTTAAAATATGGTTTCCATGAAGTTTTCATCGAATATCGGCTTTCATGAGTGACCTGTGTGCTATTTGAAAACATTTCGTGAGAAGAATCTAAGTTTTTAAATCCCCGTAAATCAAAAACTAAGCCAAAAATCATGAAACCTAGCATGGTGTCACGGCATGGCAGTTATATGTCGAGGACATTTTTTCGTCCATTGTGGCGCAACTTTTATTACAAGCCTCTTACAAACCGGAGCTTCTCTCAAAGAAGCCTCGTGGTTCCGATAGGGAAACGTGTCCCTCCTGTGGGCAAAACGTAATCACTACCTCTTTTTCCCTTGTATTTTCTTCTACGGGCAACATGGAACGACAAGATATCATGCTGAAATTTAAACTTATTCAGGGTTCGTTTGGCCTTTCTATACACTAATTGAGTTTCCTAGGCATTTAATGTCCATAATTCAAATATGAACTTCAAATACATGCTCTAGTTCACCAAAATGGCTAGAAAATTTATACATGTGTCCTTGGGTTCATGTTTAGGCCCCATGCCAGGAATGGGAACGAATTACAACCGTTGTCGGAGTAATGGGCCACGGGTAGGCTAACCCGAGCCCCAGAACCTTTCAAGACATCGGGGCAGGCTGCGCCCCGCGAGTCCAGGAGGCGACTCCAAGATAAACCAAGTCCCAGAGACGACTCCCAGTTAGGCCGAGTCCCAGAGGCGACTCCAAGATGAGCCGAGTCCCAGAGGCGACTCCAAGACAAGCCGAGTCCCAGAAGGCGACTCCAAGATAAGCCGACTCCTGTCCAACGACTTCCGGAGAGGCCGACTATAGGAAGTCGGCCTGCAACTCCAACCACCTTGTTATTTAAGGGCAGGCATCGCCACAGTGCGCCGTACCAACAGAGATCTCCGTCCGGCGCAGCACTGTTGCCATGCCGGCCCTGACATCAGCTCTTGGGGGTGGAGCCCTGTGCCCACGATGGCCTGTCTGTACAGCCCGGAGACGGTGGGGCCTACCAGTCAGCGGGAGTACTGAAGACGGCAAGAGCGCCAAGAGACGGACCCGTTGGGAGTCGGTCCCCAATAGTCGGCCGGCCCCTCCCACGGGCCCCACACGCCATTAACTAGACACGACGGGGAATGGCAACAGTGATCGCCTGTTAGGCGGCGGCACTGTTGCCATGACCCCATGACCGAGCCAGCGTCATTAGAAGCTCGGCTATAGTAATCTGCAGCCGGCAAGACCCGCTCGCGGCGGACAAGGGTTGTCGGCCACGTACCAGGCAAGTCAGCGGGACCCACCAGTCGGCGGGCCCCAGTAGTCGGCGGAGAAGACGGCGCCTGAGAGACAGACGACTGGGACCCTCACCCAGCCGGTTTTACCATTGTACCCCTGGGGGGTAGGCCTATATAAACCCCCCAGGGCACCCATGCAAAGGGTTGGAATCCATTAGCACTAGACCAGATCACACAGGGAGGAGAAAGTTAGCCTTGCCTTCTTCTACCTCCAGAAACAGCTCTAGGAGCAACCTTGTATTCACTTTGCCTTAGTGACCATGCGGAGACCCCGCAGAGCAGCAGTAGGGGTGTTATCTCCTCGGAGAGCCCTGAAGCTGGGTAAGATCCGCCGGCATGCATGTCTTCGCCTCATCCCGTTTCCAGGCACCGGCGACGTTCCACTCGCCCCCACCATGATAAGCCATCCTTTGGCATATGTCGTACCCAACCCCCGACATTTGGCGCCCACCGTGGGGCGGGGTGCACCGTCGTCCGGAGATCTGTTTTGGACGGGAACCCTTTTCCTCCCTGGCGAGCGCAGCCAGCTAGGCTCACCAGATGGAGTCTGCATCGACGCGCTGCGCGGCGCTGAGGCCGCGTGTGCAACAAGCTGCCTCGCCGAACTTGTCGGCGAGGTTCGCCTCTCCGACGAGCCTGCATCCGATGCAGGCACGGGCGGCCCCGAGAACCTCCTCGTGGGCCTCCTCGACCAACTCCATGTCACCGGCGAGCCTGCCGTGGACTTGGAGTCCGTAGGCTCCACCGACCCGATGCTGGTCGACTCTGACGCCGCATCACTTAACGCTTTCCCCACCAACGTGGTGGTCTACGACGAGCCACTCCCTCACGAGGAGAGTGGCGGAAGCGCCGTCACGGAGGTGCTCGTCATCAGTCATGACGAGCATTCCGGTGAGGGAGCTCATGACCCACTCGACGCGGCTCTGCAAGACCTAACTGCGCCTATTCCGGAAGACGCAGACGCCGAGATGCTGGAGACATGCCGCCTTCAGATCATCGAAGGCGCCAAGAAGCTGGCAAGCATGAGGCGCTTGTCAGAAGCCTACCAGCGCGAGATGGATCGCGCTGTTGGCGGCTCGCCGGCTCCGATTGGGCCTAGCCGCCTAGGCACGGTCCGGCAGCGCGGCGCGACCATCGCCAGCCTGTTCGGGGCCATTCACCCCGTATACGCCACGCCTGCGGAGAACATCCGCGCCACCCAGGCGGCAACTGACGAGCTGAAGAACTTTGAAGGCGAAGAGCGCCGCATGATGACGGAGCGAGTCCAGCAGCTCCTCGATGCAGTTGCCGCGCAGAACGCAGCCGGCGGCCGCACAGAGGTGCCGCGTCGGCCAGACGACGACTTGCCACCCCGCCGAGATCAAGGCGCGACGTCTCGGACGCCGACTGGAGGAGTCCACGGAAGAAAAGACAAAGAGCCGGCTGTCAGTCACAGTCGGACTCGCATCACCATCGAGCGCGACCAAGACGGCCGCCCGAGAGCAGTGGAGCGGCAGGGCGACTATCTGCCTCCCCCACCAAGAAGAGAACGGCGAGTTTCCCCACCGCCTGTTAAGCATCGACTCTCAGTGGCCGCCTTGGCCGCCGAGAGGGAGTCAGAGAGAATGATGCCCGCCACCGGATCGACTGACTCCACCGATCCCTGGCGTTGGAAGAAGAAGATGAGTTGGGTCCGCCCTGCTTTGGACCCCGCATCCGAGACGAGCCTTTTCCCAAAGGGTTCACGCTCCCCCGAGACACACCCAAGTATACCGGCTCCGTGAAGTCGGAAGACTAGCTGGTTGACTACTCCACGACCGTCAACATAGCGAACAGCAACAAGCGAGTTGCCGTGAAGTATGTTCCACTTATGCTCCAGGGCACGGCCCGGACATGGTTGAACAGCCTGAAGCCCCGCAACATCAACAGCTGGGTCGACTTCACCAAGGCCTTCATCCGCAACTTCACGAGCACGTACAAGCGACCTCCCAAGCCGCGCCAGCTTTCCTTATGCGTGCAAGGCCCTGACGAGTCAACACGCGACTACCTCACGCGCTGGGGCGAGCTTCAGAACTCCTGCGAGGGCGTGCACGAGGTGTAGGCTATCGAGTGCTTCACCGCCGGGTGCTGAGAAGGCACCCTCCTCAAGCACAAGCTCCTCTGCGACGAGCCGGAAACCCTCGACGAGCTGCTGATCATAGCAGACAAGTACGCCACGGCCGACTCCTCCATGAAGACGGAAATTCAAGTTAACGCGGCTGACAAAGTGGCCCCTCAGGCTCCTAGAACCCCAGCTGGAGACGCCAGTCGGCGACAACAACAGAACTACAACAAGCGCAAGGCCCCACAGCCGACTTCCAGTAGTCGGCAGGTTGCAACAGTCGAAGATCAACAGCCGGAGGGGCAGCCTCCGACCAAGCGACAGAAAGGCGGCAAGTCCAACTGGTTGCTGGCTTTCTCTTACGAGCAGACTCTAGAAGGTCCCTGCAAGTTCCACAGCGGCGCGAAGCCGTCAAACCATACCACCCGAAAGTGCCACTGGCTTACAAGAATCGCCAAGGGAGACGGCCTCCTTCCTCCCCCGCCTGCTGGGCTGCCGCCTCCACCGCCGCCCCAGCACCCGGCTGCCAGGCCAGTCGGCGCAGTATGGGAGGAGTACCCAGAAGAGCATGGAGCCTATATGGTGTTCACCAGTGTGGCTGACGATCGACGCAGCAGGCGGCTGCAGCAGCAAGAGGTGAATGCAGTAGCATCAGATACTCCAGAGTTTATGCATTGGTCCGAGAAGCCTATCGGTTGGAGCAGAGCAGATCACCTAGAGCTAATGCCGAATCCAGGCTCCTACGCCCTGGTTTTGAGTGCTACCTTGGCCACAGATAGGCCGGCCGCTCGCTTCTCGCGAGTGCTGATAGACGGAGGCAGTAGCATCAACATCATGTACAAGGATACCATGGAGAAATTAGGAATCAAGCAAAGACAGCTGCAGAGCAGCCGAACTGTGTTCCACGGCATTGTACCTAGCCTTTCCTGCTCACCAATCGGCAAGATACTGATAGACGTCCTCTTCGGAGATAAAGATCATTTCCGCCGAGAGCCAGTTTGGTTTGAGGTGGTGGACCTCGAAGGCCCATACCATGTGTTGCTTGGCCGACCTACTTTGGCCAAGTTCATGGCGGTCGCCCACTACGCCTACCTCAAGATGAAGATGCCGAGTTCCAAGGGGATTCTGACTGTAGTCGGCGACTACAGGAAGTCATCCGCTTGCACAGCTGAGAGTAGTCGGCTGGCCGAGTCCCTGGTAATTGCAACTGAGAAGCGGCTCCTTGATCGGGTCGTGGCGATGGCCGGAAAGCAGCCAGAGATGTTGCCCAACCCCAAGGAGTCGGAAGCTGAGGGTTCGTTTAGGCCGGCCAAAGAGACCAAGAAGATACCCTTTGACCCGGAGCACCCAGAGAGGTACGCTGTCATTGGTGCAAACCTCGACAGCAAATAGGAAGGCGAGCACGTCGATTTCCTACGTGAGAATTGGGACATCTTTGCACGGTCCCCTAAAGACATGCCAGGTGTACCGACGGAATTCGCCGAGCACAAGTTACATGTCCGACCAGATGTGAAGCCCGTCAGGCAGCCCTTGCGCCGCCTGTCAGAAGAGAAGAGAAGAGTCGTAGGAGAAGATATAGCCCGGCTCCTGGCCGCCGGCTTCATTATGGAGGTCTTTTTTCCAGAGTGGTTGGCAAACCCGGTCTTGGTGCTGAAGAAGAACAAGCAGTGGCGGATGTGTATCGACTACACAAGCCTCAACAAAGCGTGCCCCAAGGACCCCTTTGCTCTGCCAAGAATTGATCAGGTGATAGACTCCACAGCCGGATGCGAGCTGCTGAGTTTCTTAGATGCATATTCAGGATATCACCAGATCAAGCTGAACCCGACACACAGACTGAAGACCGCCTTCATCACGCCGTTCGGAGCCTTCTGCTACCTGACCATGACGTTCGGCTTAAGGAATGCTGGCGCCAACTTTCAGCGTTGCATGCAGAAGTGCCTCCTCAAGCAACTCGGCAAAAACGCCCACGTCTACGTAGATGATGTAGTGGTGAAGACAGAAAAGCGTGGGACACTGATGGAAGACCTCAAAGAAACCTTCGAGAACCTGCACCGATTCCAGATCAAGCTCAACCCTGAGAAGTGCGTCTTCGGAGTACCAGCCGGCCAACTCCTTGGCTTCCTGGTCTCTGAACGCGGCATAGAGTGCAACCCTGTGAAGATCAAGGCCATCGAGAGGATGGAGGTACCCAGCCGACTGTTAGATGTGCAGAAGTTCACCGGCTGTTTGGCGTCCATCAGCCGATTCATCAGTCGGCTGGGCGAGAAAGCTCTCCCTTTGTACCAACTGATGAAGAAAACCACCTTTTTTGAGTGGAACCACAAGGCGGACGAAGCATTTCTCCACCTGAAGAAGATGTTGACTGCTCCCCCTGTGCTGGCGGCTCCGACTCCTATAGAGCCCATGCTCCTATACATTGCCGCCACCAGCCAAGTAGTCAGCACAGTCATTATAGTCGAGCGCAAAGAGGAAGGCAAGGCGCTCCTTGTCCAGAGACGGGTATATTACCTGAGCGAGGTACTGTCGACCTCCAAGCAAAACTACCCTCACTACCAGAAGATGTGCTACGGCATGCACTTTGCCTCCAAGAAGTTGAAGCCTTACTTTCAAGAGCATCCAATTACTGTGGTGTGCACAGCCCCGCTGGCCGAGATCATCGGGAGCCGAGAAGCTTCTGGCCGAGTGGCCAAATCGGCCACAGAGTTGGCTCCCTACACCATCTACTACCAGCCCCGCACCACCATCAAGTCACAAGCGCTAGCCGACTTCCTCGTCGACTGGGCCGAGACCCAGTACCTGCCGCCAGCGCCCGACTCCACCCATTGGCGGATGCATTTCGACGGCTCCAAAATGTGCACCGGCTTGGGAGCCGGCATTGTCCTCACCTCCCCTGAAGGCGACAAGCTCAAGTATGTGCTGCAGATCCACTTCGCCGCCTCCAACAACGTCGCCAAATACGAGGCGCTCATTCACGGGCTCCGGCTTGCCAAAGAACTCGGCATTCACCAGATCCTGTGCTATGGCGACTCCGATTTGGTGGTCCAGCAGTCATCTGGCAACTGGGACGCCAAAGATGCAAACATGGCGAGCTACCGCTTCCTGGTGCAGCAACTCAGCGGATACTTTGAGGGGTGCGAGTTCCTTCACGTGCTAAGAAATAACAACGACCAAGCAGATGCCTTGGCACGAGTCGGCTCCACCCGCCAAGCGATACCGTTCGGCGTCGCTCTTCAGTGCCTCCTTAAGCCGTCTATTAAGCCTTCACCAGAATCAGAATCCATCTTTGTGCCGGCTCCCCCCGAAGAAGTCGGATCCGACTCAAGAGCCCCAGCAGACGGCCCCAAGAAAATCGCAGTCGAAGCCGACCCGGGGACTTCGGAACCCGGCCCGGGGACTGCGGCAACCGGCCCAAAGACTTCAGAACTCGGCCCAGGGACTGTGCCAATCGGCCCGGGGACTACGCCAGTCGGCCCGGGGACTTTGTCAACCCAGCAAGCGGCCGCAGACTCCAGCCTGCCGCCTCCCAGCCCAGCCGCCCTTGTCCAAGTCGCAGTGGTGGCGGTTGAAGAAATAGCAGCACCCTCATGGGCGCAGCCCATCCTCAAGTTTCTAATGAACAAAGAGCTGCCAACTGATGAAATCTTGGCTCGGCAAGTGCAACGCCGAGCGCCAGCCTACACCATAATCAACAGAGAGTTGGTCAGGTGCAGCGTCACTGGTTTCTACCAGCGCCGCGTTGAGCCAGAGCAAGGCCAAGCAATTCTCAGAGACATCCATCAAGGAGAGTGCGGCCACCATGCGGCTTCAAGAGCACTCGTCACCAAAGCCTGTCGGCACAGTTTCTTCTAGCCAACTGCCCTGTAAGAGGCCAAGGAATTAGTCCAAAAATCCAAGGGGTGCCAAAAGTTCCGCTCCAAGCCGCTTCAGCCGGCTTCTGCACTGAAGACCATCCCCATCGCCTGGCCCTTTGCAGTTTTGGGCCTGGACATGGTGGGACCATTCAGGACGGCCCGAGGCGGCCTAACTCACTTACTCGTCGCAGTGGACAAGTTCACCAAGTGGATAGAAGCAAAGCCCATCAAGAAGTTGAACGTACCGACTGCAGTAACTTTCATCGCCGACATCACGGTTCGGTATGGCATACCGCACAACATCATCACCGACAATGGCACAAATTTTGCTACGGGTGCCTTGGCCCATTTCTGCGCGATGGAGGGCATCCGACTGGACTTAGCGTCCGTTGCCATTCTGTAGTCAAACGGCCAAGTGGAGCGAGCAAACGGCCTCATCCTATCTGGCATCAAGCCTTGACTGGTCGAACCACTCGAGCGTTCGGCCGGCTATTGGCTTGAGGAGCTTCCAGCCATCCTCTGGAGTCTGCGCACGACTCCAAACAAGTCAACCAGCTTCACGCCTTTCTTCCTCGTCTATGGTGCCGAAGCCGTCATCCCGACGGACATAGAACTCGACTCTCCGCGAGTCACCATGTACACCAAAGAGGAAGCAGAAGAAGCACGTCAAGACGGTGTCGATCTGCTGGAAGAGGGCCGGCTATTGGCACACAGCCGGTCCAGCATCTAGTAGCAGAGTCTGCGCCGATACTACAACAGGAAGGTCAGGCCGAGATCTTTCCAAGAGGGCAACCTTGTGCTCCGACTGATCTAGCGAACAGCCGGCCAGCACAAGTTGTCGGCGCCTTGGGAAGGCCCCTTCATCATCAGCAAAGTGCTGGGAAACGACTCCTACTACCTAATCGACGCCCAGAAGCCGTGAGCACGCAAGAGGGACGACTCCGGCAAAGAGTCGGAACGGCCATGGA
The DNA here is from genome assembly GCF_002162155.2 of Triticum dicoccoides. Classification (NCBI taxonomy): domain Eukaryota; kingdom Viridiplantae; phylum Streptophyta; class Magnoliopsida; order Poales; family Poaceae; genus Triticum; species Triticum dicoccoides. The sequence goes on along the minus strand of NC_041389.1, from coordinate 571,616,576 downwards.
ACGCAAACCTTCTCCGAAGATTTTACAGTTGATGCAGTATGTACCACGCTATCCTTTGTATTAAAGTACCGAGACTTTGGGCCCCCGAGACGAGCTCGGGGACTGCCCTTTTTGTTATCTGTATGATAAGAATTATGCCTTTGAGTATGCTACTTTTTGTTATGCCGCTCGGCATCGGGTTCGACTAGTCGGCCCGGGGACTCGCCATCTTGCGCTATGAAATGCTTCCTGCAGTCAGACAAGTAGTGTGCGGCGCTTAATCCGTCTCCTGTCAGAAGCCGCAGCTCGCAGAGCGACTGTTGGTAGGCAGAGAGTAAGCAAGAATGAGTGCCCACACGAAAAAATGGCTAAGGAGTCAAAGCATAAGCATAGCCCAAGCCGGCTTCCAGCCTCTCTTTGCAGAGCCGACTCTCGAATAGTCGGCTTGCCGCCTTCTATCCAACTCACTAGTAGAAAAAGGGCCTACAGTCCCGGTTGGTGAGGGCCTTTAGTCCCGGTTCATGAACCGGGACTAAAGGTACGGTACTAATGCCCTGACCCTTTAGTCCCGGTTCAATCCAGAACTGGGACAGATGGGCCTCCACGTGGCCTGTCGCTGAGCCCAGGCAGGAGGGCCTTTGGTCCCGGTTGGTGGTACCAACCGGGACCAATAGGCATCCACGCGTCAGCATTTCTGTGGCTGGG
>NC_041389.1:571590508-571615425 GCF_002162155.2 Triticum dicoccoides | reverse complement strand
GGTTTGGGGGGTTTTGGGGGGTTAATTTAGGTGTTTCATATATTTTGCTATAGCTAGCTAATTAATAGAGAGAAGTGTCCTCTCTTTTGTCCGTGCTTGGTCGACGCTACGTACCATACATACATACATACATATAGAGAGGACTAGCTAGACACGCTAGTTAGCTAGTAAGCAAACAGAAGATCGTCATGAACATATATGCATACAAAGAGAAGTGATATCGACCACCTCTCCTTCTCCGAGAGATTGGTGGAACAAACAAGTTCTCGTATATCTATCCGACACTACCGGCTACATATATATAATCTCCTACAGTAGCTTCTCAAATCATTTATCAGGCACAGCATTCTCTGCCTTCCACTGCAGCAATTCGAGTACGGTACCGAGCTTTGTGTTGCCATCTTCGCAATTGGGGTACAACCCCTTTTTGTGATCCTCTAACATGCGATCGAACTTCAGCTTCTCCTTTTGACTTTCGCATTGTATCCTTGCATCGACAATGACCCGGCGGAGATCATCATCATCGGGCACATCGTCTGGTTCCTCTTGATCTTCAGCAGCTTCACCCGTTGCAGCACCATCGTGCGCATCGTCTGGTGCATCTTGATGTTCAGTAGCATCACCGTATTCAGGGGGCACATAGTTGTCATCGTACTCTTCTTCCTCGCCGTCTTCCATCATAACCCCTATTTCTCCGTGCCTCGTCCAAACATTATAGTGTGGCATGAAACCCTTGTAAAGCAGGTGGGTGTGAAGGATTTTCCGGGCAGAGTAAGACTTCGTATTCCCACATATAGGGCATGGACAACACATAAAACCATTCTGCTTGTTTGCCTCAGCCACTTCGAGAAAATCATGCACGCCCTTAATGTACTCGGAGGTGTGTCTGTCACCGTACATCCATTGCCGGTTCATCTGCGTGCATTATATATAATTAAGTGTGTCAAAAATCATTACAGAACATCATGAATAGATAATTAAGTGACCAAATTAATAGAAGTTCATCATCACATAAAAACCAAAGTAGATACATAGTTCTCATCTAACAACATAAAGCTCTGCAGAGGATCTAAATTAATTAAACCATACATTGAAACTATGTAAAACATTTCAATGCGAAAACAAATGCGATCATAATCGCAACCAAGGTAACAACTGATCCAACGGCATAATGATACCAAGCCTCGGTATGAATGGCATATTTTCTAATCTTTCTCATCTTCAAGCGCATTGCATCCATCTTGATCTTGTGATCATCGACGACATCCGCAACATGCAACTCCAATATCATCTTCTCCTCCTTAAGTTTTTTTATTTTTTCCTTCAAGAAATTGTTTTCTTCTTCAACTAAATTTAACCTCTCGACAATAGGGTCGGTTGGAATTTCCGGTTCAACAACATCCTAGATAAATAAAATCTATGTCACGTTGGTCGGCATAATTTTCATAAACAATAAATGAACCAATAGTTATGAAAAGATAATATATACCACATCCGAATCATAGACAGGACGAGGGCCGACGGGGGCGGATACCAAAACCATCGGCGCACTATATAAGATGCAATAATAAAAGTAAGAAAATAATACAAGTATCTATCTAAACAAACAAGTAATAATATTTTTCCTTTCAGAAAGAAGATAAGGACAAGAGGCTCACCACGGTGGTGCCGGCGATGAGATCGGCGCGGGTGATCGACAGCGGTGAAGACGGGGACGGGGCGTGACGGACCGCTAAACCTAGATAAATATTGAGGAAAATGGAGCTTGGCGGTCGAGCTTGGAGAGGAGAAACCTTAAGTAGTGTGGCTCGGGCATTCCATCGAACACCTTGTGTGCATAGGAGGTGAGCTAGAGCACCACCAAGCCCTCTCACCCTCGGCCAGAAAAAACAGAGCAGTGTGCTCTGCTCTTGCGCGAGGGGCTATATATAGGCAGAACCATTGGTCCCGGTTGGTGGCATGAACCGGGACTACAGGTAACCCTTTGGTCCCGGTTCATGCCACCAACCAGGACCAATAGTGGTGGGCCAGGAGCCAGGACCATTGGTCCCGGTTCGTCCCACCAACCGGGACCAAAAGGTCCGGACGAACCGGGACCAATGGCCCACGTGGCCCGGCCGTCCCCCTGGGCTCACGAACCGGGGCAAATAGCTCCATTGGTCCCGGTTCTGGATTGAACCGGGACTAATGGGCTAAACTGGCCTGGACGAAAGCCCTGTTTTCTACTAGTGACTTGTTAAAAGACTCGAAAAAGGCCAAGTACTTGCCTTCCCTAAAGTAGCCAAGCATTTGACGCAGCGGCAGTCCGCAGAGTAGTTGTCCGTCTGACAAAGCGGCGACTATGGGAAGGCGGCAAAGGAAAAAGCCAAAAGAGCAATGAGCAAGGAAAGATAGAAGTCGGATAGATATTTACATAACATAGGCCCTCGGCCAAGTTCAAAATACACCCCGCGGGTGAAATTGTGAAAATTAACAAGTTCTTTCAAAGACTACTAAAAGAAGATAAAATAAAGGCAAGACGGCAACCTAAGAAGCGGCAGACGGATTCGGAGGGTCCACGGAGACGGCAGTGTCAGGCGCCGGGGCGACCGGCTGGGTAGTCTCGGCTTGATCGTGTCCGGCGGCAGCCGGCCCGGTCGGACGCTGCTCGTTGCTGGAGGCGCGGTCGAGCTGAGGCTGGTCGCCCGCTCCGTCTTCTGGCGCCTCCGTCTCGCCTCCGTCCCCCGCCTCATCTTCCTCCTAGGCGCTGGAGCCGATCACCTCCATCGAGTCCTCGTCATAGTCCGGGTTCATCCCGAACCACTCCAGCGGCACCGCTTCGCTGTTCGTAGCCCGCTCAGGAACGAAGACGCTGGTGTTGGTGTAGTCGGCAATCGCCGCCGCATGCTCGATAAGGGCGCCTTCCACAGCCACCAGCTCTGCCTGGGCCTCTGACCGAAATGCGGCCAGCCGGTCTAGGTCCAGCCCTGGATACCAAGCCTTGACGAATTCCAAGGCCCGGCGCACTCCAGCCCGGGCCGAGGAACCCTTCCAAGCCTCAAGACGGCCAACTGTGACCTCCAGCCAGTCAGCAGTCCGACTGGGAGTGCGCAGAACCGGCATGCCCGGCCACAGAGCGGCAATCGCCTGAGCACTGGCGCGTTGAAGCCGGTGCAGCAGCTGATAGGACGACCGCAGACGAGTCTCGATGCTCAGGAGCTGCTCGTCGATGGTCAGGGGGGTGTTGGCGGCGATCTCCTCGCCATTTGCCCTCCACACCTCGCGATCAGCCTCGATGGCTCGAGTGACCGCCTGCGAGTGGCTGGGGAAGAAGTCTGGCAAAACAAGAAAGAAGCAAGAGAAAGAGTCAGGAGTCGGTTTGACTTGCAGTCGGCGGCTCAAAGAAAGAAAGCAAAGAAACTCACCGTCGACGATGTCTTCGATCTCATGGAAGCCGGAGGTCCGCATCGCCTCCTTGTCGGTCCAGGAGGAGCGCTCGCTTTCGAACTCGGCCAGGAGAGCGGTCTCTCTCTTCTCCGCCTCGTCCTGCGCCTTCTTGAGCAGCTCCTTCTGCTCCGCCAGCTGCGCGGCCAGCAGGTCGCGCTCCGTGGCGAGCTTGCCGCACTCCTCCTCCTTGGCGCGTAGGGCAGTGCTGGCTTCGCCCAATCGTTCCTGAAGAGAGGCATTGGCCTCTGAAGAACAAAAGAGAAAGGATGCTAAGTCCTTAGCAAAGAAGGTTGCCAGGAAGATCCGGCCCGACTGCTCAGCAGTCGGCCCGAAACTCGGGGACTACAGCCCGCGGGTGCGCCAGCGCGCCCCCACGAAAAAGAAGAAGAACTTACTCCGTCTCTCCGACAAGTCGGCAGTCCGCTTCCCCAGCTGCTCAACATTGCAGTTGAAGGCAGTGACGCGGAGGTTGTGATACTCCTGCGATAAACAATCAGACAAAGGTGAATATCCGGAACTCGCCAGATGGAGTTCCGGGCCGCCTGCTCTGCAGCCCCCATAGAGAAGAACGAAAAAAGACAAAGTAAAAGAAGAAAGCATACCCGAATAGCTGCTTGCGACGCCAGATGCGCCTTGGTGCAGCCCTGGATGGCCTCCCCCTCGGCTCACAGGTTCGCCTGGACGTCCAGGAGCGCCTGGTTCAGCGGACCGTCGCCGCCTCCTCGCACCCACCTAGTAGGCGCGACACTTCTCGCCTCGGCATCTAGGATGGCCGAGCTGGCGACGCCGGCCTCCAAGGGGCGTGGCGCCGAAATCGCCTTCTCAAGGCGGCGGCACGCTGGTGAGGGGACTTGAAGGAGCAACCTCGCCACCGCCTCGTCTTCAGTCGGCGGCACTGGCGGGCCTGCCGGCTGCTTACCATGCGCGCTCCCCGATGGCGGCAGAGGCGGCGGTGGCGGTGTGGCCGTGCCCGACACGGAGGCCTCGCCACCGTCCTTCTCCATGATGGGGTGCTCCCCGCCGACTTCTCCAGTCTGCCCCGTGAACTCCGGCGGCGGCGGCGCGGAGTTCAGCGGGATGACAAACAACGCCGATTGGCAGTGCGCGGTCTCCTTGGCCCGCTGTCTTGCTGCGACGGCGGCTTCGGCCTCCTCCAGCTTCTTCTGGGCGGAGACCGCCCCTTTCTCGGCCTCCGCCTTCTCCAGATGATCGGCCTCCTCCTCGTCGTGCTTCTCCCGCGCATTTCGCTCCGTCGCCTCCCGGAGGTCGGCGGCGGGGTCAATCCGCCGAGTATTGGCGGATGTCTCGGCCGACCCCATGATAGAGGGGACGGCGACCCTCTCAAGAGAAAGACGGGTGTCGGTGTCAAAACCGGCGGATCTCGGGTAGGGGGTCCCGAACTGTGCATCTAGGCGGATGGTAACAGGAGACAAGGGACACGACGTTTTACCCAGGTTCGGGCCCTCTTGATGGAGGTAAAACCCTACGTCCTGCTTGATTAATATTGATGATATGTGTTACAAGAGTGGATCTACCACGAGATCAAGGAGGCTAAACCCTAGAAGCTAGCCTATGGTATGATTGTTGTTCGTCCTATGGACTAAAGCCATCCGGTTTATATAGACATCGGAGAGGGCTAGTGTTACACAAAGTCGGTTACAACGGTAGGAGATCTTCATATCCGTATCGCCAAGCTTGCCTTCCACGCCAAGGAAAGTCCCATCCGGACACGGGACGAAGTCTTCAATCTTGTATCTTCATAGTCTTGGAGTCCGGCCCATGATGATAGTTCGGCTATCCGGACACCCCCTAGTCCAGGACTCCCTCAGTAGCCCCCGAACCAGGCTTCAGCGACGACGAGTCCGACGCGTATATTGTCTTCGGCGTTGCAAGGCGGGTTCTCCTTCAAACTTCATGTTCCCGCCGAATAGTGTCCAGCTTCCTTATAAATGTTGTGCTCCTTGGCTTCTACGCCCAATAATGGCCTTCTTCCATGTGTCGTATGAATGCGAAAAGCTAGGGTATTTTTACATTTTATCCCCTAGCCGTGCGAACGAGCCGCCTATAAGAGAGGCGAGGATCTAGATCCAACTCACACCATCCTCCTTCCGCAAGTACTCATCGAAGCGCCTCTGACAAAAATCCATTCTATCATGGATAGTCGACGCGGCTCCTCCTCTCGCGCTCCTAGCCCTAAGCCAGGAGATTGGGGGAGATGCTCAGTTCCACACAGCGAGCTAGTGGCGCTCCAAACCGAGGGATATCTTCCCCCAGCCTTCATGGTTCCGGTTCGAGCCGGACTGGCCACCTTCAGGGGTGGAAAGCAGGCGGAGAGCGTCCCCAACCCTTCCAAAGGAGAGCGGGTATGCTTCGTCCCTTATCTAATAAGGGGACTCGGATTTCCCATACACCCGTTTCTCCGGGGGCTCCGGGAGTTCTATGGACTCCAGCTTCACCACCTCACACCTGCCTCCATTTTGCACATCGCAGGCTTTGTAGCTCTTTGCGAGCTGTTCTTGGGCATCGAGCCCCATTTTGCACTGTGGAAGAGATTGTTTTGCCTCGTACCCCGTTCTCACGAGGGGTCGATATATCAAGTGGGCGGAGCCGAAATATGGCGCATCGCCGAGACCGGATATCTATCCGGCACCCCGAAGAAGGCGTCCGAAGACTGGCCTTCGGAATGGTTCTACATGGAGGACGCCCCTCTGCCGGACCCAGTTCGGATCGGCCTCCCGGAGTTCAGCAATGCTCCCTTGAAGAAACGCCTGAGTTGGCGCCCACGGAGCCCTCAACGGGAGGATGATGGGAGCGTCCATTATCTGATGGGACGGATTAGTTTACTGGCCCACTCTGGATTGACCATGATTGGAATCATGGCCACGTGCATTATGCAAGGGGTGCAGCTGCTCCAATATAGGGGCCACCCTATGTGGGATTTCAACGGGGAAGATGACGCCACCCGTCATGGCCGCAGAGGGCCGGGCTCGGCAGCCGATCTAGTAAAGATCCTGTCTGGCTTGTACAAGGGGGAGGAGGAGGACTTCCTCCACGAGTCCATTGAATGGATTCTCCATGAATAACCCTCGGAGCTGGGTAAGTGGACGTTTATCTACCCGAACCATACTTCCAAAGTCAAGTATTTTACTTTATGATTTTGACGCAGGAGCTGCGCCGGGATGTGGAGGGCATACAAAGCCTAACTCCACAGCCCGAGGATCCGGAATGATCCCTTGATCCGGCCTTCGAAGAGGATCCGGACATAAAGGTGGAGCTGATTGACGGGGTGTTCCACCAACTTAGCATGGACAATGCTCTAGTCGCCATTACGGCTGACTACCCTGGTTTGTTTCCGGCCTCCTAGGTGACTACGACCGAGGTCTCGACACCATCATTTGATCCATGCTCAATTCTGACCATCCTATACTGATGGTGCATCGGAGGAGGTGCCTTTAAGGTGGGAAGCCGAACCCGCGGCGGCTGACCAGCAAGGGTCAATTCAGCCCAGCAGGCGGAAGAGGAGTGCGACGCGAACCGAAACGTCGGCGCAACGGTACGGTGCACCGCTGTTTTTAAGGGAAGGATCCCTAGGAGGTATATTAATGCTCATAACTTTTCCAGGAGAAAGAGCGCTCGCCGGACAGTGTCCGGAGAGGTTGCCAATCAAGCCTCCGCCAGCCATGCTCCAACGCGTGGTCCGGAAGGGGAGGCGAATACAAGGCATGAGCCGGATGCTCCTCCGACAGAGGATGCCGACAGGCTGTCCGCCACCCCGGAGAGCGCCATGAATCACAGGCGTCGCCGAACAGTTCTTCGTGACGCGTGTTTCTCCCCGGAGGCGTTGAATGCCTTTGATGCGGGAGACGTGCACCTCCGTGCTGCTCAAGATGGTTTAACCAGAGCCACGGAGCAGTATGTGAAAGACATACGGGTAAGTAATTTTAATAGTTATATATGCCAGTAGGCCCCGAGACTTAAAATAGTTTAAATAACTGATTTAAGGATCATTTAATATGCAGGATCTTACGGAGAAGAATACCCACCTGTCCTAGGAGCTTCAAGAGTGCAAAGCCCAACTTGAGGCCGCACTGGCTGCCACAGGGGGAGCCACAGAGACCCCCGCTGGTAATACGTACTTCGAAAAGAAAATAGTTAACAAAGTGCGGCGTGTGCGTAAATCTGACAATAATATTGCAGAGGGCGCCGGACTAGATCCGGACAAGCAACAGCTACTGCTTCAGCTGAAGGCCGGCGAGAGGGTGCTTATGAAGGTGCAGCAGGAGAGGAATAAGCTCCAAGATGCCCACACCCAGCTAAGAGAAGAGCTGAAAGATGTTCGGGCCCAGCTGACTGGCTCCGTGAAGGAGAATCAGTGGCTTCGTCGCGGCATTTATAGTAAGTGCTTGAGCAAATTCCTTTGAAAAGAAGAATCCAGCGAGGAAGTCGATTAACAGAAATGTGTCTTTAGGTGTGCTGACAGGTCGCCCTGCGGAGGAAATGCCCAGTTCAACGGGTGATCAACTTCCCGAGCTGGTGCAACTGTTCGAACGTGTTCGGCAGGCGATGAGTGGCGTCGTTCAGGCCTTATGGCCTTCCGTCTCCCTACCTGAGGGCCTTGGAGTGCTTGCTGAAAAGCTTCAGGGAGTACGGCGACGTCTTCGTTTGTGGAAGATATTGGCCTGCCGTCGAGGCGCCAGGGAGGCCTGGGCCATGGTGAAGACGCGGTACCCGAAGGCTGACCCAAACCACATGGCCGAGGTCGGACCTGTGGGGCCTGATGGGAAGGAGATCCCTGTGAGCTTGATGTACGGCCAAGTAGAGCTGGCCGCGAAATATTCCCATCAGGACTATAAATTAGACAGCCTGTTAGATGGGATTGAAGAGGAGTACAATCAGTCAGTTTGACGATGTAATTTTAAAATGACAAATAGAATGCCTTTTAGCCGGATTGTAGATCGTTTGTCTTTGCGGACCTTTTCGCTTCAACCTCGGGACCCAACAGTCCAGAGTGTGTCCGAATACCCTTACGACTATAAAAGAACCGGGGCGTGCATGGAGACAAGGCGTCGGGGTCATAATTGCTTTATCAGACAAGTGCCCAACTAGCTATGTTATATTACATGGTTAGTAAGAAACATCTTCCAGGGAGAATAGTTCCGTTAAGGGTTCCTTTCCCTGGGAGGCATGCCCTAAAGAGCATGTCCGGACTGCGAAAGCAGAAAAAGCATATGGGGGCAGATAAATAAGTAAGTAATAAATCATCTTTCAAGTCACCGACCGAATATTCTCTTAAGAACGCTAGCTTTCGGCTTCACCTAGTCTGAGGTACACATCCGGCTGACCCGACAGTAACAATCACAGAGGTGCTCCCTTTACCTCCTAGCCGAACAATCGGGAACGTAGGGGTAAGCATAGGAGCCAGGCAACCCAGCTTGGCCAAAACTTAAGTCATATTGATGCATATAATGGTGAATAAAAGGTACATGCGGAAGTATGACACATGTGTTGGGCATGAAGCCCGTATAAATAAGCTTCTGTTAAAGAAGCCCCCAGGTATAATGAGTGCTAGGAGCACATCAAGTGTGTGCGAACAATGTGCAAATCAGCCTATCAAAGGTATGGAAAAAAAGTGGGAACAAGGAGGGGGACAAGAGACAGTGAAAATGTAAAAAGGTGGACGGAGGAGTGGGACGAACTCTGAGTCCGGCGTTAGGCGTAGAATCTTCGGAGACGGGCTGCGTTCCATGGGTTCGGCTCGAGTCGATTGTCAGATGCGTTACGTAGACGGTATGCTCCTCCGGTCAGGACTTGGTCGATGATGAAGGGACCTTCCCACTTGGGCTTAAGTTTGTCCTTTTTCTTGTCTGGCAGGTGTAGAACAAGTTCGCCAACATTGTAAGTTTTGGCCCGTACTTCTCTGCTTTGATATCTTCGAGCCTGCTACTGATAGAATCAGGAACGAGCTTTTGCCACGTCCCGCTCCTCCTCTAAGGTGTCCAAACTATGCTGCCGATCCAACTCGGCTTCTCTTTCTTTGTACATGCGCACGCGAGGTGAGTCATGAATTATATCGCAGGGCAGAACTGCCTCTGCGCCGTACACCATAAAAAATGGTGTGAATCCGGTAGTGCGGTTTGGTGTGGTCCGTAGCCCCCAGAGTACGGAGTCGAGTTCCTCTACCCAGTGCGTGTTAGATTCCTTGAGGGACCGCACTAGTCTGGGTTTGATGCGGCTCATGATTAGACCATTTGCTCGGTCAACTTGACCGTTAGTTTGGGGGTGATAGACTGAAGCGTAGTCGAGCTTGATGCCCATGTTTTTGCACCAGAGTGTAACCTCGTCGGCCGTGAAATTCGTGCCGTTATCAGTGATGATGCTGTGGGGGACGCCAAAACAGTGTACTACCCGGATATGAAGTCTATCACAGGTCCGGATTCTGCCGTTTTAACCGGCTTGGCCTCTATCCATTTGGTGAATTTGTCCACCATGACCAATAAGTATTTGTGCTTGTGGGTTCCCCCTTTAAGGGGTCCAACCATGTCAAGCCCCTAGACTGCGAACGGCCAGGTAATGGGTATAGTTTTTAGGGCGGTGGGTGGCATGTGGCTCGGATTAGCAAAGAGCTGGCAACCGACGCATCGTTGGACTAAGTCCTGAGCATCTGCCCGGGCTGTCGGCCAATAAAATCCTCTACGGAAGGCCTTGCCTACAAGGGCCCGGGCTGCCGCGTGGTGCCCGCCGAGTCTGGCGTGAATTTCAGCAAGGCGATTTCGCCCTTCCTCTTCGGAGATACACCTTTGAGGGACTCCGGTTGTGCTTTTCTTATAAAGTTCTCCCTCATGGACCTTGTAGGCTTTAGATCGCCGAACTATGCAGCGGGCCTCATTTTGGTCTTCGGGAAGTTCCTGCCTGATTAACTAGCCTAGGAATGGTTCCGTCCACGGGGCAATTACTGCCATTATTTCGTGGGCTGAAGGTGTTATTTGATAGGCTGAGCCGCCGATTGTGTCAGAATGGTCTGAGTTAGGTGATGCAGCTGGATACGGATTGTTATTTCCAGACTCCTCTTCCCATAATACAGATGGCCTAAAGAGCTGCTCCAGGAAGATGTTTGGAGGGATGGCGTCGCGTTTTGCGCCGATGCATGCCAACACGTCTGCTGCCTGGTTATTATCCCGGGCTACATGGTGGAATTCGAGTCCTTCGAACCGAGCTGACATTTTTAGGACGGCGTTGCGGTAGGCAACCATTTTCGGATCTTTGGCGTCGAAGTCTCCATTTACTTCAGATATTGCGAGGTTTGAATCCCCGCGCACCTCTAGGCGTTGAATGCCCATGGAGATTGCCATCCAGAGGCCATGTAGAAGGGCCTCGTATTCGGCTGCATTGTTGGAGTCCATGTACATTATTTGAAGTACGTATTGGACTGTGTCTCCGGTTGGGGATGTCAAGACGACGCCAGCCCCCAAGCCAGCCAACATTTTGGATCCGTCGAAATGCATGATCCAATTGGAGTACGCGCCGTACTCTTTAGGGAGTTCGGCTTCGGTCCATTCGGCGATGAAGTCAGCCAGAACTTGCGACTTTATAGCTCGCCGTGGTTTGTAGGTTATGTCAAATGGTAAGAGCTCAATGGCCCATTTTGCAATCCTGCCCGTTGCGTCGCGATTGTTTATAATGTCGTTGAGAAGTACTTCAGAGGCCACCGTTATGGAACACTCTTGAAAGTAGTGTCGCAACTTCCGGGATGCCATGAACACCGCATACGCTATCTTTTGATAATGTGGGTACCGGGACTTGCATGGAGTTAAGACAGTGGATACGTAGTACACTGGTTTTTGAAGAGGGAATCTGTACCCTTCTGTTTCTCGTTCGACGACGAGTACCGCGCTGACAACTTGATGTGTTGCTACGATATATAATAACATAGGTTCGCCCAGGTTGGGCGTGGCCAGGACCAGATTTGTTGCCAGTATGGCCTTGATTTCTTCGAGTCCGGCCGTGGCAGCATCCGTCCATTCGAAGTGTTCGGTGCGCCGGAGGAGGCGATAGAGGGGCAGAGCCTTTTCTCCCAAACGGGAGATGAAGCGGCTTAGAGCCGCTACGCATCCAGTTAGTTTTTGTATTTGCTTGAGGTCTTTTGGGATATCCAATTGTGACAGAGCTCGGATCTTGACTGCGTTTGCTTCAATTCCCCTACTGGATACAATGAAGCCCAAAAGCTTTCCGGCTGGTACTCCGAAGACAGATTTTTCCGGGTTGAGCTTAATGTCATATGCTCGAAGGTTATCGAATGTGACCCTCAAGTCGTCTACTAGAGTTTCGACGTGTTTGGTCTTGACGACCACATCATCTATGTACGCCTCTACTGTTTTGCCTATCTGGGTAGCCAGACATGTCTGAATCATGCGCTGATATGTTGCACCGGCGTTTTTGAGTCCGAAGGGCATTGTGTTGAAGCAGAATGGCCCATATGGAGTAATGAATGCTGTTGCGGCCTGCTCTTTTTTCGCCATCTTGATTTGATGGTATCCGGAGTATGCGTCGAGGAAGCACAATGAATCGTGCCCTGCGGTAGCATCGATGATTTGGTCGATGCGAGGGAGAGGGAAAGGGTCCTTTGGATAGGCCTTGTTAAGGTCATTGAAATTGACGCAAAGGCGCCAGGATTCCTTGGTAAGACGAAAGCCGTCCACTATCGGACTGAGGACCAATGTGGTTGGTGCTCTAGCTGTTCGGAATTTAGGTTCGTCGCTGGCATTGAAGGTGATAGCCGTGTCACTCCATGGATTTGTTGTTGCTACTTGGTAGACTTCGGCAAGGCTGCGGATTGTTCGTTTGCGCATGTTATTTGACACGAAAGTCTCGAAGACTGTTAATACCGTACTAGTACTGCTGGGCTGGTTGCCCGGGGGCTAAGAAGCCTTCGCCACTTTTGGCCACCTGTCGTAGTATCCAACATGCTCGAAGGCTATGTGTTGGGGTGGCGCCCTCCGTACTGTCGATTTTGCAGGGTCCGTTGAGCCATCCCTCCAGTACGGTTCTGTACCCTTTAGGGGGTTTTTGCTTTTTGGTTTTTAACCCAGGTGCTTGAGTATGACGCACCCTTTTATTTCGGACTGGGGTTGTATTCAGGGCCGGATTATCCCAAAACCTAGTTTCGGTTTTCCAGGCACTCTCCATCGCGCAGTATTTTTGTACAATGGTCGCTAGGTCGGCGAAGCATGTAACTTCGCGATGACTGATGGCGTTTATGATTCCCTTGTCCATGCAATTGTTGCAGAAAATTGAAATCGCGCTTTCTTCACGGCAGTCCATTACCCTGTTCATAACCAGGAGGAATCTGGCCCAGTAATGATGTACTGTTTCATCGGGCTCTTGCCGTATTTGAGATAGATCGCTTATGTTTGGGTGGGCAGGTGGAATTAAGTTCGGAACCCCGCTCGATCTGAGGCTCAAAGGCCAAGAAGCTTCCGGATTTGGAAGCTTGGTTTGTTGGATGCTTTCCAACAAATCTGGTCCGATGCCTGACTTTAGGTTTAGTATTTGATTGGCGTCCGTCCCTCCGCGGGAATCCGGCATGGAGGGATCGGGAATCCGGACATAGTTGGTTTTTAACATAGAAGAAGAGTCGCCGCATTGTTCCTCTACCACAACAACGTGGTGGGTAACCTGGGGAGAGTAAATTTCTCTCAGATTGGTTTTAAGCCCAATCTGATCGTAGTCGGTAGCGACTCCCAGGGTGGCGATGCGATCCAAGAGCTCGTTTACGGAGGAGAGCTCAATCGGATCTAGCTTCTCGGTGTATTCCGAGCTGACGTGAAGATCGCTTTTAATGACCTGAGAGGTCATTGTCGGAGCGGTGGCCAAACAAGCGGTCATAAGGAAACCGCCTAGCCGGATAGTCTGGCCGGCGGCTAAAGCTCCCTTGACGACGGTTCCGTCTTTAAAGACCGGAAAAGGCATCCTTCCTGATGGCGACGGCACAGAGGAACTCTCAGTGAAAGCACCAATGTCGGTGTCAAAACCGGCGGATCTCGGGTAGGGGGTCCCGAACTGTGCGTCTAGGCGGATGGTAACAGGAGACAAGGGACATGATGTTTTACCCAGGTTCGGGACCTCTTGATGGAGGTAAAACCCTACGTCCTGCTTGATTAATATTGATGATGTGTGTTACAAGAGTGGATCTACCACAAGATCAAGGAGGCTAAACCCTAGAAGCTAGCCTATGGTATGATTGTTGTTCGTCCTACGGACTAAAGCCATCCGGTTTATATAGACACCGGAGAGGGCTAGGGTTACACAGAGTCGGTTACAATGGTAGGAGATCTACATATCCGTATCGCCAAGCTTGCCTTCCACGCCAAGGAAAGTCCCATCCGGACACGGGACGAAGTCTTCAATCTTGTATCTTCATAGTCTTGGAGTCTGGCCGATGATGATAGTTCGGCTATCCGGACACCCCCTAGTCCAGGACTCCCTCAAGGGGCCCTGAAGCAAAGAAGGAATGAAACAGACTCGGAAAAGGTTCATCAAAGAAAACAAGACGAAGGCAGAGAGCACTTATGCAAAGACTAGCGGCGGCTTCTTCACTTCCTTGCGGAAGCGGTTGGCCTTCGCGACCGCCTCCTCCCGCTTGGTTGTGGCGGCCGCCCCCTTGAACTTCTTCGGCCGGCCGCCGAGCAAACTCGGCGCAGCCCGGCGCTTCTTCACGCCTGAGGGAGTCCTGGACTAGGGGGTGTCCGCATAGCCAAACTATCATCATCGGCCGGACTCCAAGACTATGAAGATACAAGATTGAAGACTTCGTCCCGTGTCCGGATGGGACTTTCCTTGGCGTGGAAGGCAATCTTGGCAATACGGATATGTAGATCTCCTACCATTGTAACCGACTCTGTGTAACCCTAGCCCTCTCCGGAATCTATATAAACCGGAGGGTTTTAGTCCGTAGGACACAACAACAACTACAACAATCATACCATAGGCTAGCTTCTAGGGTTTAGCCTCCTTGATCTCGTGGTAGATCCACTCTTGTACTACCCATATCATCAATATCAATCAAGCAGGAGTAGGGTTTTACCTCCATCGAGAGGGCCCGAACCTGGGTAAAAACATCGTGTCCCTTGTCTCCTGTTACCATCCGCCTAGACGCACAGTTCGGGACCCCCTACCCAAGATCCGCCGGTTTTGACACCGACATTGGTGCTTTCATTGAGAGTTCCTCTGTGTCGTTGCTTATAGGCCCGATGGCTCCTTCATTCATCACCAACGACGCGGTCCAGGGTGAGACCTTTCTCCCCGGACAGATCTTCGTATTCGGCAGCTTTACACTGCGGGCCAATTCACTTGGCCATCTGGAGCAGATTGAAAGCTATGCCCCTGGCCACCAGGTCAGATTCGGAAGCTTGAATTTCATGGCTGACATCCATGGAGACTTGATCTTCGACGGATTCGAGCCACAGCCGAGCGCGCCGCACTATCTCGATGGGCATGATTTAGCTCTACTGCCGGACAGTGCCCTGGAGGCCGCACACGAGTCTGCTCCGACCCTTAATTCGGAGCCGACTGCGCAGATCGAGGATGGGTGGCTAGACACCGCCTCGGGGGCTGCTACACCTACGGCGATGGAGCCGAATACTGACCTTGTCCCTTGTGAAGCTCGTGACTCCGAGGTGCCGGATTCCTCGCCGGACTCCGAACCTCCCGCGCCCCCTCCAATCGAATCCTATTGGGCGCCGATCATGGAGTTCACTTCTGCGGACATCTTTCAACACTCACCTTTCGGCGACATTCTGAATTCGCTAAAGTATCTCTCGCTATCAGGAGAGCCCTGGCCGGATCACGGTCAGGATGGTTGGGATGCGGACGACGAAGAAATTCAAAGCCCACCCACCACCCACTTTGTATCCACTGGCACGATCTAACCGACATGCTAGACTACGACTCCGAAGACATCGACGGTACGGACGGCGATGCCGGAGACGACCAAGAACCAGCGCCTACGGGGCACTGGATGTCACGCCCAATATGCGACCCTATCCAAAAGGAACTCGAAGGTCCCACCAAGGATAGACACGCATATTGAAACGCTTTTGCAAGGTGGATATCATTACATCAACATTACATAATAGATGGGGATACATACAAGAGGCATACAATGCCACACAAATACAACATCACAATACATAAGAGCATCATCCAGCTACGGATGAAACACAAACGGAAACTCAAACGACATCTACCCTACTAGCCCAGGCTGCCGACCTGGAACCTATCCCCTGATCGAAGAAGAAGTAAAAGAAGAACTCAACGCAAGCAAGCATCGCTCTCGCGTCAGGATCATCGCACAACCTGTACCTGCAACTGTTGTTGTAGTAATCTGTGAGCCACGAGGACTCAGTAATCCCATTACCATGGGTATCAAGACTAGCAAAGCTTAAAGGGAAAGGAAGGGGTAAAGTGGTGAGGTTGCAGTAGCGACTAAGCATATATGGTGGCTAACATACGCAAATAAGAGCGAGAAGAGAAGCAAGAGGAACGGTCGTGAAGCTAGCAATGATCAAGAGGTGATCCTGAACTCCTACTTACGTCAAACATAACCCAAAACCGTGTTCACTTCCCGGACTCCGCCGAGAAGAGGCCATCACGGCTACACACATGGTTGATGCGTTTTAATTCGGATCTGGTGTCAAGTTATCTACAACCGGACATTAACAAATTCCCATCTGCCAATAACCGCAGGCACGGCTTTCGAAAGATAATACCCTGCAGGGGTGTCCCAACTTAGCCCATGATAAGCTCTCGCGATCAACGAAGGATATACCTTCTCCCAGGAAGACCCGATCAGACTCCGAATCCCGGTTTACAAGACATTTCGACAATGGTAAAACAAGACCAGCAAAGCCGCCCGATGCGTCGACAATCCCGATAGGAGCTGCACATATCTCGTTCTCAGGGCAACACCGGATAAGTCAAGCTACGAGTAAAACCAGCCCTCGAGTTACCCCGAGGTGGCCCCGCAGGCTGCTCGGTTCGAACCAACACTTAGACAAGCACTGGCCCGGGGGGGGCTAAAATAAAGATGACCCTCGAGAGAGCGACTCCCAAGGGAAAAGTAGGTGGTGGTGAGGCAAATGGTAAAACCAATGTTGGGCCTTGCTGGAGGAGTTTTATTCAAAGCGAACTGTCAAGGGGGTCCTATAAATCACCCGACCGCGTAAGGAACGCAAAATCCGGGAACATAACACTGGTATGACGGAAACTAGGGCGGCAAGAGTGGAACAAAATACCAGGCATAAGGCCGAGTCTTCCACCCTTTACCAAGTATATAGATGCATTAATCATATAAGAGATATTGTGATATCCCTACCAAAATCCTGTCCACCAAGGAGAAATCTTCAACTTCACCTGCAACTAGCAACGCTATAAGAGGGGCTGAGCAAAAGCGGTAACATAGCCAAACAACGGTTTGCATAGGAAAGGTGTCAAATGTTAGAGGTTCATGGCAATATGGGAGGCTTGATAAACAGGTAATAGGTAGCGCAGCAAAGCGATAGAACAAAGCAACTAGCATAGCAATGATAGTAGTGAGATCCATGGTAGTGGTCATCTTGCCTGAAATCCCGCAAGGAAGAAGAACAAGTCCATGAAGAAGACGAACGGATGAAGCCGAACCAAGCGTAGACGAACGAATCCTCATGATCGCAACGAAACGGGAACTATCGAGAAGAAGCACACAACATAGTAAACACACCACACATATACAAGACATGATCCGCAACCAAGCATGATGCAAAACAAGACTACATGAAGCTACTCATGGCAAGAGATGATGCAAAAAAGAGCAACACATCAAAGCAAGTTTAAATGAGGCCGGGAACAACATATAACAATTCCGGTAAGTCCTCATATGCATATTTCGAATTTGGTCCAGATCTGAATAAACATTATGTTCAAGTTGTTAAGCAGCAAGTTAAGATGCACCAAGATGATCTACACGAGATTCTAGTCAAGTTACATATAAAGTTTATTAGATTTGGAGCTACGGCCTAGAAGATATGAGCAAAACAAGTTAAACATGGCATTGATGCAAAATGCACCCAAACACCAAGCAAACACACCAAAACAATGATTCAACATGATAATATGAAGCTACATGCAATTCTAAGCAAGTTTCATATAGAGCACACTCAAAACGGAGCAACGGCTCAACACACACACACTACAAGTTATAGCAACAATCTGTTCAAAACAGCAACTAGGCATATTGCAAGCATCAAAACAATAAGCTACAACATCTCAACATGAAAACAAAAGAAATGGGCATGAAGTACAGGTAAAGTATTACAAAACATGAACACTGAGCTAGCTCCGGAAACTACTAGAACATGCTCAAACACACATGGCAAGATTGCAAATGATAACAGTTCAGACTTTGCAGAAAATAACATCAGGTTGCAATGTTTGGAGCTATCAAACAACATGTTACAGGAACTTAACATGGCAAACAAAGTCATGGCATGAATATACTAATAGCATATAACAAAAGTCCCTTACTGACCATGATCCAAAAAGGATCAGAAGATATGATGGCACCCATGTAAACATGGCAAATTATATGACAGATTCACATGGCAGGAACAACAATAAGTAGGCATGTTGATGAGCTTGAACCAATCACCACAGAGCAATACATGTAATGGAAAGGCAACCAACAGTAAGAAGACATGTTTGTGAAGCTAAGCATGGCAATAGCAAGTTCATAGGGTGCATGGAACACTAGGAAATCACATGGCAAAACTGAACTTAATGTTAACAGGCTGACAACAACATCATTTAGCAAGTTTGGAGCAAGATATGAACAATCTACAGGAAGCTAGAAATGCAACCAGAGGCATGAATGAATAGAGCATAACCATATGTACAAAACATCCTTACTGAAGTATCTCAAAATATGCATGGATCTCTCTGTAGCATCAAGTTTACATGGCATCAAAATAACAGCAGAACAGGGACTAAAATCAGCAACATCACGATGCCTAGTTTGCATCCTTGTGATAGTCACAAAATTTATCACTAAAATACATGGTAAGCACCTCTGTAAAGAAGACATAGCATAGATCAAAACACATCTAGACATCAACCTCATAGGATGCACACATCAATCATGGCAAAAATGACAAAACAGCATGTTCTGTTAACTGACAGCAGACAACATCATGAAGCACTCTTGCAACAATGATTCAGGCATCAAGATAGACTCAAATGAACATGATGCAATGGAATGAAATATAGTAATCGTTGAGTCGAACAATTTGACATATTATACGCACAAAACGGAGCTACGGATGAAGAGATACGACATGAGGAACAAGGCATGAAAATGCAAGAAACTGGGGACTTGGCAGAAAATCACCTCCGGGAAAAAGTCAACCCGGGGCGGAGGCGTGCGGGACGAGGAGATCCAGGGCAGGGACGGGGGCGTTTGGTTCAGTGAGCTGGTGGATCTCGTCCACCTTCCGGATCCGGCCGGAGTAGAGCTCCGGCGAGGCGAGGAGGGAGGAGCGGTGGCGCTCGGGGCATGCCCGAGATGGCAGGGACGGCGAGGAGGTGGGGCTCGGCCGCGGTGGAGCTCGGCGAGGCGCCGACGGACGGCGGCAGTCGCCGGCGAGCAAGGGAGGCGCCGGCAGAGGCGACGCACGCGGCCGCTGCGGGGCGGCGCGGCCCGCGAGAGCTGGCGGCGGGGCTGGAGAAGGGCGGCGCAGGGCCGGCCGGGGACGGCGGGCGGCGCCGACGCCGAAGCGGCGGCGAGCGGCGGCTCGGGGCAGCGGGGGTGGCCACGCTGCGCCCTCTGATTTGTTGGGCGGGGCGGCGCGGACGTGTCCGGCCAGGGGCGGACGCGTCCGGCAGCGAAGAGGGAAAAAGCTAGGGTTAGGAGTGGAATTGATCCGCGAATTTCGGGGGAGGGGCATATTTATAGGTAGAGGGAGCTAGGAGAGTCCAAATGAGGAGCGGTTTTTGGCCACGCGATTGTGATCAAACGACCGAGAGCATGGAGGGGAGTTTGCTGGGTTTTGGGCCACTTTGGAAGGGGTGTTGGGCTGCAAAGAAAGAGGGGGTTACGGGCTACGCGGTTAACCGTTGGAGTATCAAACGAACTCCAAATGGCATGAAACTTGACAGGCGGTCTACCGGTGCTATACCAAGGCTGCTTGGCGAACGTTTAACACCCGCACACGAAACAAGGTCTGAGAGGGGGGCGACGGGGCACGCGCGAGAGGTCTGAACTCCGAACGGACAACGGAGAGAACCGGGAGAACCCGAACGGATGCAAGTTTTTGAAAACATGCAGATGAAATGCAGATGATGACATGACAAAATGCAACACGCAAGCAAATAACAAGACAATGACAACGAATAACTGGCGGACACCTGGCGCATCGAATCTGGGCGTTACAACACTCCTCCACTAACAAGAAATCTCGTCCCGAGATCTTAGGACCAAGACGGAAGGGATAAGGAAAGAATATCTGACAAATGGAATAATTCGAAAGGATAGCATGAAGCTAAAACCACGAAACTTCGCGAGAACAGACAAGATTTAGAGGAAAAACTCTTCTTCGGTCTTCAAAGATGAGAAAGACGACGAGAAACACCACCGAAATTGTTGCGAAACTCCGGAAGAACGGAAAGCAAAGAGGTTGAGCCAACAATGAAATGATCTTGGAAGCGATCTTGGAGATGGCATCTGATGAATGAGATTCATTCTTACGTCACACTTTGAAAAGAAGTGAGAATAACTCCAGGGGAATTAGAAGAGTCAGGTAAGATCCTGGGAAAAGACATGTGGGTTAGGGCCCACTAAAAGAGAAAACACCGTTGAAAAAGGATTGTTGAAGAGATAGATGATGCACCGGAAGGAATGAAATATTTGAATGAGGTGAGAACCTCGAATTAATTGAAACACAGACGAATCTCCTGAGATTTCTTGAACACTCCGGAAGGATAAACTGGCGAGAGGCACACGAGCAAGGAGAACACATGATCCAAGGAAAAGAATATGATCACCCGAAAAACTTGAATTGAGTCCACCGGAGAAGAAAAGAGATGAAGAATGTCCACCGAGACGAGAATTCACCGGTTGAAATGATTGACGAAGGACTGAAGAGGCTCCACACTTATGAAATTGATGGTCGAAATAGACTCAGGCTCCGAGAAGAAAAGGGGTGGGAGGGCGGGAAAACAAAATCAACTTGGAAGGGGAAATCGACGAATATCTTGAAGAGAAAACACCGTTTGAAATCATTGAGGAAAGAAAGCAAAGATTTCACACGAGTAGGATGGATACTCGATTACGAACTCCGGCTTCAAGAAGAAAAGGGAGGGCGGGTGGGAAAAGAAAACAACTGAGGATTGAACTTGGCAACGATGAAGGGGCTCGAGTCGACTTGACGAGAAATGCACCGGATCAAAAGAGCTGAGAACCAACGATCGGAAAACCAACTGCGTGATCCTAAAGAAAATTTGAGAGGGAAGAGAAGTAATTCAAAACACCTACGTCAAGATTCCTGACCAGAGCGACGAAGGGGCTGAGGAGTAAAAAGAATTCTTACTCTCCGATATAACTAGACTCCGAAAAACAGTTTTTTTCTAGACTCAACAACGGCCAAACTACACGATCAATCAAGGGGGCTCCTAGGGTCAGTCGAGGCTCTGATACCAACTTGTCACGCCCAATATGCGACCCTATCCAAAAGGAACTCGAAGGTCCCACCAAGGATAGACCCGCATATTGAAACTCTTTTGCAAGGTGGATATCAGTACATCAACATTACATAATAGAAGGGGATACATACAAGAGGCATACAATGCCACACGAATACAACATCACAATACATAAGAGCATCATCCGGCTACGGATGAAACACAAACAGAAACTCAAACGACATCCACCCTGCTAGCCCAGGCTGCCGACCTGGAACCTATCCCCTGATCGAAGAAGAAGCAGAAGAAGAACTCAACACAAGCAAGCATCGCTCTCGCGTCAGGATCATCGCACAACCTGTACCTGCAACTGTTGTTGTAGTAATCTGTGAGCCACGAGGACTCAGCAATCCCACTACCATGGGTATCAAGACTAGCAAAGCTTAAAGGGAAAGGAAGGGGTAAAGTGGTGAGATTGCAGTAGCGACTAAGCATATATGGTGGCTAACATACGCAAATAAGAGTGAGAAGAGAAGCAAGAGGAACGGTCGTGAAGCTAGCAATGATCAAGAGGTGATCCTGAACTCCTACTTACGTCAAACATAACCCAAAACCGTGTTCACTTCCCGGACTCCGCCGAGAAGAGACCATCACGGCTACACACACGGTTGATGCGTTTTAATTCGGATCTGGTGTCAAGTTATCTACAACCGTACATTAACAAATTCCCATCTGCCAATAACCGCAGGCACGACTTTCGAAAGATAATACCCTGCAGGGGTGTCCCAACTTAGCCCATGGTAAGCTCTCGCGATCAACGAAGGATATACCTTCTCCCAGGAAGACCTGATCAGACTCGGAATCCCGGTTTACAAGACATTTCGACAATGGTAAAACAAGACCAGCAAAGCTGCCCGATGCACCGACAATCCCGATAGAAGCTGCACATATCTCGTTCTCAGGGCAACAACAGATACGTCAAGCTACGAGTAAAACCAGCCCTCGAGTTGCCCCGAGGTGGCCCCGCAGGATGCTCGGTTTGGACCAACACTTAGACAAGCACTGGCCCAGGGGGGGGGGCTAAAATAAAGATGACCCTCGAGAGAGCGACTCCCAATGGAAAAGTAGGTGGTGGTGAGGCAAATGGTAAAACCAATGTTGGGCCTTGCTGGAGGAGTTTTATTCAAAGAGAACTGTCAAGGGGGTCCCATAAATCACCCGACCGCGTAAGGAACGCAAAATCCGGGAACATAACACTGGTATGACGGAAACTACGGCGGCAAGAGTGGAACAAAACACCAGGCATAAGGCCGAGTCTTCCACCCTTTACCAAGTATATAGATGCATTAATAATATAAGAGATATTGTGATATCCCAACCAAAATCCTCTCCACCAAGGAGAAATCTTCAACTTCACCTGCAACTAGCAACGCTATAAGAGGGGCTGAGCAAAAGCGGTAACATAGCCAAACAACAGTTTGCATAGGAAAGGTGTCAAAGGTTAGAGGTTCATGGCAATATGGGAGGCTTGATAAACAGGTAATAGGTAGCGCAGCAAAGCGATAGAACGAAGCAACTAGCATAGCAATGATTGTAGTGAGATCCATGGTAGCGGTCATCTTTCCTGAAATCCCGCAAGGAAGAAGAACGAGTCCATGAAGAAGACAAACGGATGAAGCCGAACCAAGCGTAGACGAACGAATCCTCACGATCGCAACGAAACGGGAACTATCAAGAAGAAGCACACAACATAGTAAACACACCACACATATACAAGACATGATGCGCAACCAAGCATGATGCAAAACAAGACTACATGAAGCTACTCATGGCAAGAGATGATGCAAAGAAGAGCAACACATCAAAGCAAGTTTAAATGAGGCCGGGAACAACATATAACAATTCCGGTAAGTCCTCATATGCATATTTCGAAATTGGTCCAGATCTGAATAAACATTATGTTCAAGTTGTTAAGCAGCAAGTTAAGATGCACCAAGATGATCTACACGAGACTCTAGTCAAGTTACATATAAAGTTTATTAGATTTGGAGCTACGGCCTAGAAGATATGAGCAAAAAAAGTTAAACATGGCATTGATGCAAAATGCACCCAAACACCAAGCAAACACACCAAACACAAGGATGCAACATGATAATATGAAGCTACATGCAATTCTAAGCAAGTTTCATATAGAGCACACTCAGAACGGAGCAACGGTTCAACACACACACACTATACAAGTTATAGCAACAATCTGTTCAAAACAGCAACTAGGCATATTGCAAGCATCAAAACAATAAGCTACAACATCTCAACATGAAAACAAAAGACATGGGCATGAAGTACAGGTAAAGTATTACAAAACATGAACACTGAGCTATCTCCGGAAACTACTAGAACATGCTCAAACACACATGGCAAGATTGCAAATGATAACAGTTCAGACTTTGCAGAAAATAACATCAGGTTGCAATGTTTAGAGCTATCAAACAACATGTTACAGGAACTTAACATGGCAAACAAAGGCATGGCATGAATCTACTAATAGCATATAACAAAAGTCCCTTACTGACCATGATCCAAAAAGGATCAGAAGATATGATGGCACCCATGTAAACATGGCAAGTTATATGACAGATTCATACATGGCAGGAACAACAATAAGTAGGCATGTTGATGAGCTTGAACCACTCACCACAGAGCAATACATGGCATCGCAAGGCAACCAACAGTAAGAAGACATGTTTGTGAAGCTAAGCATGGCAATAGAAAGTTCATAGGGTGCATGAAACACTAGGAAATCACATGGCAAAACTGAACTTCATGTTAACAGGCTGACAGCAACATCATTTAGCAAGTTTGGAGCAAGATATGAACAATCTACAGCAAGCTATAAATGCAACCAGAGGCATGAATGGATAGAGCATAACCATATGTACAAAACATCCTTACTGAAATATCTCAAAATATGCATGGATCTCTCTGTAGCATCAAGTTTACATGGCATCAAAATAACAGCAGAACAGGGACTAAAATCAGCAACATCACGATGCCTAGTTTGCATCCTTGTGCTAGTCACAAAATTTATCACTAAAATACATGGTAAGCACCTCTGTAAAGAAGACATAGCATAGATCAAAACACATGTAGACATCAACCTCATAGGATGCACACATCAATCATGGCAAAAATGACAAAACAGCATGTTCTGTTAACTGACAGCAGACAACATCATGAAGCACTCTTGCAACAATGATTCAGGCATCAAAATAAACTTAAATGAACATGATGCAATGGAATGAAATATAGTAATCGTTGAGACGAACAATTTGACATATTATACGCACAAAACGGAGTTGCGGATGCAGAGATACGGCATGATGAACAAGGCATGAAAATGCAAGAAACTGGGGACTTGGCCGAAAATCACCTCCGGGAAAAAGTCAACCGGGGACGGAGGCGTGCGGGACGAGGAGATCCAGGGCAGGGACGGGGGCATTTGGTTCGGTGAGGTGGTGGATCTCGCCCACCTTCCGGATCCGGCCGGAGTCGAGCTCCGACGAGCTCGGCTACGGCGAGGCAAGGAGGAGGTAGGAGCGGCGGCGCTCGGGGCATGCCGGAGATGGCAGGGGCGGCGAGGAGGTGGGGCTCGGCCGTGGGGGAGCTCGGTGAGGCGCCGACGGACGGCGGCAGTCATCGGCGAGCAGGTGGAGGCGCCGGCAGAGGCGATGCACGCGGCCGCTAAGGGGCGGCGCGGCCCGCGGGAGCCGGCGGCAGGGCTGGAGAAG
>NC_041389.1:571509382-571590166 GCF_002162155.2 Triticum dicoccoides | reverse complement strand
GGACGGCAGGCAGCGCCGACGCCGAGGCGGCGGCGAGAGGCAGCTCGGGGTGGCGGGGGAGGCCATGCGGCGCCCTCTGATTGGTTGGGCGGGGTGGCGCGGACGTGTCCGGCCGGGGGCGGACGCGTCCGGCGGCGGAGAGGGAAAAAGCTAGGGTTAGGAGTGGAATTGATCCGCGAATTTCGGGGGAGGGGCATATTTATAGGTAGAGGGAGCTAGGAGAGTCCAAATGAGGAGCGGTTTTCGGCCACGCGATCGTGATCGAACGACCGAGAGCATGGAGGGGAGTTTGCTAGGTTTTGGGCCACTTTGGAAGGGGTGTTGGGCAGCAAAGAGAGAGGGGGTTACGGGCTACGCAGTTAACCGTTGGAGTATCAAACGAACTCCAAATGGTACGAAACTTGCAGGCGGTCTACCGGTGCTATACCAAGGCCGCTTGGCAAACCTCGGTCCATTCCGAGAATGTTTAACACCCGCACATGAAACAAGGTCTGAGAGGGGGCGACAGGGCACGCGCGAGAGGTCTGAACTCCGAACGGACAACAGAGAGAACCGGGAGAACCCGAACGGATGCATGTTTTTGAAAACATGCAGATGAAATGCAGATGATGACATGACAAAATGCAACACGCAAGCAAATAACAAGACAATGATGATGAATAATTGGCGGACACCTGGCGCATCGAATCCGGGGCGTTACACTGGAAGACCACCTCGTCATACGACACATACATGGTGGACACCCAAAGGACAGGAATGGCGATGGAACAACGGAGGAGGATCCCTCCAAGAAACAACCTAAGCACCGACGTCAGCGGCGCGGCTCTAAATCCCGCCACAGCAAGAATGGAGATTCCGTCACCGGAGACAATAACACCCAGAGAGTGCCGAAGACAACCCCCTCCAGCAAGATTCAGCACAGGAGGACGGAGAAGCCAGCCCTCATGAGAGAGCGGCAGACAAAGAGGTAGAGGATGGTAATTACATGCCTCCCTCCAGAGACGAGGCAAGCCTCGATGACGACAAATTCGTCGTGCCTGAGGATCCCGTCGAACAAGAGCGTTTTAAACGCAGGCTTATGGCCACGGCAAATAGCCTCAAGAAAAAGCAGCAACAACTTAGAGCTGATCAAGATCTGCTAGCCGACAGATGGACTGAAGTCCTTGCGGCCGAAGAGCATGAACTCAAATGCCCTCCAAAAGCTACCCCAAACGCAAGCTGCTACCCCGATTAGAGGTGGAAGCATATAAACCCACATCACCAGCGCATAATACGGATGACCGACCACCTCGTGGCCGTGACAGAGAGGCCTCCAGGCCCTCCACTAGAACCGTACCCCGGCATCGCTCGAAAAGTATGAAGCCACGGGGGAATGCGCCGGACTTGCGAGACATATTGGGGGATAAGGCAAGACAATCAAGATCGATCTACGGATCGCGTGGGCGCCCCGATGACCTTCGCAACGGATACTGCAACTCCGGTAGGGCAGAACACAGTAGACAAAGCTCGCTTGAGCTATGTCGTGATATAGCCCAATACAGAGGCGCCGCACACCCACTATGCTTCACAGATGAAGTAATGGATCATCAAATCCCCGAAGGGTTTAAACCCGTGAACATCAAATCCTACGATGGCACAACAGACCCCGCGGTTTGGATCGAAGACTATCTCCTTCATCTCTACATGGCCCGCGGTGATGATCTTCACGCCATCAAATACCTCACACTCAAGCTTAAAGGACCAGCTCGGCATTGGCTTAACAGCTTGCTAGCAGAATCAATTGGGTGTTGGGAGGACCTGGAATCCGCATTCCTTGATAACTTCCAGGGCACATATGTGCGACCACCAGACGCCGATGACCTAAGCCACATAATTCAACAGCCAGACGAATTGGCCAGACAATTCTGGACACGGTTCTTAACAAAGAAAAATCAAATTGTCGACTGTCCGGATGCAGAGGCCGTCACAGCATTCAAACATAACATCCACGACGAGTGGCTTGCCCGGCACCTAGGACAGGAAAAGCCGAAATCCATGGCAGCCCTCACATCACTCATGACCCGCTTTTGCGCGGGAGAGGACAGCTGGCTAGCCCGCAGTAACAACCTCAGCAAAAATTCTAGCAGTC
This sequence comes from Triticum dicoccoides, assembly GCF_002162155.2. Classification (NCBI taxonomy): domain Eukaryota; kingdom Viridiplantae; phylum Streptophyta; class Magnoliopsida; order Poales; family Poaceae; genus Triticum; species Triticum dicoccoides. Next base: position 571,588,038 of record NC_041389.1, on the reverse strand, counting down.
TGGATACCAAGGACCGCAATGGCAAGTCGCGTCGCAACAAGAACAAACGTCGCGTTAATGGCGATAACACTGAGGATACGGTAGTCAACGCCGGATTCAGAGGCTCCAAACCCGGTCAACGGAAAAAGCTATTCAAAAGAACTACTCCGGGTCCGTCCAATTTGGACCGAATACTCGACCGCTCTTGCCAGATACACGGCACCCCCGAAAAGCCAGCTAATCACACCAACAGGGATTGTTGGGTATTGAAGCAGACAGGCAAATTAATTGCCGAAAACAATGACAAGGGGCTGCATAGCGATGACGAGGAAGAGACCCGGCCGCCGAACAATAGAGGGCAGAAGGGTTTCCCCCCACAAGTACGGACGGTAAACATGATATACGCAACCCACATACCCAAGCGGGAGCGGAAGCGTGCACTCAGGGACGTATATGCGATGGAGCCAGTCGCCCCGAAGTTCAGCCCATGGTCCTCCTGCCCGATCACTTTTGATCGAAGGGACCACCCCACCAGTATCCGCCACGGCGGATTCACCGCATTGGTTTTAGACCCAATCGTCGATGGATTTCACCTCACCAGAGTCCTGATGGACGGCGGCAGCAGCCTGAACCTGCTTTATCAGGATACAGTGTGCAAGACGGGCATAGACCCCTCAAGGATTAAACCCACAAAGACGACCTTCAAAGGCGTCATACCAGGAGTAGAAGCCAATTGCACAGGCTCAGTTACACTGGAAGTGGTCTTCGGATCCCCAGATAATTTCCGAAGCGAGGAGTTAATCTCCGACATAGTCTCGTTCCGCAGCGGCTATCATGCTCTGCTCGGACGAACCGCATTTGCAAAGTTCAACGCGGTGCCGCACTACGCTTACCTCAAGCTCAAGATGCCAGGCCCTCGAGGAGTCATCACGGTCAACGGAAACACGGAACGCTCTCTCCGAACGGAGGAACATACACCGGCTCTCGCGGCAGAAGTACAGTGCAGCCTCTTAAGGCAATTCTTGAGTCCGGCCGTTAAGCGACCGGACACGGCCAAACGCGCCCGGAGTAACCTACAACAAGACCACCTGGCACGTTCCTAGCACGCGTAGCAGTGCGGCCCCAACCCCAGCCCTTGCAAAATTGCAAGAATGGTCCTTCGCATAGATCATTACGCTCTAGAGATACCATGGGCATAGGGGGAGGGGCACGACCACGACAGGCCCAGAGTGCGGCTTAACCACACTAGGGGCTCCCAAGTGTGTCATCTTTTTTTATCAACAGGACTCCATTTACCACGACAGACCTGCCAAACTCACGATCCAACAGCCAGGGAAGGAGAAAAGCTACGACGAGTATCCAGGTGGTCTCCATTTCGAGCATTATACGTGTTTTATACACCATTCCGTAGCCTACCCCTGGAGGGGGACATGTTTAATAGTCCCATCCCTTGCTTACCGCACTACTTGTATCGTTCTGCATTTATGGCAGTATTTTTTGAATAAACAATGCATTGCTTTTTGCTTATAATTGCATTCCCTTCTTATGCATATGTTCATTTATGACATGTCGCATCTGTACACTCTGGTACGGCTAAATACACCAGGGGCTTAAGTTCCCCACATTATGGTGTGATAAGTCTGAACACTTTCACAAGTGCGGCATCCCGAACTTATAGCATTATATGCATCGGCTCCGAATCGTGTCTTGGGTCAATAGTTCGGTTTCCCCGGCTCTCATGTTTTGGTACCTTACATTCCGTTGTATCGGCTAAGGTAGCACTGGGAGAACCACTGCGATTGCGCCCCAGTTGAGCTGGGCGAGCGCCTTAGTGGAGAAAGCTAAAACTGACCGTCATGATAAGGCGAGAGTTGGTCGCTGTTTGAGAGGTTTTTCTGAGTCCCTAAAGACTTATGCCGCTCAGAGCGAGGAATGGGCTTTGTCCGGCCCAGGCGTGGATAGCGCCCCGAACTCGGTCTTCCGAACACTAGGGGCTTCGCCGAAATTCAAAATTATAGAATTCTGTGGCTAAGTGAGAGTGTTCAAGCATTATAAGTCCGGTTGCCTCGTTCGTTTGTGTTGAGCGCCTCCCTAGATGGACCCAAAAATGGGAACAGGAGCGCTCAAGTTTATCCCGAACACCCCAGCACTCGTGGCATGGGGGCTGAAGCCGACGACTTGCCATCTCTCAGATTTGATAAACGGCCGCACAGAAGGTAATATTTTAAATTAATAAGCATTTCTTAGCGCATATGAACAAAGTTTTCAGCGCACAGGATAACATAATGCGAGTCTAATCAAATATTACATCTTTGGAGCACTCACCCGCAATCATGCGGGCACCCTTCAGGACACTCTTATAGTACATTTCGGGCGTGCGATACTCCTTGCCCGCTGGTGGCGCGTCCGTCAAAAGCTTCTCAGCATCCATCCTGCCCTAGTGCACTTTAGCACGGGCAAGGGCCCGACGGGCACCTTCAATGCAGGCGGAGTGCTTGACGACTTCAACCCAGGGACACGCATCCACCAGCCGCCGCACCAGGCCGAAGTAGCTCCCAGGCATGGCCTCCTTGGGCCACAGCCGAACTATGAGGCCCTTCATGGCCTGTTCGGCCACCTTGTGGAGCTCGGCCAGCTGCTTCAACTGGTCGCTAACGGGCACCGGATGTCCGGCCTTAGCATACTGAGACCAAAAGACCTTCTCCGTCGAGCTCCCCTCCTCGGCCCGGTAGAAAGTGGCAGCATCGGACACGCTGCGAGGCAGATCTGCGAACACTCCTGGAGAGCTCCGAATTCGGGTAAGTAATAGGTAATTCACATTCACATTCTTGCTTTGCATGAAAAATGCCTTACCCACCGCTATTTTCTTCAACGCCTCGATTTCCTGGAGGGCCTTGTGGGCTTCGGCCTTAGCGGCCTTGGCACTCTCAAGAGCCGATGCAAGCTCGGACTCTCGAGTCTTCGAGTCACGCTCCAAACCCTCGTGCTTTTCCACGAGAGCCTGGAGCTCTTGCTATACCTCTACCACCCGCGCCTCCTGCTTCTCTCGCTCGGCTTGCTCCGCGGCCGCATTGCGTTCGGCCGCGGACACTGCCTCCTTCAGGGTCGCCACCTCATTCGTGGCCCCTAGAGTACCCACGTTATCCTTGTTATTTCTCTTGCAACCAAATCCTTTTCTATAAGGTACAACTTTAAATATGGTGTTACTCACCTTCCTTGTCCTCGATCTGCTTCTTGGCACGGCCGAGCTCGCTCTCGGACCGCTCGAGGCTCTGCTTCAAGGTATTGACCTCCGCAGTCAGTGCGGCAGAGGTCAGCAGCACAGCCTGCAATCCCATATTGACACATTTTTTCAGACTCCTGCGTATTTCTTTTTAGATCCTCAGTCCGGCTTTTGTTTTCGAACACCGAACCGAGCATCAGGGGCTACTGTCATGCGGTATTATATTACATATCTTAACATTCTTACCTCAAAGCCTGTTAGAAGGCTGCTGCAGGCTTCGGTCAGCCTGCTCTTGGCGAGCTGAACCTTCTGAATCACCGCACTCATGACAGTGCGGTGTTCTTCTTTGATGGAAGCACTGTTGAGCGCCTCTAGCAAGCTATCCGGCGCCTCCGGTTGGACGGAGGCCGTCGGTGTCACAGTCTTGCCCTTCTTACAAAGGGGCCGCCTGCCGGACTCCGGAACCACTGCAGGTTCCGGTGCAGAGTCCGGTGCGAAGTCCAAGAGGTTGCCTTGCGGCACCTCCGGAGCCTCCTCCTCCTGGTGGGTCCCTTCCTGGGATCCCACCTCGGCGTCGTCAGCGTCACGAGGAGTGGAGGCGGTCGGAAGGGAATCCATATCCGATGTGCCCAAGGACCCGCTCGACGAAGCGGGAAGATCGTCCTTGGGCGGACTACAGGGTTGTATGCGGCATTAGAAAGACACTATGTGACAAAAAGAAAAATCGTAAATCATCTAGGAGTCCTGATACTTACGATCTCGCCAGGGGCTTGGCCCTTGAGGGCCACTCCTCGTCGCCGTCGCCGATGTTGGCGGAACAGTCCGGAGGAAGGGTCCTTTCCTTCTTGGACCCTTCGGCCTCCCTTGTCGGGGAGGCCTTCCTCTTCTTCTCTCCCCCCGCTGGGGGAGACGCCTCTTTCTCCTCCTCCTCCTCCTCGGGGGAGGAGTCCGCCTCGGAGTCATCGGACGATGAGTCCGATACCACCTGACGTCGGGAACTCCTTCGTGTTCCCGTGGCCTTCTTCTTGGCCTTCTTCTTCGGCACTACGTAAAGAGCCGGGATTAGCAGCCCTGTCAAATGGGCGTCCGCTGGGTCTTCTGGAAGGGGAGCCGGACAGTTAACCTGTCCGGACGTCTTCTGCCAGTCCTGTTAAAGGTATTGGGAGTTTAGATCCCACATAAAGTCAAACTATGAAAAGTGAGTGTCCCATAAAGGATAACCTGGCTCACCTCGCCAGCTGGACGCTGCGAGCTGAATCCGCGATCTTCGGTAGCGGATGTGGGAGCTTCGGCGCCCTTGAACAGCACCCTCCAGGCCTCTTTGTATGTAGTGTCAAAGAGGCCGCTCAAGGTCCGGTGCTGTGCCAGATCAAACTCCCACAAATTGAAGTCCCGTTGCTGGCAGGGGAGAATCTGGCGGACGAGCATGACGTGGATCATGTTGACAAGCTTAAGCTTCTTGTTCACCAGGGTCCGGAGACAGGACTGGAGTCCGGTCAGCTCCTCCGAACTACCCCAAAGCAAGCCCTTCTCTTTCCAGGAGGTGAGCTGCATGGGGATGCCAGATCTAAATTCGGGGGCCGCTACCTATCTAGGGTCACGCGGCTCGGTGATGTAGAACCACCCCGATTGCCACCCTTTGATGGATTCCACGAAGGCACCCTCGAGCCAAGTGACGTTGGGCATTTAGCCCACCATGGCAACTCCGCACTCCGCTTGGCTGCCCTTCACAACCTTCGGCTTGACATTGAAGGTCTTTAGCCACAAACCGAAGTGGGGCTGGATGCAGAGGAAGGCCTCACACACGACGATAAATGCCGAGATATTGAGGATGAAATTTTGGGCCAGATCGTGGAAGTCCAGGCCGTAGTAGTACATGAGCCCCTGGACAAAGGGGTGGAGTGGGAAGCCCAGTCTACGGAGGAAATGGGGAAGGAATACCACCCTCTCATAGGGCCTGGGGGTGGGGATGAGCTGCCCCTCGTCAGGCAGCCGATGCGCGATGTCGCTGGACAGATATCCGGCGTTGCGCAGCTTCTCGATGTGTCCCTCCGTAATGGAGGAGGCCATCCACTTGCCTCTCGCTCCGGACATGGCTGGAGAAGGTCGAGGTGAGATGTGCGGACTTGGGCGCTGGAGCTCGAGTGCGCGGAGATGGATAAGCAAAGGAGGAAGAAGGCGTAGGTTAAAAGGGTGGATCCTTATCCCCTTATATATGGGCGGACGAGACTGTGCGTCCCCACCGGCCAGATAAAACTCGCTTATCTCCCAAGCGCCACAATCAATGGCGCGGTTGGGTTACCCACGTCCGTATTGATGGGAATCCCAGAATAAGGGGACCGCGATCTCTGCTTCGACAAGACGTGCCAAGGAAACTTCTTCGCTAAACGCGCTGAGGTGGTATAATAAAAACGATTCGAGTAAAGGCTTGGCCGTGGGTGACGTCACGCCACGGAATACGTCAGCAGATTGAACTTGTGTAAATATCATTCTCTCTATGGTGGTATGTGGAATTTATTTTGCAGAGCCGGACACTATCCTGGTGTTCACAATCTTCTATGAATTATTCGGAGGAGGAACCCGCCTTGCAATGCCGAAGACAATATGCACGCCGGACTCATCGTCATTGAAGCCTGGTCCAGGGGCTACTGAGGGAGTCCTGGACTAGGGGGTGTCCGGATAGCCGAACTATCATCATCGACCGGACTCCAAGACTATGAAGATACAAGATTGAAGACTTCGTCCCGTGTCCGGATGGGACTTTCCTTGGCGTGGAAGGCAAGCTTGGCAATACGGATATGTAGATCTCCTACAATTGTAACCGACTCTGTGTAACCCTAGCCCTCTCCTGTGTCTATATAAACCGGAGGGTTTTAGTCCGTAGGACACAACAACAACTACAACAATCATACCATAGGCTAGCTTCTAGGGTTTAGCCTCCTTGATCTCGTGGTAGATCCACTCTTGTACTACCCATATCATCAATATCAATCAAGCAGGAGTTGGGTTTTACCTCCATCGAGAGGGCCCGAACCTGGGTAAAAACATCGTGTCCCTTGTCTCCTGTTACCATCCGCCTAGACGCACAGTTCGGGACCCCCTACCCGAGATCCGCCGGTTTTGACACCGACAGCGCCGACTTGACCGGCCACGCCGGCGGAGGAACTGGCGCCTGGGTGGCCGACTTTCGATTGGCGGCGCGGGGCGACTTCCCCTTCGGCGTCGTCTTCTGGCCAGTCAGCGAAGGTGGCCGAGGGCCTGAAGCCGCCTTCCGCTCCTCCTCCTCCGCCTTCGGCGTCGGCCTCCATCGCCGCTGCCCCCAAGTCGGGGTCGTTGATGTCGCTCTCCGCTCGATCTGGAGCGAAATCGCGGGGAAGTCCCATGGCGCCGGCTGCAGGCTGGATGAGGGGGTTCTGACTCGAAGAAACCAAGAGTATCAGAAGTCGGATTCGGCTACAAAGAAAAAGAGAAGAGCAAAATATACAACTTACCACTGGCGAGGGGTTGGCGCGCGAGTACGGCTCTTTGCCGAACTGCCAGTCCGCGGCGAGCTCGCAGTTCGCGATGTGGTTCACCATGTTCGCCACCTTAGCGTGGGGCATGTCCCTGGCGCACATCCGGCTCGGGTCCCGATGGTCGCTCATCTGACAGATCAGATGAGGTCGGCCTTGGAGTGGGAGGACTCGGCGCACCACGAAGGTGGCCAGCAAGTTGGCCCCGACCAAGCCTTCCGACTGCGTCAGTACTCGGAGTCGCGCGACGGCGGTGGCGCCTGCGGGAGTCAGTGTCTTAGCCCGATGGTTCCGGCTGGGAAGCCTCCCAGCCGGCGTGTTGACCCAGTCGCCTTCTGGGGCGACATTCTTCACGTAGAAGTACGACCGCTGCCACATCTTCACCGACTTGATCAGCGCGATGGAGGGGAATGGATTGTCGGCGGTCGACCTTCGCATTGCGATGAAGGCGCCGCACTGAGCCGGTATGCCGGCGACGTGCGTGCCGAGTTTCGATTGGAAGAACTCTCCCCACAGCTCGATGGTGGGGAGAACGCCAAGAAAACCCTCGCACAGGGTGGCGAAGGCGGCCAGCAGCACCATCGTGTTTGGAGTGAGGTGGTGCGGCTGGAGCCCATTGAACTCCAAGAAGGAGCGGAAGAAGCCGCTCGCCGGCAGGCCCAGGCCGCGCATGAGGTGCGAGCGGAATATGACCGGCTCGCCCTCCTCCGGCGCCGGCCTTATTTCCCCCGCTGGCACGACGCGGGCTTGCACGAGGTTCGCGCCGGGGAGCCGGTGCGTCTTGCGGAGGTGCTCGATGAGGTCGTCGTCCACCGCAGAGCTGTCCCACACGCTGGAGCGCACGGCAGGAGCTGCGGCGGCGGAGGAGGAACTCATCGCTGCGGGTGCGGCGCGGCTTGGTGCGTCGATGGCAAGAAAAAGAAGAGGCAAGAGGAAGCGGGGGAGCAGGGAGGAATGGGCGCGCGTGTTTCGCCGTCCCGCTCCCCCCGCCTACTTATAGGCCCGTAGGCTGAGAAGCCGATGGGGCGACGTGGGATTAACTACGCACGGGACCCCACGCCCCCCCACGATTTACCCCACGAAGTTACTCCGCGCAGTAACGACGTGGGAAACCCAACCGTCCGCGCGGCCGCAACGGATCCATTCGCGGGCCGAGGCGTGGTAGTGGCGGGCCCCGCCCGACGGCCTGTCCCATCGCGCGCGTGAGTGGGCAGACTGCCCCTGCCGTGTGGCGCCGCGCGATGGGTCCGCGGAGAGCGGCCGCGGGGAAGCGTGTCAGGCACGCCGCCTGGTTCCCGCCGCGACTTTCAAAACTCCTGAGGGGGCAAGACGGCCCTCAGTGAATCCGACTCCAGCTAGTCGGCTTGAAGCAACATGACCCTCAGTGAATCCGACTCCAGCCCGTCGGCTTGAAGGAAGACGACTAGCAAGGCCTGAATTCCACCACCAGAGGAATGAAACTGTTGAGGCCCCACGATGTATCACCCTCGGAGCCTCACCAGCTTCGGGGACTACTGTCGGAGTAATGGGCCACGGGTAGGCTAACCCGAGCCCCAGAACCTTTCAAGACATCGGGGTAGGCTGCGCCCCGCGAGTCCAGGAGGCGACTCCAAGATAAACCGAGTCCCAGAGGCGACTCCCAGTTAGGCCGAGTCCCAGAGGCGACTCCAAGACGAGCCGAGTCCCAGAGGCGACTCCAAGACAAGTCGAGTCCCAGAAGGCCACTCCAAGATAAGCCGACTCCTGTCCAGCGACTTCTGGAGAGGCCGACTATAGGAAGTCGGCCTGCAACTCCAACCACCTTGTTATTTAAGGGCAGGCATGGCCACTGTGCGCCGTACCAACGAAGGTCTCCATCCGGCGCGGCACTATTGCCATGCCGGCCCTGACATCAGCTCTTGGGGGCGGATCCCTGTGCCCATGACGGCCTGTCTGTACGGCCCGGAGATGGCGGGGCCTACCAGTCAGCGGGAGTACTAAAGACGGCAAGAGCGCCAAGAGATGGACCCGTTGGGAGTCGGCCCCCAGGAGTCGGCCGGCCCCTCCCACGGGCCCCACACGCCATTAACCAGACACGACGAGAATGGCAACAGAGATCGCCCATCAGGCGGCGGCACTGTTGCCATGAACCCATGACCGAGCCAGCGTCATTAGAAGCACGACTACAGTAATCTGCAGCCAGCAAGACCCGCCCGCGGCGGACAAGGGCTGTCGGCCCCGTAGCAGGCAAGTCAGCGGGACCCACCAGTCGGCAGGCCCTAGTAGTCGGCGGAGAAGACGGCGCCTGAGAGACAGACGGCTGGGACCCTCACCCAGCCGGTTTTACCATTGTACCCCTGGGGGGTAGGCCTATATAAACCCCCCAGGGCACCCATGCAAAGGGTTGGAATCCATTAGCACTAGACGAGATCACACAAGGAGGAGAAAGTTAGCCTCGCCTTCTCCTACCTCCAGAAACAGCTCTAGGAGCAACCTTGTATTCACTTTGCCTTAGTGACCATGCGGAGACCCACCAGAGCAGCGGTAGGGGTGTTATCTCCTCGGAGGGCCCTGAAGCTGGGTAAGATCCACCGGCATGCATGTCTTCGCCTCATCCCGTTTCCAGGCACCGGCGACGTTCTACTCGCCCCCACCATGATAAGCCATCCTTTGGCATATGTCGTACCCAAACCCCGACAACCGTACCCGCGTCCTGGCTCGTCCTCAAACATTTGGAATATCGGTTTTTAAATCCCCATAAATCCTAAACTCACCTTGAAAGTCATCAAAGGTGGCATGGTGTCACGTCATGGCACGTAAATGTCATGGAAAAAACATTGCCAATTTGGGCCAAGCTTTATTACAAACTGTCGGTGTCAAAACCGGCGGATCTCAGGTAGGGGTCCCGAACTGTGCGTCTAGGCGGATGGTAACAAGAGACAAGGGACACGATGTTTTACCCAGGTTCGGGCCCTCTTGATGGAGGTAAAACCCTACGTCCTGCTTGATTAATATTGATGATGTGTGTTACAAGAGTGGATCTACCACGAGATCAAGGAGGCTAAACCCTAGAACTAGCCTATGGTATGATTGTTGTAATGGTTGTGTGTCCTATGGACTAAAACCCTCCGGTTTATATAGACACCAAAGAAGGCTAGGGTTACACAGAGTCGGTTACAATGGTAGGAGATCTACATATCCGTATCGCCAAGCTTGCCTTCCACGCCAAGGAAAGTCCCATCCGGACACGGGACAAAGTCTTCAATCTTGTATCTTCATAGTCTTGGAGTCCGGCCGATGATGATAGTCTGGCTATCCGGACACCCCCTAGTCTAGGACTCCCTCAGTAGCCCCTGAACAAGGCTTCAATGACGATGAGTCCGGAGCGCATATTGTTCGGCATTGCAAGGCGGGTTCCTCCTTCGAAAAATCCATGAAAGATTGTGAACACCAGGATAGTGTCCGGCTCTGCAAAATAAATTCCACATACCACCGTAGAGAGAATAATATGCACACAAGTTCAATCTGCTGACGTATTTCATGGCATGACATCACGCCACCACCAAGCCTTTACTTGAATTGTTTTTATTATACCACCTCAGCGCGTTTAGCGAAGCGGTTTCCTTGGCACGTCTTGTCGAAGCAGAGATCGTGTTCCCCTTGGATTCCCATCAATACGGACGTGGGTAACCCAACCGTGCTCGTTGCCACACCTCGTCTATCGAAGGTGAGTCCCAAATGGTCACGGGGATGGCTCTTGGTATTCTCCTTGTTTATAATGAAACCATGGCTCGTCTCTTTTGTTCAATCTTCAATCGAATCTACCCCTCACCCCGAGTTCCAACACCCAGAGCCCCAGATTAGAGCGCTCCGGACCTTCAACAATGTCCGGCTCCACCCTTCAGGGCCGGTGGATGCCCTCCTCCATCACGGAAGAGGACGTGCGAAAGCTGAGAGAAGCCAAGTACCTGACTTACGAGATCTCGCATAGATTGCCCGTCGAAGGGCAAGTCATTCCCACCCCAGAGCCCGGCAAAAGCGTCGTGTTTAAGTCCCACCTCCGTTGGGGTTTAGGCTTCCCGATGGATCCATTTGTGAGAGGGCTCATGTTTTACTACGGGTGGGAATTACATGACCTGGCTCCGGAGTCCATCCTCCATATCTCATCATTCAACGTTGTCTTTGAAGCCTTCCTCCGCACTACCCCCCACTTCGGTTTGTGGCTCAAGACCTTCAACGTGGAGCCGAAGATGATTGAGGGGCGTCAAGCAGAGTGCAGCGGGGCGGTTATAAGCAGAAGGGCCAATGCTCCATGGCCCGAGGGCTCTTTCCAAAAGGAGCTCGGCTTGTGGCAACAGGAGTGGTTCTATATCACCGCTCCTAGGGGCAGCAGGCAGAAGCCACCGCCCATCTTTTGCTCGGGCCCTCCACAGCGGCTGATGTCGTGGGTCAACCAAGGGCTCTACTGGGGGCCGTCAAAGGACGTACCCCTGCTGCAGGGCCGGATTCGAGACCTCCAAGAGAGGGAGATCAACCTAGTCATAGTGATGTAGGTTATGCTGATTCGACGTCTCCTGCCCTGCAAGCGTCGCCCCCTCCGCCTGTGGGAATTCAATCCAGAGGGGCCATAAGCTCTCCAACACTTCATGGTTATGACACCCGTGGAGATGTATAAATTGTTCTTCGGATCACAAGAGATGTGTCCGGAATTGACCGAGGATTCCGGCCTAAGCTGCAATCACCCCGATGCTCAGGTAAGTGGCCCTGCATCCAGACACACTGTTTGTTTGCGCCTTCTTGAATTTGCCTTTTAACCCACCGTCTCTCGAATAGGAGTGGATAGCGCAAGCGAAACTGATACGGTGTCCAGCCCCCCTCCCGGAGACCGTGCCGGATCCCGTGCTGGTCAGGATGCTGAAGGTTGCGCCTTCAGAGGAAGGCGAAGGGGAGAACAGGGACACTGCCGCCTCTACCAAGGAGGCTTTTGAGAAAGGGGGGATCGAGAATCCCCCCTTCCAAGGGGAGAAGAGGACCGCTTCCGAAAACCCAGAGGCCAAGGCCTCGAAGCGGGGGAAGAGATCTTCACCAGAGGGTCGTGCGTCCGGGGAGGCCCCGGCCGCACCATCTCCCTTAAGGAATCAGCCCTCCAGCGAGCCGTAAGTAGAAAAAGGGGGGTTCTGTAATAAGAAACATCCCTATTTTCGCTTCTGAGGATAGCCGAAGTTTTTACTTGTAGTTCAGATCTCCGTCCTTCTCAGATGAGCTCGTCATCGGGGGACCTTCGTCCGGAGATGATGGAGAGTGAGACGCCTCCATCTGCCGCACCGTCGGATAGGGCGGACGAACCTGAGGTGTCATCACGGAGGGTATCCCCGAGTCCGGCAGGGCCGGAGAGTTCGGCACCAACTGGTGTGCGGCCGGGGGAGCTGAAGGATCTGCTTGAGAGGGCGTCTATCTCAGAAGGTCACCGTACACTGATGAGTATGGTGATTGGAAGGATTTCGTCCGCCGAAGGCGGGTTGCATGATGCCGTCAGGATTTTGCTGGCGGGGTTTGAGGTACGTAAAAATGACATACCTTTTGACAGTTTTACACATAAAGTGTGCCCTGTATAGATAGTAGCCCCTGAGACTCGGTAGGTTGTCGAGAGCGACAGCGTGCCGAGGATCAAAATCGCAGGTATTTATTTTCGCCTTCCCTATGCAGGTGGCGGATGTTCCGTGGCCAGCCGGACTGATGGAGTTGCCGAACTAAAGTGGCAACTTGACGTTGCGGATGCGGACATCAAGCTGGTCAATGAGCGACTTGACGAGTCACAAGGTAGGGTTGTTCTCCGGGGTCACCTAGTAAGGGAGCTGAAGCCCATTCCTTACAACATTTGTGCTTAATGCAGATGGTGCCGCTGCTGTGGAGAGCCTTCGGGCAGAACTTGCTCGAGCTAAGGAGCAAGCCAGAAGGAGTGATGCGGCTGCCTCGAGGGCGGCCGAAGAGCTAGAAGCCGAGAGGGCTGCTCACTGCCGAAGGAGGGAGGAAATGGCGAAATGGCCGTGAGGGTGAAAGATGTTACCGACCGCTATGAGGTTCTTGAAAAATAACGCGGGCCACGCCGAAGCCAAGGATGCCCGTTCTGCAATGAGGGCTATAAAGGAGGAGCTGCGCCAGGCCGGAGATATTGTGGCTGACAAGCCCTTTCTGCTGCGCAGGAGGTTTACAAATCTGAAGTATGCTCAGCTTGGCCAGCTGTGGGGTCCGGAGGATCCTTATATGGATTTAGCGGCGAGTGCGGCAGATGCTGTTGTGCACTTCCGAAGTCAGAAGGATCACGAGATGGAAGATCTAATTTGGTCTCAATTCCATAGTCCGGAGCGTTCACTTCCGCTGACCGATCGGCTGGCTGAGTGGGCCGAGCTTAATAGATTGTCCGGACTTGCCATGACAGATATCGTGGCTCATGTCTGGCCGGATAGGGCCAAGCCGAAGAGTTATTTCGGCTTATTGCAGCAATTCCTTGGGGCGGTGCCGCATATAAAGGCGATGAAGCAGTCGACCTGCATAGAGGGTGCACGGATGGCCCTCGCCCGTGTGAAGACACACTGGACGGAAATGGATGCCACCGTTGTTGCGACCCGGGGTTCGGACGAGAGCCGGTTACCCGCCGAGCACTACTTTGGGGAAGTTCTGCGTGGTGCTCGTGTAATAGAGTCGCAGTGCTCAAAAAATGTCATGTTCAAATGATCTTTATGGTTTTGTAAAATAATGTTTACAATATAAGCACTTTTTGTACTTGTGCGTTCAAGTATTGAAACATCTCCTGTGCGGCCGTTGATGTATACTTGTGTATAACCTGAAAGATGGCAGTCTTCAGCTTCAACCCCCACGCACATGGTGCGGGGGTGTTTGCGAAATAGCGTGTTTTCACACTTAATCCAACGTCTTGGTCCTGTTAAGGAGGTGATAGCGTAGCAAACGAGGCAACCAGACTATAATGCTTTATCACTTTCACTTAGCCATAGGAGTTCGAAGGTGGGGCTATGATATAGCCCCTAGGGGCACCGCGCTCTCCGAATTTGGGGCGCGTGTGTGCCTGACCGGGAAGCGGTCCTTCGCCAAAGCGGAGGAATTCTAAACATTCCTGAGGTCGATCGAGTGGTTGACCAGTCTCTCGCTACATCATGACAGTCAGTTTTTGGCTTTCTCTACTGAGGCGCTCACCCGGCCGAACCGGGGCACAATCACAGTAGTTCTCCTGGTGCCGCGTTAGCCGACGATGCGGAACATAAGGCAGCAAAACACAAGAGCCGGGCAAACCCAACATTTGACCAAAGACATGATTCGGAGCTGATGCATATAAGGCCTAACTCGAGACGCCGAACACTCCCTGAGGTGTTCAGTCTTTGTGATGACGGGCAGATCAATGCCCTAAGCCCCTAGTGTCCAGGTACACGCAAGATCCTCTGATGCGGCCGATGCCAAAACGTCAGCCTCCTCTCTGGTTATGATGAGAAACCAGGGGATGTATAGCAACAAGAGACAGTAAAAAAGGTTTACGCAGGGTCTTAATCTGAAAAGAATCCTTGCAACGGGTCCCTACTGCACGTCTGCGCCTGTGTCTCCGTTGTGCTGTATCCTGGACGGGTGTAACACGTTGTTCATCTGTAAAAGAGAGGAACTTGGTTTGAAAAGAAATCGTGTCAAAAATGTATTTAAAACAGAGCATGAATAAATGAAAAAAAATTGAGCTTTTATTGGCTCCTTGTTGCTCATACGCACAGTCTCTTGTAAAGGGGTGTGTGGCTAGGGGGTCCCTAGTTTATTTATGCTAGACTCGTTCTAGCTGTGTCTGGGGTCTTGAACGACCTTTTAATGAGATGATGCCGCGTGGACCGGGCATTTTAAGTGTAAGAGATGCGTAGTGTGGTATTGCATTAAAGCGGACAAAAGCTTCACGTCCCAATAGTACTTGATGGCTACTTTTGAATGGGGTGACATGAAAAATTAGCTTTTCGCGTCGGAAGTTGCCGGGTGACCCGAACACGACTTCTAGTAGTAAGGAGCCCGTGCACTTGGTAGGAGGGCCTGGCGTCACTCCTTTAAAGGAAGTGCAGCTATGTCGAATTTTAGTACGGTCTACCCCCAACTTGCGGATTGTGTCCGGATATAGCAGGTTTAAGTCGCTGCCGCCATCCATTAGGACCTGCGTAAATTGCAGTCCGTCGATTTTAGGATCCAATATCAGAGCAGTCTATCCTGCGTTTCGGACGCTTCTGGAGTTGTCCAGGTGGTCAAAAGTAATTGGTTTTGACATCCAATCTTGGGGTTCCGCTGGGGTGGACCATGCAGCATGTACCTCAGCGAGTGCTGCGCTGTTGTTCCATGGTATCACATGAAGTGAGTTTACTGTTTTGACTTCTTGTGGGAAAGTCATTTGTTCTCCCGCGCTCTGCTGGTGGGGTTCGTTGTCATCCTCGCTTGGCGTGTCGAGCCCCTTGTGTTCGGCGTTGAGTCGGCCGGACTGTTTGAAGATCCAACAATCTCGGTGGGTGTGGTTTGCAGGCTTCCCGGGTGTACTGTGGATTTGACATATCCGATCCAAAATTTTGTTCAGGTTGGATAGCTCGTCACTGTTGTCCTTAAGGGGCAGTGTTTTGTTGTTCGGCCGCGAGCTTTTGAATCCGGCGTTAACCGCCGTTCTCTTTGGGCTCTTTTCTTTATTTCGGCGCTGTTCCTTTCTGCGCCATGATTTTCCGTTTCCATCTCTGATCTCGGATGTACTCGGGTCGCTGGTGCTGCGTCTTGCTAGCCAGCTATCTTCCCCGGCGCAAAAGCGGGTCATGAGGCTTGTCAGCGCGGCCATTGGCCTCGGCTTCTCTTGGCCGAGGTGTCTGGCGAGCCATTCATCTCGGACATTATGTTTAAAAGCTGCTAAGGCTTCGGCGTCCAGACAGTCGACTATTTGGTTCTTTTTGGTGAGGAACCTGTTCCAGAATTTGCGCGTTGATTCTCTGGGCTGTTGGGTTATGTGACTTAAATCGTCTGCATCCGGAGGGCGGACATAAGTCCCCTGAAAGTTTGCTCTAAATGCGTCCTCGAGCTCTTCCCAGCTTCCAATGGTATTTTCTGGGAGGCTTTTGAGCCAATGCCTGGCTGGCCCTTTGAGCTTGAGGGGTAGATATTTTATGGCGTGGAGATCATCTCCTCTAGCCATATGTCTATGCAGGATGTAATCCTCAATCCAGACTCCGGGGTCTGTTCTTCCGTCATATGCCTCTATGTTTACGGGCTTGAACCTCGCTGGAAATTCGTGATCCAGCACCTCATCGGTGAAACATAGTGGGTGTGCGGCGCCCCTGTATTTGGGTGTGCCGTTATCTTCGAACACTAGGCGTGTTATGTTACTTCCTGGGGCCCTCTTCTTCGACCCATAAATGGACCTGACCGGGCCATCCGTTTTGCGAAGATATTTATGTGTGCCATGTGCAGGCTTGTGTGCGGCGCTGCTTGCCGCTCCTGGCCTGCCTTCTGGTCGTCTATCCGGCCAGGCGGCCTCTTTGCTTTTTAATTGTGGGGGCTCTATGGCCTCCTCGTCGAATTCGGGTAGCAGCTTGCGCTTCGGGTAGCTCTTTGTTTGTTGGCTATTGCCATATTTGTCCGCGGTCTTGAGTACTTTGCTCCACCTCATTCTGAGTATGTCTTCCGCTGTTTTGAGCTTCCGCTTCTCCTTCTTCAACTTTCTTGCAGTGGCGACAAGCCTTTTTTGGAGGTTCTTATGCTCCGGTGGTGTGTCCGGTGTGAAATCGTCCGGACTGTTGTCTTCGCCGAGGGTGAGTTGATTATCCGATTCATCCTGTTCGGATGGCTGCTTGGTTGCATGTTCGTCGCCCACTGGTTTGTCCTGCGCTATGGCTGGGTCATTATGAGAGCTGTTGTTATCGAGGCGGGACTTGGGGCGGCGCTTGCGTCGCCGTTTTGGTTGTTTTTTGGGGGAATTATCCTTCGCCGCGTCCTGTTGTTCCTCATTATCGCTCCCTTTTGGGGTGTCCACCATGTATATATCATGAATTGAGGTGGCTTTCAAGTGCCCTGTAGGCGCTGGTTCTTGGTCTTCTCCGACATCGTCGTCCATACCGTCGCTGTCTACGAAGTCATAGTCTAATATGTCGGTTAGGTCATCGACAGCGGCTACAAAGTGGGTGGTGGGAGGGCTTTGAATTTCTTCGTCGTGACCGTGGTCCGGCCAGGGCTCTCCTGATAAAGAGAGACACTTTAGCGAATTCAGGATGTCGCCAAAGGGTGAGTGTTGAAAGATGTCCGCAGCGGTGAGCTCCATGATCGGCGCCCAATCGGATTCGATTGGTAGGGGCGCAGGAGGTTCGGAGTCCGACAAGGAGTCCGGCGCCTCGGAGTCACGAGCTTTGCAAAGGACAAGGTCAGTGTTCGGCTCCATCGCCGTAGAGATTGCAGCCCCCGAGGCGGTGTCCAGCCACCTGTCCTCGATCTGCATGGTCAGCTCCGAACTATGGGTCAGAGAGGACTCGTGTGCGGCCTCCAGGGCACTATCCAGTAGCAGAACTAAATCATGCCCACCGTGACAGTGCGGCGCACTTGGTTGTGGCTCGAATCTGTCGAAGATCAAGTCTCCGCAGATGTCAGCCGTGAAGTTTAGGCTTCCAAACCTGACTTGACGGCCAGGGGCGTAGCTTTCGATCTGCTCCAGATGGCCAAGTGAATTGGCCCGCAGTGCAAAGCCGTCGAACACGAAGATCTGTCCGGGGAGAAAAGTCTCACCCTGGACTACGCCGTTGTTGATTGAAGAAGCCATCAAGCCTATCGGACACCCCCTAGTCCAGGACTCCCTCACAAACCTCTTACAGAAGCCGGAGCTTCTCTCATAGAAGCCTCATGGTTCCGATAGGGGAACGTGTTCCCCTTGTGGGCAAAACGTAATCACTGCCTCTTTTTGCCTTGTATTTTCTTCCACGGGCAACATGGAATGATATGATTTCCGTGCTAAAATTTAAACTTATTCAGGGTTCGTTTGGCCTTTTTATACACTAATTGAGTTTCCTAGGCATTTAATGTCCATAATTCAAATATGTACTACAAATACATGCTCCAGTTCACCAAAATGGCTAGCAAAATTATACATGTGTCCTTGGGTGCATGTTTAGGTCCCAAGCCAGGAATGGGAACGAATTACAACCGTTACGGTGTCCTGGCTCGTCCTCAAACATTTCGAATCTCGGTTTTTAAGTCCCCATAAATCCAAAACTCACCAGAAAGTCATCAAAGGTGGCATGGTGTCACGTCATGGCACATATATGTCATGGTAAAAACATTGCCAATTTGGGCCATGCTTTATTACAAACCTCTTACAAACCGGAGCCTGTCACAAGAACCCTCGTGGTTTCGATAGGGAAACGTGTCCCCTTGTGGGACAAACGATAATCACTCCCTCTTCTAGCCTTGTATTTTCTTCTACATGCGACACGGAACAACGGGAGATTCGCGCTGAACTTTGAAATTATTCAGGGTTCGTTTGACCATTTTTATTCATTAATTGAGTTTTCTAGGCATTTAATGTCCATAATTCAAATACGAACTACAAATACATGCTCCAGTGCACCAAAATGGCTAGAAAAACGTACATGTTTCCTTGGGGTGCATGTTTAGTTCCCATGGAATGAATCGGAACAAATTCAACCGTCTCGCCGTCCTGGCTTGGACACAAACATTGTGAATCTCGGTTTTTAAATCTCTGTAAATCCAAAACTCACCAGGAAATCATGAAACTTGGCATGGTGTCACTACATGGTACATATAATTGTCCAATTTGGGCAAAGCTATATTACAAGCCTCTTACAAACCGGAGCCTGCGCAACCCTCGTGGTTCCGGTAGGGAAACATGCCCCTCCTGTGGGCGAAATGATAATCGCTGCCTCTTCTCGCCTTGAACTTTGTTTTCTATAGGCAACATAGAATAACAGGAGTGTCAGGCTAAAATTTGAAACTTTCAGGGTACGTTTGGGCATTGTATATATATCACGAATTACTAAGTTTTCTACGCATTTAATGTAGTCCATAATTCAAATTTGAACTACAAGCACATGCTCCAGTGAAGCAAAATGACTGGGAAATCGTACATGTGTAATTTGGTGCATGTTTAGGTCTCATTTAAGGAATGATAATGAATTACAAACTTGTTGTCATCCTGAAACATTTAGAATCTTGGTTTTTAAATCCCAGTAAATCAAAAACTCACCCAAAAACCATGAAACTTGGCATGGTGTCGGATTTCGGGCTCGGCTGACCCTAGAGAGGTTCGAACTCTGGGGTGCGCATGAAGTACACTCTCCCCCCAGCGCGCTCGCCCTACGCTTCCACGGCCTAGCTCGACGAACAGTTAGAACAGGAGACACAGGGGTTTATACTAGTTCGCGCCCCCATGTGGTGTAATACCCTACTCCAGTGTGTGTGGTGGATTGCCCGTTGGGCTGAGGATGAACAAGTAGAGAGAGCGAACGACCTCCGGAGGAGAGGTGTTCTTGGCTCGGATGAGCCTGTGGTGTGGTTAGGGTGGAATGGATCTCGCCCTCATATGGTGGTGGCTAGTCCTATTTATAGTGGCCTTGGTCCTCTTCCCAAATATCGGCGGGAAGGGATCCCACAACGACCGAATTTGAAGGGGAACAGCTAGTACAAGTTATCCTGACAAAAGCGGTCTTCGCCTGCCAAAGACTCTGGCGATGATGCCGCGCCGGGCTCTACGATGACCTCCGTCCTGCCATCCTGGCCGTCCTTGGTCTTCTTGCACCGATATGGAAACATGTCCTTGATCCTCGGGACTCTGCGCCTGCGCTTGCCCCCTTGGCACCAAAGAGGAAACTGGTACACTACGCCCGCTGGCGCCCGCCTGGCCTTGGTCATCATGGCTCACGTCATGTGAACCTCGCGAGGTGCTCCTTGCATAGATATCTCCGCTCCTTTCGAGCTAGCCTGGCGAGGCTGCCCCCGGCGAGGTCTTGTTGTCGTCCGCCTCGCTAGGGTCATGAGTTGTGGTTGCTAAAGTTGGGTCGTACGAGGCCGTTGATGGATCCACGTCATGGGCCGCAGGTAGGCAAGTCTGGGTACGCCCGTTCCCAGGACGCCGACAGTAGCCCCCGGGCCCAAGGCATGCTCGAACTTGGCTTCGAGTCGAAGCCAAAGGACAAGGGCGGAGCATCACGGGCCCTAACTGCCCTCGGCCTTGGTCAACGCATGGCGACTGAATGGACGTGGGCGTCTCCGCTTCCCCATGCTGCCTCGGCAACTGCCCGACTTGACGAGACTCCGCCTTCTCGCCGCCTGCTCTTCCTTATTCCTCCCTCCTTGCCGTCTTGTTGAGACGCCTATGGCGCCGACGAAGAGATTCTCCGCCGCGGAGAAGGGGAAATCACACCAGGAGGGGCTGAACATGCCGCCACTCAAGAGAGGGCAAGGACGCCCTCGCAAGCATGCCGCTACCCCTGCAGCGGCGCCCCGTGGGCGTCGGCGCACTCCTTCTGGGGTCGACGCCATCCTTGGCAGCCGCGTCGGCACTTCTTCTCGCGGTGGAGGCCGCCCTCGGCGAGGCAACCCCCTTGCCACGGGATGGCGCTCCGTGGTTGCCCGGCCTCCCCGGCCGCGCTTCCACTCGACAGAGGCACTGCCAGAGTTCTCCATGTGGTCGGAGAGTCCGACCGGTGCCCGGCTCTAGCTTCCGTGCTCCTTTACTCGTGAGCTGCCGGCCGAAGGTCTTTAGGGCCTCTGGCTGCAGGTCGATGGTTGCTGCAGTGAGGCCCCATGGGTCATGGTGGAGATCTCTGCCGCGGGTAATGTGGCCCTGGCCCGTGGCTGGCAGATGTTCACCCGCGCACGCGGCTTGGGCAGTCGATGCACCCTCCACTTTGATTATGACGGTGCCGCGACCCTCTTCGTGAAGATGTTCAGGGCAGATGGTCACCATGCAGGGTGCTGCCATGTAGACAGCGGTGGCGATGGCTATCTCGGACTTGGCGATGGTCGTGACGAGGCCGAGGGCGAACCTGCCCTTGGCGACGGTCGTGGTTCATGCAGCGACGACAACTACTCTACCAGCAAGAGAACCAGCAGCGGTGGGTACAATCAACCACCTCACCGCCGGGCTCGCTTCAAGTATGGCGACAGGTCATCCCGCCGCCATGCGTCGGTGGGGCGTGAGGAGGGCTCAGATTGAGCCGCGCCCGGGAGGTCCTTGGAGCAGGGTCCCATGAGCTGCTGCGGCTGCGTGGACCACTTTTGTTTAACCTTTCCTTTCTTCCTGCCTTTGAAAAAAGGGTGTAGCCCTGCTGGGGCATGTGATGAACTGTGACGTTTACGCCACTATGCTATGTTTATTGCCTTTGTGCTATGCTATGATATTTGTGCTCCTTGCGGGTGTAGGGATAACTTAGCTTGATATGCTTGGGGGTGGCCTCTTGCCTCGCGAGGGCGCACCTTTGGTAGCCGGGGAGGCCTCCATGTTGCCGGCTAGGGAGTTGCTCCTTGGAAAGCATCATGAATCTGCTGTATTCGTTAGGGTGTTCGTTGGGTACCCTGTTCCTCCTTGCGTGAGCCCTCAGGCATAGGGTACTCACCTTTGGCGAGCTATATCTGTGTCCTGGGCTGGCCCGGCACGCGGACACACCTACCTAGCCCCCGCGCGAGGCGTGCGAGAGAGAGCGTCAAGCAACTACCATCCTCCCTGACACAAGACAAAAAAGGCGAGCGAGGCAGAAGAGAGGAAAACTCAACTAGACGATCGAGAAACACAAGAACTCCAGATCCATTGAAAGATGGCAACCAGCTATAGAAAGCAAATGAGCAGCCGCGTCCGGCACCCAGTCTAGTCTTCTCGCTAGCGCGGAGCTAAGTGCTGCCACTAGGACGTGGGAGAGAGCCCCCGCGCCCGAGGGCGGCACTCCCGAGACTCCGGGGCATGTACAGGCCCACTCATTATTATGTGAGAGGGTAACGAGCGGAGACCTTCACATGCATTGGGCCTTGCTTCATGGGTAGAACTTCCGGAGGTGCTGTATGTTCCAGGCGTTCAGGATGGGGATCCCGTCCCCCGTCTCCAGGTGTACAGTGCCAGGCCTAGAGACGCGAGCGATCCTAAACGGGACCTCCCACATGGGTGAGATCTTATGCAGCCCTTCCATGGAGAGCACCCGCCTTATGATAAGATCACCCACCTCGAGCATCCTGGAGCGGACGCTACAGCAGTGGTACCATCGCAACCCCTGCTGGTAACTTGCTACTTGAAGCGAGGCTTGACGGCGGCGTTCCTCCCCCAGCACGAGATCCATCCCCCGCATGGCGTCTTGGCGTGCTTCGTCAAATGCCAAGATCCGCGCGGAGCAGTGTTTGACCTCGTGAGGGAGAACCGCTTCAGCTCCGTAGACGAGGAAGAACGGGGTCTCGCCCGTTGGCTTGGTGGCGGTGGTGCGGATGGACCACAGCACGGACTGGAGCTCATCATGCCAGCCCCTACCGCAGGCCTCGAGCTCCTTTTTGGAGGTCCTTGTCTTGAGGCCTCTCAAGTCCTCCTCGTTGGCGCGCTCAGCTTGACCATTGCTCCTGGGGTGCGCCACTGGGTGTAGCATATTTGCGTTCCAAGATTAGCACAATATGTTTTGAACATATTGCTAGTGAACTATGAGCCATTGTCGATGATGATGGGATTCGGGACCCCGAACCGGCTTACGAGGCCTTTGATGAACTTGACCGCCGAGCCGGCGGGGATGGTACACACAGGCTCCACCTCCGCTCACTTGGTGAACTTGTCGTCGACGATGTAGAGGTAGTGGTAGCCCCCGGGCGCTCGGGCAAATGGCCCCAAAATATCCAGCCCCCAGACCGCGAATGGCCACGAGTGCGGGATAGTCTCAAGGCCCTGAGCAGGCCGGTGGATTTTCTTGGCATGGAACTGGTAAGCTTCACCCAGGACCTCACCAGTTCGGCTGCGTCACTGAGTGTCATGGGCCAGTAGAATCCGTTGCGGAACGCCTTGCCCACTAGGGTGCGCGATGGTGAATGATGCCCGCAGTCTCCGTCGTGTATGTCGTTCAGCAGATCGCACTCCTGCTCCCTCAAGATACACCGCAAGGAAACATCGTTGGGTCATTTGCGATATAACTTACCATCCTGAAGGCAGTAGGCCATGGCCTGCCGAGCCACGCACTTCGCGTCTTCCTCCTTCTCCTACAGGGTTCCCCGTAGCAGGTAGGCCTTGAATTCTTCGGTCCAGGACCCCTCCTGAGGCTCGAGCGTGAGGAGTAGGCGTTCTCCTGAGGTTGTGCCGTAGGCAGGAGCTCCCAAGTTGGCGATGGGGGAAGCTCCTCCCAAGGCAGCATTTGCTCCGCAGCCGGTGGGGCTGCTGAGGGCTTGAAGAGGCGCTCCACAAAGACACCAGGCTCCTGTTGCTGGCGCTTGGACGCCCTCTTGGCGATGTTGTCGGCCTCCTTGTTTGTGTCGCACGACACGTGCTGCAGCTCCAAGCCCATGAATTGTTTCTCCATTCTGCGCACCTCTGCGAGGTACGCCTCCATGTGCTCATCCTTAGGCTCGTATACCTTGTTGGAGAAGTTGACGAGGAGCTGGGAGTCACCAATGATGGTGAGGCGCTTTACACCCAAAGCAGTCGCGGCCTTCAGGCTGGCGATTGGGCCTTCATACTCCGCGATGCTGTAAGAGACCTTCTCGCCGTGCTGGAAACGAAGCTGAACGGCGTAATAGAGCTTGTCTTGGGTGGGCGAGATGAGCACGGCTCCGGCCCCCGCACACTGGCACGCAAAGGTGCCATCCAAGTACATGACCCAGTCGTTCGGTGCTTCACTCCCAGGTGAGAGGGACCGTGTCAGGACCCCGATCCTAAGTCACACTGATCTAGCATGTAACACATCATATCACTTTGTGGCCTCACGCATAGTATCCCCACGGGTGCCACCTTACCTGGCCCGGGACCATTTGAGCCTTTTGGCTCACGTATATGATAGTGTTGCTAGCATCCATATAACAGAGACCCCGGGCCGACATGACTAGTCGTAAACCTAAGGTGGCATTAACTTACAGGGACAGGCATACATGACCCAGCAACGAACGTGTCAGTCATCAGCGAGTGAATCCGGGCTGTAGCAGCTGGGCTAACAGGACTCCAGAGAATCCGGGCTGTAGCAGGCTAACAGGACTCCGGTAGACACCGCGTGACATTTCCTCGAAGGGACATACACAGGAACGAACAAGGACACATGCCGGCCAGCCTAAGTGTTCCGGAGTGGTAGCAAGCTACCATGGCTCAGTGGAAGCACTAGGAGAAACTTCCCCATAAGAGAGGCTACCAAGAATAAACAAATAGGTTGTCGGATCCCACACATACCAAGCAATTCAGTAACATACACACAATATGCTCGATATGTGCAAATACAACATGGCATCACAACAAAACTCTATGACTCAAAGTATTTATTCATTAGGCTCCGAAGAGCCTGATATTACAAACATGGGTCTAATGACATAGCATTCAAGTCATACAAGCAATAAGCACAAGCGGAAGCTTAACTTGTTTGAGTACAGACAACTATAAATGAAAAAGGCTGAGAAGCCTGACTATCTACAAGAACCTGCCAAGGGCACAAGATCATAGCTGAGGTAACAAGCTAAACGTCCAAGTCCACAGGAAGCTACTAGCGAGAATGAAGTCTCTCTGCAAAACATAAAATAAGCAAATGTGAGTCCAAATGTACCCAGCAAGACTTACATCAAACTATCTACATATGCATCAGTATCAACAAAAGGATGGTGGGGTTTAACTATAGCAAGCCAGCTTTACTCAGTGTCCAACCTGAACTACGACTGCAAGCAACTCTTTTGAGGTGGCGCACACGAGTCCACATATTCACCATATCAATACACCACTATGGATCCACTCCTGTCTCCCTACGAGAACACCATCCATAGCACTCACGCTTATCTTGCGCATTTTAGAGTATCCACTTTCACTTGTCTATGAACTGTATAGGCAACCAAGTAGTCCTTTACCGCGGACGCGGCTATTCGAATAGATGATGTTAACCCTGCAGGGGTGTAATTCTTCACACACACTTCCACCACTTATCGTCGTTTACATGACATGTACTCGACAACCTTCAAGCGGAAGCCCAACGAGGGTGTCGGCCACGGCCTGCCGAAACACTCAAGTCTCTAGTCCAGGTTTATCGCCTATTCAGGTTCCATCCGCAGGGAGTCCGGCCGAGATTTCCACATACGGCCCCAAACGATGTGTACAGGGTTCCAAGACACCAAAAAGGTGCCCGGCATACCCGGCCACGTACCTACCGCATCACAGCCCACCTAGAGAGTCAGCGCTATGCACGGTCTCCAATATACTACAAACACC
The DNA here is from genome assembly GCF_002162155.2 of Triticum dicoccoides. NCBI lineage: Eukaryota > Viridiplantae > Streptophyta > Magnoliopsida > Poales > Poaceae > Triticum > Triticum dicoccoides. The sequence goes on along the minus strand of NC_041389.1, from coordinate 571,562,915 downwards.
ATAAACTACTTGCAACTCCTGGACAGAGGACTAGGGTGGTTAACAAGCCGAGAGGGTCCATTGGTGTCGGGTCCAATGCATGGTATTAGCTGAATCTTAAATCAAACATACATATCTTGGTGCTTAAGGATGGTTCCAATGAAACAATCCACCATGTACTCCTACATGGCCTCTCATCGATACCTTCACCAAATCATGTTAAACACACTTAGCTCTCAAAATTAGGACATGTTCACAACTTTCCAGTTCATCCTCGATGAATCAGACCTGACACAAACTCTAAGCAGTAGCAGGCATGACAAACAAGCATGAATGAGTAGGCACATCAGGGCTCAAACAACACCTACTCATACTAGTGGGTTTCATCTATTTACTGTGGCAATGACAGGTCATGCAGAGGAAAAGGGGTTCAACTACCGCAGCAAGTAACAGATGAATTGTTGTTATCGTAATGCAGTAAAAGAGAGCAGGAGCGAGAGAGTTGGATTGTATCGGAATGAACAAGGGGGTTTTGCTCGCCTGGCACTTCTGAAGATAATATAGTTCTTCATCGGTGTCATCAAACTCATCGTCGGGTCGTTGTCTACTAAGAGGGGACAAATACAGGTAACATAGAAGGATACACAATCAATGCAATGCACAATATGATGCATGATCATGGCATGGCAATATGAGCGTGTTGCCCTAATGCAACTACAACCAGATGGGTTTGGGTCATTTTGAACCAAAGGTTCAATCCCAAACTCAATTTATGAATTTAATTAATGCCTTATCATGTTTTGCACTAAACAACAAGGTTAAGTTGCTTTATCATGCATGAAACTAGTACAGATGGATAGATTGGATTTTTCTGATCATTTTTCATATATAGATTATTTCATTCTGAGCTACGGTTGATTTTCTATGATTTTAGAAGTTTTAACTATTTTGTGAAATAAATAAATCATTTCTGATTTATTAAAAATACCAGAAAACATTACAAAGTCAGCATGATGTCAGAGTGATATCAGCGGGTCAACGGGTCGGTCCAGGTCAAACCTGACCAGTGGGACCCGTATGTCAGTGTCTAACTAACTAACCTAAGTTAATTAGCACTAATCTAATCCTAATCTATATTAGTTAAGGCCCTGGGCCCACATGTCAATTTCAGCACGGCTAATTAAGTTTAACTAACACTTAACCAAAATTAGCAGGGACTAGGTCCCACTTGTCCGTACCCAGGGGAGGTCAAACCCCTGGTCAGCGGGTCAAACCCGCCGGCGACTCGACACCGGCGAGGCCAGGCGCGGCGGAGGGCCTCGGATTTGGTCCTCTGGTGACCAAATCGACGGCGGAGACGTGCTAACGCGTAGTTCGGGAGCTACCACATCCAGTGGTGCAAGTGGTTGGACGCGGGAACGCCGGAAACGACGCCGGCGAGCTCGACGACGGCGGCAGGAGTTTGGGCACGCACGTGCACGGCGTTGAGGCGAGCGGTAGGAGGAACGGTGGTTGCTACGGGCACGTGAGGACGCGTTGAGCACGGTGGTGTGCTCGGCTTCAAGCTACGTCCGCTCTAGCCACGGTGATGACGAAGCGCAACGGCGGGGAGCTTCGGTGACGTTGGGGAATGGCGCTACGACATGCAAATGAGACAGAGAAGAGGGGGTGAGGGAGTCCTGAATTAGGGGGTCCTCGGACAGCCAGACTATATACTTTGGCAGGACTGTTGGACTATGAAGATACAAGATTGAAGACTTCGTCCGGTGTCCGGGTGGGACTCTCCTTTGCTTGGAAGGCAAGCTTGGCAGTTCAGATATGTAGATTTCCTTCTCTGTAACCAACTCTGTGTAACCCTAGCCCCCTCCGGTGTCTATATAAACCGGAGGCTTTAGTTTGTAGGACGAGAACAATCATAATCATAGGCAAGCTTCTAGGGTTTAGCCTCTACAATCTAGTGGTAGATCAACTCTTGTAATACTCATATCCTCAAGATCAATCTACGAGGAAGTAGGGTATTACCTCCATCGAGAGGGCCTGAACCTGGGGAAAGATTGTGTCCCCTGCCTCCTGTTACCATTAGCCTTAGATGCACAGTTCGGGACAACCTACCCGAGATCCGCCGGTTTTGACACCGACATTGCTGCTTTCATTGAGAGTTCCACTGTGTCGTCACGATAAGGCTTGATGGCTCCTGCAATCATCTGCAACGATGGAATCCAAGGTGAGGTTTTTCTTCCCAGACAGATCTTCGTATTCGGCGGCTTAGCACTGCGGGCCAACTTGCTTGGCCATCTGGAGCAGATCCACATTTACGCCCCTGGCCATCAGGTCAGGTTTAGAAGCCTGAACTACACCACCGACATCCGCGGAGACTTGATCTTTGAAGGATTCGAGCCCAGGACAGGTGTGCCGAACAGTCATGATGAGCATGACCTAGATCTACCATCGGACGGTGTTCAGAAGATCACACCTGCGGCTGCCCCGTCTCTTAATCCGGAGCAGATCGTGCCATCCGAGGACGGGTGGATGGACCCCGCCACGGAGGCCGCACACTCAACGGCGTTAGAGCCGAACACAGACTTCGCCTCCAAAGTGATCTGTGTCGTCGGACACTCGGACTCGTCTCTGGCCATAGGCTACGAACCGCGTGCATCCGTGCCTAGAGGATCTGATTGGGCACCGATCATGGAGTTTACCTCCGCGGATATCTTTCAGCACTCGCCCTTGGGCGACGTGCTGGATTCGCTAAAGTCTCTCTCCGTGTCAGGGGGCTCTTAGCCGAACTATGTCCGGCTAGAGTGGGAAGCGGACAGCAAAGAAATTCGTTCCCCACCCACCAGCCACTTAATAGCCACTGTCGACGACTTAACCGACATGCTTGATTTCGACTCCGAAGACATCAACGGTATGGACGACGATGCAGGAGAGGAACAGGAACCACCGCCCACAGGGCGCTGGACAGCCACCTCATCATATGATATATATATATATATATATATATATATATATGGTGGACACACCACAAGAAAACAACGGCGAGGAACAGAAGGATGCGACTGAGGATAATCCTCTTGAGAAGCAACCAAAGCGATGACGTCGACACCGCTCTAAATCCTGCCACAGTAAAAACAGCGATAACAACGCAAGAAAGAATAACACCTTGGTTAACTCCAAAGGCAACGACGATCCCATGGACCCAGCGATGGAGCAGGATAAGCCAAGGGTCGGACATAGTCCGGAGCCACTGTCCAATCATAGCATTGGCGAAGATAAAACTCATAAACCTGTCTTCGGAGAGGAGAACAGTTCGGATGACGATGCACTCATCATCCCGGTAAGACAATTGGAACAAGAGGACCTCCAAAGAAGGCTTATCGCCACCGCGAGAAGCTAAGGTTACGCTCAACCGTAGATGGAACAAAGTGCTCAACACTGAAGAAAAATACGGTGGCGATCGCCACACAAAGAGCTACCCTAGCATGTAAGCTTTGAGTCATATATGCATGATGTAGATGTTCGTTTAATTCTTATAGATCATTTCATTCAAAATGATCTAGTTTTTATAAGAAAGCTAATCTATTTTAAGATTCATGGAATTGTGCATTGTAAGACATAAAGTAAAAAACACATAATGGAAAATCATGTAGAAAAACATTTGGGCAATTTTGATACGGAAGATTCTAGAACAAATAAGAAGTGCTTGTGTTTTGATGTTTGTGCATTATGCTTAAGTTCAACCATGGAGTCTTCTAGATTATACATGTGGCGAAATCTGGTGGAATCTAGATGATATCCAACGGCCAGTATTGCTCAAATTTGCCATCTTTGGACCATCGGATTTGCCTCATCCAACGACCACCTTTCAAAGATAAAGTTAACCGCACACAATATAAAAATATATAAAATATTATATATATATAGGGGTATAGATATAGATGTGATGCGAAATCCGCCCATCATCTCCAATTAGAATAGTGTGTCCATGCACGGATCCGACGTGGCCAAATGATGTCTGCCATCAGTATCTCAAATTCAAATTAGTCTGACCTTGCTAAATGTGTATACATTACAACATGCTCGTTTCCAAACCACACCGCGCAGATCTCCGTTATATTCATGCATGCATGGGTTTCAAACATCAGGATCTCTTATTCAAATATTTGAATTCAACTTTACATTGATTATGACCTCACCTAGTCATTTACACCCACATAGTTGTCTTCTCTTTATAATTATACCACTAACTCTCTCTCGTGCATGCATGCACACACACTACCAGTCGGCATTATCCATCGCACACATGGAATCTTTTTCTTCAGGTCGGTCTCCCATGAAGGCACACACCCACACACATCCCCCTCTCTATCATATCGGGCATTCTTTATCTCTCACGCGTGCATGTGCAACGATCGATGTTCCTCTATGTATGTGTGTATATAGCTAGGTCTTTCATAGTTTTCCACAACCGATCAATCAATATATCTAGTGAGATCTCACCCTCTTTCCCACGTCCACATCGATCAATCTATACCTCTCTATATAGGATTAACATATATAGCTAATACAACCACATTAATTATATATCCAACGCCCCCCTCTCATCATCCATGCCTTCCGCTTCATCTCTCAGACGCGTGCACAATGGCGAAGACAGGGGGCAGTAAGGGCCCTGCCCCCCCTAACATCACTATATATCGAGGCTAATATGAATGTGATCATTAGACAATTGCTGCTAAAAATGGTTTAAGTTCATGAATTGACCCTCCTCGTAAAGGATTAGCAATGCTTGCCCCCTAGCTCATTTATTTTTCATGGCTCCACCACTGCACGCAACAGCCATGTTCTCGCCCCCTCTCTCTAAATATCGATCTCGCACTTGTGCATTCCTTCATAGTCTCCCTCCACTCGGCCCCTCACACCATCTTCTAGCTCCCACCGGATTTTTCCACATGTACAATCTAGCAGACTCCATGGTTGAACTTAAGCATAATGCACAAACCTCAAAACAATAGTGGTTCTCTTTTGTTCTAGAATCTTCCATATCATAACTGCCCAAACTTTTTTTCTAGTTGAATTGCCATTATTTGTTTTTACCTATGCTTTACAACGCACAATTCCATGAATCATAAAATAGATTATGGGCTTCTTTGACTCAAAGGATTCTCAAAGGAATTTTGGAGGATTCTAATCATTAGGAATTTTTCCTATCTTGGTTGTTTTATTCGTAGAATTGTAAACCATAGGAATTTTTCCATATGATTCATTTGCACTAGATTTCATAGGAAACATCCCATCCACTCAAACCACTTTGAAAGAATTCTGCGTTTTTTCTATGCACAATCAAACACTCGTACAATCCTGTAGGATTCAAGACGACATTCCACTATATAATCCCATGTTTTTCCTATTCCCGCATTCTTAGTTTTTTTATAAAAACTAATTGATTTTGAATGAGATGAAATATAAGAATTAAACGAAGGGCTACATCAGGCATATATGACTCAGAGCTTACATGCTATTGTCACATCCCTAGCCTTGCTATGCACTTGGACTAGCTTGGTTGTTGCATCATGTTTAAATTTTATTTAAGTTGAAATGGGGATTGACAAACCCTAGCACCAAAATTAAATCAAATAGGGTCAACCATAAAATCTTTTCAATAAACCCAAAATGTCCCTAAGAAAAGTTCATGATTTCTGGTTAAGGTGGAAACCTCTGCCAAAAATGGTGAATATATTCTTAGATCATTTTTGGATTTTTAAATTAACTCATATTGTACTTGAATTATTGCATTTCAATCCTATAAATATTTTAAATGCTCTAAATTTTTTTTGAAACTACTTGAGGGCTCTTGGGAATAATTTCACAAGTGCCCACAGTTATTTTCAGCATTTTATCAAATGGTTTTGTATAATTACTAAATCAAAACAAAACAGAAAAAAATAGAAAACAGAAACTAAACTAAAAAAAGGGCAGAAACCTCACCTGGCCTCCCTGTAGCCTGGCCCAGCTCCTCCAGCAGGCCCAGCCCACCTGGCAGCCCAACCACCAGGGGCATGCCTGTCTTCTTCCCGTGCCAGCGCATGAAGCAGCTCGGTGGCGAGCACCGCCGTCGCGCTTGGCCACCTCCTGCCTGGTTGCCTGCCTGCGCCTCGACCCCCCTGGAGACGCCATGCACCCCCCCGGACGCTCTGCACCTCTCCCCTCTCTCCCCGAGCTTCTCTCCCTCCCTGGCTCTCCTCTCGCTCGCACCGAGGGCCACCGTCGCCACTGCTCACTACTGCCGCGCCCAGAGCCACTGCCCCACCTCTCCATCATGTCTAAAAGAACCGCCCCGTCGCCCTACTCCTCCTCGCCGAGACACACGGGTCGGGAAGCCCTGCTTAGTCCCGAACGCCGCCGTCTTTTTCCGTGGGATCCGGCGATCCCCGTCATCGCTCCGTCGACTGCAGGCCTTCCCCGAGCCCGACGAGCACTTCAATCGACGCGTTGTGAGCCTCCGGTCATTTTCCCCCTAACGCCCCATCCTTTTCCACACCGTGGCCGTCGTGTTCATCGAGGCCGAAGCTCGCCTCCGCTCGAGCTTGTCGCCGGCGTCGCTCCGGCGACCATTTGGTCATCCCGTGCTGACCAACATGGCAGCCGCATTGCGTAGTGCCTCGCTAGCGCCTCAGCTTCTGCGTTTGCACGCCGCAGCCCCAACCCCGCACATGGCCGAACTTCGGCCGCCACCTTGGAGCTCACCGTTGTTGGCTCCGGCCACGATAGACCCGGCCTCAACCACCACTAGATGTGCGCTTGCTAGAGCTCTCCAACAAGCCCAAGAACGGCCTTGCCCGTGCCCTGTAGCGCGTTTCCGACGGCCGCCACCGTCTTGGGCCTCGCCGGCGTCGAGTTGCCGGCGGGTTTGACCCCGCTGACCCCGTTTGACCACGGGTGGGCCCAGTTTGACCCCTTGGGTCAATGACAGGTGGGGTCCAGCCCTGCTAATTAACTAGGATTAGTACCAAATGAATTTAGTTAAACTAATTACACTGACATGCGGGACCCACTGTCAGGTTTGACCGGACCGTGCCCCGTTGACCGCTGATGTCACACTGACGTCAGGCTGACGCAGTAAGTCATTTTCTGGATTTAAAATAATTCAGGAAATTCCAGAAAATAGCAAAAACTTCTAAAAATTCATATAAAATCAACCGTAGCTCAGAATGAAATAATTTATATATGAAAAATTATCAGAAAAATTCAAGGAATCCATCTGTACCATTTTCATGCATATTTAAACAACTTACAGCCACTGTATATGACAATTTGAATTAATGGCATTGAAATGTCTTATATGGAGTTTGAATTTGAATCTTGTATTCAAACCAACTTCATTTAATCTGTTGCCAGTTGCATTAGCCCAATCAACAGCATATTGCCATGTCATGATCATGCATCATATTGTGCATTGCATTGATTGTGTTCTTCCTTGTTTGCCGGTGTTTGTCCCCTCCCGATAGACGTGGTTTCGACGATGAGTTCGATGACAACGATGAAGAACTATACTATCTTCAGAAGTACCAGGCAAGCAAAACCCCCTTGTTCATTCCGATACAATCCCACTCTCTCGCTCCTGCTCTATTTTACTGCATTAGGACAACAACGATACAACTGTTATTTGCTGCGGTAATTGAACCCCTTTATCCTCTGCATGACCTGTCATTGTCACAGTAAATAGATGAAACCCACTAGCATGAGTAGGAGTTGCTTGAGCCCTGATGTGCCTACTCATTCATGTTTGTTTGTCATGCCTGCTACTGCTTAGAGTTGAGTCCGGTCTGATTCATCGGGGATGAATCGGAGGTGTGTGAACATGTCCTACTATGTGTGAGCTAAGTGTGTGAACACGATTTGGTAAAGGTAGCGGTGAGAGGCCATGTAGGAGTACATGGTGGGTTGTCTCATTGCGGCCGTCCTCAGGAACTGAGTTCTGTGTTTGTGATCCATGAACAGTTACTACCACACATTGGGTTCCGGTAACTCGACCCCTCTCGACTTATTAATCAACTCGATCTCTGTCCAGGAGTTGCAACTAGTTTTTGGTGTTTGTAGGTAGTGTTAGTAGTCTACCAAGTGGCACCCGGTACAGGTGGGCTTGGGACAGACTAGGCACAGTGGCCCGGTGTACCAAGTGGCACCCGGATGGTGGACTTGGGAACCCTGCACACACCGTTTGGGGCCGTGAGAGACACCCCGGCCGGATCTCCTTGCGAGTGGAACCTGAATAGGTGATAAACCTGGACTAGAGACTTGTTTGGTTAGTCAGGTCGTGGCCGACTCCCTCGCCCGGCTTCCGCTTGAAGGTTGCCGAGGTACATGATGTGTACAGGGCGATAAGTGGCGAGAGCGTGTGTGAAGAAGTACACCCCTGCAGGGTTATCATTATCTATTCGAATAGCCGGATTCCTCGGGTATGGAAACTTGGATGCATAGTTCATAGACAAGTGAAATTGGATACTCTAAAATGCGCAAGATAAGCGTGAGTGCTATGGATGGCGTTCTCGTAGGGAGACGGGAGCGGATCCATAGTGGTGTATTGATATGGTGCATATGTGGACTCGTGTGCGCCACCTCAAAAGAGTTACTTGCAGTCGTAGTTCAGGATAGCCACCGAGTCAAAGCTGGCTTGCTGCAGTTAAAACTCCACCACCCCCCTTTGTTGATAATGATGCATATGTAGTTAGTTCTGATGTAAGTCTTGCTGGGTACATTTGTACTCATGTTTGCCTATTTTACGTTTTTGCAGAGAGACTTCAGTCTCGCTAGTAGTTCCGCGTGGACTTCGACGTTTAGCTTGTTACCTCAGCTACTATCTTGTGCCCTCGGCAGGATCTGGTAGATAGTCAGCCTTCTCAGCCTTTTTCATTTATAGTTGTCTGTACTCAGACAAGTTAAGCTTCCGCTTGCGTTTTGACTTGTATGCTCTGAATGTTGGGTCATGAGACCCTTGTTTGTAATATCTCGCTCCCCGGAGCCTATTGAATAAAATACTTGAGTTGTAGAGTTATGTTGTGATGCCATGTTGTATTTGCACATATCGAGCATATTGTGTGTATGTTATTGAAATGCTTGGTATGTGTGGGATCTGGCTATCTAGTTGTTTAACCTTAGTAGCCTCTCTTACCGGGAAATGTCTCCTAGTGCTTCCACTGAGCCATGGTAGCTTGCTACTGCTCCGGAACACTTAGGCTGGCCGGCATGTGTCCTTCTTCATTCCTGTGTTTGTCCCTTCGGGGAAATGTCACGCGATGAATACCGGAGTCCTATTAGCCTGCTACAGCCCGGTTCACCGGAGTCCTGCTAGCCCAGTGCTACAGCCTGGATTCACTCGCTGATGACCGACACGTTCGATGTTGGGTCATGGATGCCTGTCCCTGTAAGTTTGTGCCACTTTGGGTTTACGACTAGCCATGTCAGCCCGGGCTCCTTATCATATGGATGCTAGCGACATTATCATATACGTGTGCCAAAAGGCGCAAACGGTCCCAGGCAAAGGTAAGGCGACACCCGTGGGGATATCGTGCGTGAGGCCGCAAAGTGATATGAGGTGTTACATGCTAGATCGATGTGGCATTGAGTCGGGGTCCTGACAGCTTTGGTATCAGAGCTTGACTGCCTGTAGGATTACCAAGCCAAACTGGTCGAAGTTGAGTCTAGAAATGCTTTAGTTATATGTAGGGGAATTGATTGTGGGATGGAACGTAAGGCTCTTTTTACTCCTTATACCTTATGCTCTTCTGATCAAAGTCATCATATCTTTCCTACGGGGTTAAGGAACTAGGCTATCTCTTCTGTCTATCAGGATCACGTGTTACCAATCCGTAGACCTATATGATTGATGGTTCTAAGCTTCAGTTCAGTTCCTACTACTTCCGTATGTTAACTGTTGATCTCGAAACCTTGATATTGTGCTTCTGAGTGGTTATGCCACCATTTTTGTAGCATGTCTCAAATCTTTTTCGAGCATTTATAGCTGTTATGTTGTCCGAGTCATCCCAGGTTTCTAAACAATCTGATGCACTTGCAAATACATTCCCTCTGGTTTTGATGTTCCTTTGGGCCAGGTTAATCACACTAATTGCTGAGTTGAAGTATTCTTTTACCTCGACATATATGTTGGAGTTAATATTATGACCCTAGGTGTCTCGGAGCATTACCTAGTAATCTTGCCATGCTTTGTGTTCCCAGTGTGATGATTCTGGCCACCATTCTCGAAAGCATCCCGTGATGCCGCTTAGTAGTAGGTATTCTATTACTTGGTTTTGAACCCGAGATTCACCCTACTTGCTTCATGTTGATAGTGTTTGCTAGTTCCTTTAGGATATTAGTAACCTTTGCGATAGTCCTCGAGATTCATGGTATATCCTTCTTCCAATACCATGAACTATTTATGGCAGAAGTTCCTCGTTGAACCGAAAGATCACAATCAGAGTGCTCTTGATGAGTTCTCAATTCTATGTTGTTACTCTGCCAGCTCTACCTTTCTGCATGGGTTATCTGGAAGAAACCTGTTGAACTTGGTTCGACATGCTAATCCATGCATCCACAACTCAGAAAATCATATGTTCTTTGAGTTGTCCCTCTTTATGTCAGGATCGTCATGAGAATTGCACTATCTCTTATGAAGTCTTGATACAGTGATACTTCTCGCACTCATTATTCGTTTCTCGGTCCCCGTGTTGTTGTAACCAGAACGCCGACAAGTGAATCATGATGTGTGAAATCTATACTTCTAGCAACTCCATTGCTTGGTAGTTAAGGACAATAATTTCATTCTTAGCGAGTTGGTTATTTAATCTTCATCCTAAGGTTGATTGTGCTACCTAGTCCTTATTTCTGGTGCACTCTTCGATCAATGAGTTCGGATTTTTTCGGTCCCTTGCTTATTTGATCAGATCATCTTGCTCTGAAAAGCAAGATTGTTCTCGAGCTTAGTAACATATCGGTGGTTCGTGATGTTCCGAATATCTTCTCGGAAGTATTACCAGGTTGTCACCTGACTGCTATGTTGAGTTCGTGATCAAGTTGGTTTTCGAAACCACCCTTTCTCCAAGAATCCGTGTTGGATACCCTGAGCTAGTTGGTTATGCTAAAAAACAACTTGGAGAGTTGGAAGATAAAGACATGTCCGACTTAGTTCATTTTTTATGGGATATCTTGTATGTATGTTGAAGAAAGATGATATCCTCATCAATTGATCCTCGAGACCAGTTGTTGGAGCTATTGTCTTGCCAAAACTTTGATTTGAGTGTGGGGTATTCTCAAATCAAATCAGAACCAACGATGTTCGTAATGTTGTCTTACTCGTGGATTTTCCTCGAGCATACACCATTATGTCTTTTGGGTCTGACCAATGCTATCACATTGTTCACATAATTATGGAATTCCATTTATATGGTCATCCTGATGACTTGTTGTTGAGCCCATCAGCAACATTTTATCTTCTCCATGATTGGTGTTGAACATCCAGCTAGTATTGGAAACTTTATAAGCATTATCTTCATGTCATGTTCATGAAGCATATGCTTGGATGAAAAGAAGTGACTTCCTCTAATTCATGTGCATTTGATGCAAGTTGCTGCCGTGAATTCGAGAAGGCATGTTTTTACCTCCCCTGTAATCATCCCAAGTCAGTTATGCACGTGCTAAGTATTCCATGGTCTGTTAGACTGATCATCTTCATTCCATATGAATTCCCTAGCACACCAAGCCGCTAACTAATTTGTTCAAGGAGAAGAAGTTCCTTCATAAGAGCTAATCATATGACTTATGCAAGGACTTCGATGTCCTCGTTGATGGTTCCCCACCTGAACTCGGTAGTGTTTTATTATAAGACTACTATGTGGTCATGCTTGTCTGAGACAGCGTGTTCACATGTGTGTAGCAGAACCAGCTCATGTTTTGGAGCTTGCTATCGTAGTTCATTTCCCGAGAATCTCGCAATGCCATCTCATCGGTTTGTGTTGCAAACTTTCATTTTTCTTTATAGACTTGATGAGTCTAGAATATCCTGACACCAACCAGATCTGAATCTCAGGCAGATATGATGGTTGGAGCATTTTCCAAGGACTATAATATTGGTCCCTCCGTAACCGGTAAAGTGGATGTCGTGGCTGACACACCCAGCCGGAAGACCTATTATTGTAGTATCTTGATTGAATAAGTTGGCCACCTCCCCATAAGGATTTCTTAGGATACTACTTCTGTAGTTATTCCTTATGGATTATTGTGTTCCCAAAGTCCGACCTTTTACTTGATGTTCTAGATATCAAACCGTCTTTATGAATGGGTTACGCTAGCACATCAAGGAGAACATTAGAAGCGGAGTGCTAAATGTCTCTCGGTCGATCATCCAGATTATGTTTCCTTGGCCTCGCTAAGGTGAAATCTGAGAAAGTGTTATCTTCCTTCGCATCGGCATCCTCCATCACCATTCGTCATGGTAGTAAGTTGTGTTGCCAGGATCCTTGACACGGATATCGGTAAACCTTGATGAATATGGAAATGCCCAAGTTCTTGAGAGCACGCGCAAGCGCTAGGTGTTATCATCGGCACTAATTGGGATTGCTCTCAGTTTCCTCGGTTATGCTATAACTTTTGAAACAGTGGACTCACTCTCTACTGTTGAGCTTCTCCCCAGTTATTAAAATCATTCCTTGTGTTGTCTTCAACAAGGTAATCCACATCATCCATTCTAGTCTGAGTATGTCATTCTACCGAACTCCTTCAAATGATCGATTGTGATTTGCCTTAAGCTGGTATAAAGAGCTCTAATGATCTCTGAATCAAAGGTAATTCTTTTTGCCACTTAAGGGATGATTCTACGAGTCACCTCTCCCAAGGTGCCCCGTTATGGGATCATAGTAATTATTTCCTCGCCACCTTGACACCATCCACCATCTCTCAAAGCGTGGAATTGTTGCCCACCAAATCAAACCTCGTTGTTTGTTCTTCCATCCCTCTCGATGTGTTTTGTGCCTCGACTCGAGATGTTTCAACATCTCATCCCACGAGATGATCTTGAGTGCTAGATCTTCGAGCAGATCGTTTCCTGTAGAGTTTCTTGTTGTCGTCATCATGTTGGGTGAAGATCTCGAAAGCAAAGACGTCAAGATCAATACGAAGCAATGAATCAACATCTTCGAGAAGGGAAGGTGGATCATGAGATCGTGTTAGCTTTGTGTCCCCTCTTTCTACCTACCTCACGTCTTGAATCTCGGGACGAGATTCTTGTTTAGTGGGGGCGAGTTGTCACATCCCTAGCCTTGCTATGCACTTGGACTAGCTTGGTTGTTGCATCATGTTTAAATTTTATTTAAGTTGAAATGGGGATTGACAAACCCTAGCACCAAAATTAAATCAAATAGGGTCAACCATAAAATCTTTTCAATAAACCCAAAATGTCCCTAAGAAAAGTTCATGATTTCTGGTTAAGGTGGAAACCTCTGCCAAAAAAGGTGAATATATTCTTAGATCATTTTTGGATTTTTAAATTAACTCATATTGTACTTGAATTAGGGCATTTAAATCCTATAAATATTTTAAATGCTCTAAAAAAATTCTGAAACTACTTGAGGGCTGTTGGGAATAATTTCACAAGTGCCCACGGTTATTTTCAGCATTTTATCAAATGGTTTGGTATAATTATTAAATCAAAACAAAACAAAAAAAATAGAAAACAGAAACTAAACTAAAAAAAGGGCAGAAACCTCATCTGGCCTCCCTGTAGCCTGGCCCAGATCCTCCAGCAGGCCCAGCCCACCTGGCAGCCCACCCACTAGGGGCATGCCTGTCTTCTTCCCGTGCCAGCACACGAAGCAGCTCGGTGGCGAGCACCGCCGTCGCGCTTGGCCACCTCCTGCCTGGTTGCCTGCCTGCGCCTCGACCCCCCTGGAGACGCCACGCACCCCCCAGACACTCTGCACCTCTCCCCTCTGTCCCCGAGCTTCTCTCCCTCCCTGGCTCTCCTCTCACTCGCACCGAGGGCCACCGTCGCCGCCGCTCGCCGCTGCCGCGCCAGAGCCACTGCCCCGCCTCTCCATCGTGTCTAAAAGAACCGCCCCGTCGCCCTACTCCTGCTCGCCGAGACACACGGGTCAGGAAGCCCTGCTTCGTCCCGAATGCCGCCGTCTTCTTCCGTGGGATCCGGCGATCCCCGTCGTCGCTCCGTCGACTGCAGGCCTTCCCCGAGCCCGACGAGCACTTCAATCGACGCGCTGTGAGCCTCCGGTCATTTTCCCCCTAACGCCCCGTCCTTTTCCACATCGTGGCCATCGTGTTCATCGAGGCCGAAGCTCGCCTCTGCTCGAGCTTGTCGCCGGCGTCGCTCCGGCGACCATTTGGTCATCCCATGCTAACCAACATGGCCGCCGCATTGCGTAGTGCCTCGCTAGCGCCTCAGCTTCTGCGTTTGCACGCCGCAGCCCCAACCCCGCACATGGCTGAACTCCGGCCGCCGCCTTGGAGCTCGCCGTCGTTGGCTCCGGCCACGATAGGCCTAACCTCCACCACCACTAGATGTGCGCCTGCTAGAGCTCTCCAACAAGCCCAAGAACGGCCTCGCCCGTGCCCTGTAGCGCGTTTCCGACGGCCGCCACTGTCTCGGGCCTCGCCGGCATCGAGTCGCCGGCGGGTTTGACCCCGCTGACCCCGTTTGACCACGGGTGGGCCCAGTTTGACCCCCCGGGTCAATGACAGGTGGGGCCCAGCCCCGCTAATTAACTAGGATTAGTACCAAATGAATTTAGTTAAACTAATTAAACTGACATGCGGGACCCACTATCAGGTTTGACCGGACCATGCCCCGTTGACAGCTGATGTCACACTGACGTTAGGCTGACGCAGTAAGTCATTTTCTGGATTTAAAACAATTCAGGAAATTCTAGAAAATAGCAAAAACTTCTAAAAATTCATATAAAATCAACCGTAGCTCGGAATGAAATAATTTATATATGAAAAATTATCAGAAAAATTCAAGGAATCCATCTGTACCATTTTCATGCATGTTTAAACAACTTACAGACATTGTATATGACAATTTGAATTAATGGCATTGAAATGTCTTATATGGAGTTTGAATTTGAATCTTGTATTCAAACCAACTTCATTTAATCTGTTGCCAGTTGCATTAGCCCAATAAACAGCATATTGCCATGTCATGATCATGCATCATATTGTGCAGTGCATTGATTGTGTTCTTCCTTGTTTGCCGGTGTTTGTCCCCTCCCGATAGACGTGGTTTCGACGATGAGTTCGATGACACCGATGAAGAAATATACTATCTTCAGAAGTACCAGGCAAGCAAAACCCCCTTGTTCATTCTGATACAATCCCACTCTCTCGCTCCTGCTCTATTTTACTGCATTAGGACAACAACGATACAACTGTTATTTGCTGCGGTAGTTGAACCCCTTTATCCTCTGCATGACCTGTCATTGTCACAGTAAATAGATGAAACCCACTAGCATGAGTAGGAGTTGCTTGAGCCCTGATGTGCCTACTCATTCATGTTTGTTTGTCATGCCTGCTACTGCTTAGAGTTGAGTCCGGTCTGATTCATCGTGGATGAATCGGAGGTGTGTGAACATGTCCTACTGTGTGTGAGCTAAGTGTGTGAACATGATTTGGTAAAGGTAGCGGTGAGAGGCCATGTAGGAGTACATGGTGGGTTGTCTCATTGCGGCCGTCCTCAGGAACTGAGTTCTGTGTTTGTGATCCATGAACAGTTACTACCACACATTGGGTTCTGGTAACACGACCCCTCTCAACTTATTAATCAACTCGATCTCTATCCAGGAGTTGCAACTAGTTTCTGGTGTTTGTAGGTAGTGTTAGTAGTCTACCAAGTGGCACCCGGTACAGGTGGGCTTGGGACAGACTAGGCACAGTGGCCCGGTGTACCAAGTGGCACCCAGATGGTGGACTTGGGAACCCTGCACACATCGTTTGGGGCCGTGAGCGACACCCCGGCCGGATCTCCTTGCGAATGGAACCCGAATAGGCGATAAACCTGGACTAGAGACTTGTTTGGTAAGTCAGGTCGTGGCCGACTCCCTCGCCCGGCTTTCGCTTGAAGGTTGCCGAGGTACATGACGTGTACAGGGCGATAAGTGGCGAGAGCGTGTGTGAAGAAGTACACCCCTACAGGGTTATCATTATCTATTCGAATAGCCGGATTCCTCGGATATGGAAACTTTGACCCCTTGCATAGTTCATAGACAAGTGAAATTGGATACTCTAAAATGCGCAAGATAAGCGTGAGTGCTATGGATGGCGTTCTCATAGGGAGACGGGAGCGGATCCATAGTGGTGTATTGATATGGTGAATATGTGGACTCGTGTGCGCCACCTCAAAAGAGTTACTTGTAGTCGTAGTTCAGGATAGCCACCGAGTCAAAGCTGGCTTGCTGCAGTTAAAACTCCACCACCCCCTTTGTTGATAATGATGCATATGTAGTTAGTTCTGATGTAAGTCTTGCTGGGTACATTTGTACTCACGTTTGCCTATTTTACGTTTTTGCAGAGAAACTTCAGTCTCGCTAGTAGTTCCGCGTGGACTTTGACGTTTAGCTTGTTACCTCAGCTACGATCTTGTGCCCTCGGCAGGATCTGGTAGATAGTCAGGCTTCTCAGCCTTTTCCATTTATAGTTGTCTGTACTCAGACAAGTTAAGCTTCCGCTTGCGTTTTGACTTGTATGCTCTGAATGTTGTGTCATGAGACCCATGTTTGTAATATCTCGCTCCCCGGGGCCTATTGAATAAAATACTTGAGTTGTAGAGTTATGTTGTGATGCCATGTTGTATTTGCACATATCGAGCATATTGTGTGTATGTTATTGAAATGCTTGGTATGTGTGGGATCTGACTATGTAGTTGTTTATCCTTAGGAGCCTCTCTTACCGGGAAATGTCTCCTAGTGCTTCCACTGAGCCATGGTAGCTTGCTACTGCTCCGGAACACTTAGGCTGGCCGGCATGTGTCCTTCTTCGTTCCTGTGTCTGTCCCTTCGGGGAAATGTCACGCGATGAATACCGGAGTCCTGTTAGCCTGCTACAGCCCGGTTCACCGGAGTCCTGCTAGCCCAGTGCTACAGCCTGGATTCACTCGCTGATGACCGACACGTTCGATGCTGGGTCATGGATGCCTGTCCCTGTAAGTTTGTGCCACTTTGGGTTTACGACTAGCCATGTCAGCCTGGGCTCCTTATCATATGGATGCTAGCGACATTATCATATACGTGTGCCAAAAGGCGCAAACGGTCCCGGGCAAAGGTAAGGCGACACCCGTGGGGATACCGTGCGTGAGGCCGCAAAGTGATATGAGGTGTTACATGCTAGATCGATGTGGCATTGAGTCGGGGTCCTGACAGCTATAGTGTGGTATTTATTCATAATTTGGTTGCACAATCTGATGCGTGCAATGCACGTGTACCTTACTAGCACTTCAAGTATGTGCAAAACACATAAATTAGAATTCCAATGGCACGCTACACAATGTCTCTCTTACAGTTCATGAAGCCACGTGGCACTTGTGGAGGCGTTGTCGCAACCTCCTTGCGTGGATTGATCACAGTGACGTGCTGCTAGTTCCAAAAGAATGTACTCGTCCTCCCTAAGCCATACTGGCGGTACATGCATGAAGCGAAGATGTGCACGCACGCCACGCATGACCTCGCATGCACACGCGGGTACACAGGCGGATGCAATTTTGTACCAAGATCCACCCCATGTGATAATTTGATGCGTGTAAAGTCGTTCACTTCATTGATGGTTAATTAATACAGCGCATGCAAATTGAGTGGACGTGAGGGCGGAAGAAAGACATTATTACTCCACTGCGTGCATGTGAGTAGTTAAATCATGGGTTGCTAGTAGTACTTCCATTGGTCTCCTTTGTATTTTGTGCCAATTTTTCACAGTAACATAATATTTATGCATTTGAGCAGTGTAGTACTTGAAATTTATGTTCCGCTAAACTCATCGGGAGCCGTTTCGGGCCTCGAAACCAAAACCATCAATTATTCTTTACCTTGTTCCCATCACATTCGAAAGCCTGCTCACACCTACTAGTACGTACCAAACCTGAATGTGTTCCCACTATGCAAGTATTAGTACTAGTGCTAGTACTTAGGTTATAAAAAGGGGAACTACCTAACCGAGAATTACTCTACCTTTCCTCCTCATAAGTACTTCTTCTTCAACCGTCGTTGCCATGGTCGGTGAGCAAAGCTCTAGGTCGAGAACTACTCGTAACAAGGGAGCGGCAACCAAGGCTACGGAAAAAAAGAGGGCTCGCCGCCACGCAGAGACCTCGAAAGATCTCTCACGAGCAGGCGATGGCTCCCAGGAGCGCCCTAGACGCGGACGCGAACATGCCGAGTCGGCGGTGCTGGAGTCGTTATCCCTCGACGGCATGCCCGATGAGCTCAATAAGCACCTCAATAAGCAAAAGGAGTTCATCCAAGGCTTGATGAAGTTGCTGAAGGAGAGCCTCTGTGACACCCCAAAATTTTAACCTTGTTTTATTAATTAAAAATTTTCCAGGAAATTTAAACTTTTATTTTCTAGATTTTCTTTTGATTTCAGAGCCATTCTTTTCCTTATTATTATGGAGTTTTTACCCCAAGTGAAAACTTTCCATATATATTGTTGGACTTGTTTGCCCTTTCTAGAAAAACATTTCTATTATCAGTGGATTTATTTGCATATTTATTTCTCTCTGAGCTTTATTCCTTAAAGTGATTTTTCATTAGTTTTGGAGCTCTTTTTGAACTACAACCATTTGATAAATTTATTTAAAATTCCAACCAAAATTTGGAGATGTCATGTGATGTTTTTAAATCACTTTCATCAAAAACATCTTCTGTTCATTGGAGATTTTGAGCTCTACACCAAGTTTTCAAATCTGTTCTAGTGGGAAATTTTGCACTACAACCTATTTAAATATTTCTTTAAAACTTATACCAAAATTATGGGGTGTTAATAAGAGTATATTACTCAACTTTATGCAAAAACCCAGTGATGTTCTTTGAAAAATTTGAGTAAATCAACCTCATTTTCATTCTGGCCCAGTTGGGTGTTTTCTACTGCATCCCTAATTATTTTTGCTCTAGTGACCATGAGCTTTCTCTTGCTTGTAGTACACCTTACCAAACCCTTAAGTCCAGGAGGTTGGACTCATTGGAGCATTTTTGGTACATCAAATTATGCCCTTTTCCTTCTGTCCAGAACTGGAGTTTTGCAAAACTTACACTAACAAGTTTCTAGATTTGGCCAACTAACATTGCCATCCTCACCGGCATCTAAAGAGACCCTCAACTGGAGATTTTGGCCCCACCAAGAGTTTCCTAGATGCCCTTGGAATTCTGTCAAACACATTGAGTGCATGGACAGTTTTGGCATGATTTCAGTTTTGCACTATGATCTTGCCCCTCTGGACATACTGGCATGTCCACTAAGCTCCTAAATGCCTCTAACCTAGACCTGCTAATCCCCAGCCCCACCCAAGCCACCTAGCCTGCCTTGGCATTTCGCCGAACACTTGGCATGCATGCTCTGGGCGCGGCCAGAGCACGCGTTTTGCACGTGCGTACACCCGAGTCGCCGCGTCCCGCTGCCGCCTCCCCCGCACCCGTTCTGGCCCCCTCCCCTCTCCCAGCCATCGCACCCTGACTCCTCCCTCCCTGCAGAGCTGCCTGGACTCCCCTGACGCTCCACAACACCGCCACTGCTAGCCGCCGATGGCCGCAGCAAGCCACTGCCGTGGACGGCGCCGCCTGAGCCACACCCACATGCCAGATCGCCCTCTTGAGCAGTACGGAGCTCGTCAGGATGCGCCGGCCAGCTCCATGTCGCCCTGCTAGCTACAGCGAGGCGGTTCGCCGGCGTCCTTATCCACCGCCGCGTAACCGACCTTGTTGCACTATAAAAGGAGGCCACCGAGCTCATCCGAGCACTCAGGCGACCTCAGGCCACCCCCATAGCACTCCCACAGCCAGCCATCGTCGGTTGGAAGCCGTGTTCCTCGACGCCGGCCGGTTCGGCCGCCACCACGCTCCGGTCCAATTCGTCGTGAGCAGGCCCTCTCATACCTTTCTAGCACCACCATCCTCCTCCCCTCAACCTTGCGGAGCTGCCCAGCCTTTCAAACACGGTCAGGAACCACCATAGCCCGAGCCCCTAATCCTCCCAAAGCTACCTCCACCGCGGAGCTTGCCACCGGCGACTCCCTTCACCCCCGCCGATCCAACAACCACCAGGGGGACCGCCCCAGCCTGGCGGATCCATCCCTGCCCTCGGATACCCTCGAGGAGCCGTCATTCACCGGGGAAGATCGCCGGAGCTCCGCCTTCGTTCGGCCAAAGGAGAGGGAAGGCGATGGATGACTGGTAAAACCTGACCAGTGGGCCCCCTTGACCCACTGTCAGTGACCCACGCCGGTCCACGTGGTTTAAGTGGAGGCGTAAACGCAAAGTACGTCTTCGACGTGTACTCTTTTCGAAATGTTTTTCTTTTTTAGTTTTATTTAAAAAACAAAAAGTTGACTAAACTTTAACTGGCTATAACTTTTTAAATATAACTCCAAATGAATTGATTCTTTTTCCTAACTCTCTCAAATTTTGTCTAGTTTATATTCATGTTTATTTGAAAAAAATTCAGACAATGTTTTGTACTATTTTGAAACTATGTGTTAATTTGAATATTTTCAAAAATAGGATTTTGTTGGAGAGAGAAGAAGACTTTCAAAAGTTTTGGAATGCACCCTACCTCTCCACAATTGGAAGGCAAGCATTCTAAACTCTGGCATAATATTTTTGTGTGTCGTTTGAATACGGTTACAAAACTCCTTGCCTCGGAGTTTCGTTATTTTATGTGACGATATGAGCATAATCATAAGTGCATATTGATGATTCCGTGCTACTGAAATTTGATACGTTATGATAGTAATCACCCTCGTATGCCTTTCATGCATACCGTAAGGAAGCCGGGAAAGTCTCTATCTTGGGTAGACACGATCTTGTCCCTAGTTCCTCGTCGAGACGATTGTGTCCGGTATGGCATGACGGGGTATGGTGAGTGGTGATTCTGTCTGTTGGTTGAAAATAAATTTGTTATGCTAATCATGCAGGCAATACTTAAACCTCCTGAGTCGGCCGTAGATCGAGTCTTATTCCGGTAACCCCCATACTTGTTTCCTACTACCATGTGTCCCTGCCATAGGTAGGGTAAGTTTTAGTAAGTTGTCAACCCCTTACCAGCACACACCGTACAGAGAGGCCATGGTGGAAGATATCGGATGCATCCGGTAGTCATGCCACCTGGTCCGGGGGGCATGGGTGTTTCCGGTTGGGACCGAGAGGGGGGCACCCCTTAGAGCGTGCGATATAAATTTGATCCCATGCTACGCGAGGTTGTAGCCTCCCCACTTAGAGTTTTGCTTAACAGGTGTCGTGGGTGAGTACAGACACCGGTAAGTTAAGCTGGTGTGTGTGGTCAGGTGTGTTTTCAACTAAAAGACCGTAAATGGAATTAGTCCCGATGGACTAAAGGAATCCGTTACTTGTGGGAAAAATTACACTCTCTGCAGAGGTTAAATCTATTCGAATAGCCGTGTCCATGGTTAAGGACTACAGTCTGGGATGGGTCTAGTGTCGGTCTTCGGAGGAGAAACTACTAAACCAGAAATTGGATCACGACTTGTGACGTATGATGATTATGATTATTATTATTATGGGCTAATCATTTATATTATTTGAATTATTGAGTATCCCTGGGATGGTTCTACCTCCTGGATATTCATTGTGATTATTTTCTTATAAGCCCTTTATGCGGTGTCGCTCGGACGCCCGACTGTGGCATGCTTGTTATTTGTTTACTTTATATGCCCTTTCTGTGGTGTCGCTCAGACGCCCGACTGTGGCATGCTTGTTATTTGTTTACCTTATAAGCCCTTTCTATGGTGTCGCCCAGACGCCCGACTGTGGCATTCTTGTTATTTGTTTACTTTATAAGCTCTTTCTGAGGGGTCGCTCAGACACCCGACTGTGGCATGCTTGCTATTTGTTTACCTTATAAGCCCTTTATGTGGTGTAGCACAGACGCCCGACTGAGGCATGCTTTATATTATTATCCTTTCGAGGCGTCGCTTCAGACACCCGATCGGTGCATTCTATTTTTATTCTCTGATTTGCATATTCATGCTTTATATGAACAACCTGCTTGCGTGCATCATGGATTTTTATCTCGTGACTGACGTTGTGATCACAGAATATTTCAGAGGATGATTATCATTTGTTATATTATACCCGTGTTCTTAATGTTTGCGAGTACATTCCAAAGTACTCAATGGCTTGTCCCTGGCTATTGTCTTGGCTAGATTTCTTGCTTGGAGAGGAAAGTTGTGGTGACAGTCCCAGAACCTAACCAATGGTGATTGCAGCCTCGCAAAGATAGGAGCTATCCAGGTCAGCTGCTCCGGTGGGAAATGGAGTCCCATAGACGCTGAGAGACCACAAACCGCTTCCGCCCTCAGCCACTAGAAACCATTTGTTGTACTCATAGGCCAGAATGGTCTTGTACTACATATTTTGTAATTTGCTTGGAATTTTTGTATCAAGTTTGTGTCTCGCCAGCAAACAGTAATCCTGGGGCTGGTGAGCACAAGGGACATTTTCTGGGAAGTTAATATCCCAAAAATCCGGTCCTGACAAACTTGGTATCAGAGCCAGGCTGACCATTGGCTAATCCTATCTTAGCCAGGTCGATAAACCTAGGTTAACCAACCCACTAGACCTTAACATAACCCTGGCCAAGCTTCTCGTGTAAGATAGCCACACAGTGACCCGACACCTTTTGGCAGTCGGTGCCCAACCTATCAGCCTAGCCTGTCGATCACTCGCCAGTGACCGACACATAAATTGTCTCATTCGCAAGCGTGCGAAGGAAGACTACGTCCCCCTTTTTCTATAAAAAGGGCACGCTAGACTCAACCCAGCACAACACAACCTCTTCCCCAAACCGAGCTATAATGCCTGGCACTACTGTGCACAATGAGACCACAGCAACCAACCTTGGAGGTTTTGTGACCGTGCTTGCTAACCTCACCCGCCGTGCCTTTGCATTAGAAGAGCTCCCAGAATATGTTGTGTACCAAAGACCCATGATCGGTAAGAGCCGCCAATTCTGGGCCACCGTGCACGTCTATGGTAGGGGTCTATCTCTAGAACTCCCCTATAGGTTCACCGGACGGACAACTTCCTTTGAGCCACAAGCCATCCAACTAGCTGCTCGAGAAGCTATAATTCAACTCCGGCACTTGTCGCCCAGAGTTAACTGTCGCTCGTTCTACTACTACCCCAGCCGTGACGGGTATGGTAGACCACCCCAAGTTGCCAACGGAGATCACGAGACGGATCCTGCATTATTGCATCTGGTGCGCTATGTAAGTGCACTAGAGGAACTGTTCGATCAAATCACCCTTGATCTGATCGCAGCTCGTGGAGAACTGATCCGCCGAGCCCCGGCAAGAAGAGAAGATGAGCCCGATGCCGACAACCCAGTCGTGTTGTTCGGACAACTGATCGAGACCTTGAGGTCAGCCCCAGCTATCGACCAAGGTACTATGATGTCTCCAGAAGTGCTTCATCGCCTTTTGGGAACACTTTCCAACGGGATTGTGGCCAACAATCCCTGGGATGGTCATCATAGCGACCCCGACCCTGCAGCCCCTCAACCCCCTCCAGCTAACCCCGATGGTGAAACCCGTGGAGAAGCCTCGACGTCCATGAGGAAAGCCCGCTTAGATATAAACGAGGTAGACTAAGTCACTCGATGTAGTGCCGAGTCTTAGTACGGCCACACCCAGAAATTGTGTGATCATGTATTGCCATATTGGAATGTTGTCTGCTTGTGCGTCCCTATGTTAAATTGTAGCCATACATGAGTGCGTTGGTATACGGCTGCATTTTTTTTAAAATTCCAGCGTAGTTACCAAAAACCACCTCGATGACGCCCACAGTGATACGTGACTTTTTGAGATGTGTGTATCTATGGCTTTGACCCCGAACCCATGAGAGCAGAACCGACAAACTAGTGCCCCTTGCCGCGGTAAATAACCCGGCCTGGATGCTATATAAAAGGCCACCTCATGACCTTGCCGAGTACCCCTCACCTTGTGCACCACCTTCACAACCATTTCTTGCCATGCCGAGCCCTAGCATTTATCTAAGAACCCCAGATGCAACCCCGGGTAGTTTTGTTAAAATATTGTGGGACTTTACCTGCAATACCATGGGTTCTACCCAGGCACCCCAGTACGAGCTGCTCAAATCAAGAATCACCCCATCCGCCTCAAAATATTGGGCAGTAGTACACATCCCTCCCGTAAACTCAAACCAAGACCCAACGGAAGTCTCCTTCCTGGGGAAATCTATGCCGACTCCGCAGATGGCCATAGAAGCGGCTGCACACGAAGCGCTCGTTCGCCTTCGATTCGCGGTACCCTATGCCAGCGAACGAGGGTACTATTGCTTTCCGAGCCGTGCATCACCCGGAGAAGTAGCATCATTTCCCGGTGGACGAATTGAGAGAGACCCAATACTGGCCAACCTTGTCCAGTATGTCATCGCTCAAGAACGTTTGACCCAGTGAGTAATGGGTTATCTCCAGAGCCTCGCTGATTTAAATCCTCAGATCTCCATCGGCAGACCAGTAAGGCCCGACCAGGAGAGACGCATTCATCGACTGGTCAATCCGCTTCCCCCGATAGAAGAAGAGTGTGTCCCAGTACCAGAGACTTTTTCTCGGGGCCCTGTCCTTTTACCGTTTTCATTGTAAATGTCATAGCTATGTTTATTTATGTGTTGCAACTTATGCGTTGTACCCAAGTATGTGCTATGAGTCAACTGTTTGGTTTCAGCTGATAGGAGCAATATTTTCAAAACGACCCTTAGCAAATCTCGAGGACGAGATTTTTCTTAAGGGGGGTAGTGTTGTGACACCCCAAAATTTCAACCTTGTTTTATTAATTAAAAAATTTCCAGGAAATTTAAACTTTTATTTTCGGGATTTTCTTTTGATTTCAGAGCCATTCTTTTCCTTATTATTATGGAGTTTTTACCCCAAGTGAAAAAACTTTCCATATATATTGTTGGACTTGTTTGCCCTTTCTAGAAAAACATTTCTATTATCAGTGGATTTATTTGCATATTTATTTCTCTCTGAGCTTTATTCCTTAAAGTGATTTTTCATTAGTTTTGGAGCTCTTTTTGAACTACAACCATTTGATAAATTTATTTGAAATTCCAACCAAAATTTGGAGATGTCATGTGATGTTTTTGAATCACTTTTATGCAAAAATATCTTCTGTTCATTGGAGATTTTGAGCTCTACACAAGTTTTCAAATCTGGTCTAGTGGGCAATTTTGCACTACAACCTATTTAAATATTTCTTTAAAACTTCCACCAAAATTATGGGGTGTTAATAAGAGTATACTACTCAAATTTATGCAAAAACCCAGTGATGTTCTTTGAAAAATTTGTGTAAATCAACCTCATTTTCATTCTGGCCCAGTTGGGTGTTTTCTACTACATCCCTAATTATTTTTGCTCTAGTGACCATGAGATTTCTCCTGCTTGTAGTACACCTTACCAAACCGTTAAGTCTAGGAGGTTGGACTCATTGGAGCATTTTTGGTACATGAAATTATGCCCTTTTCCTTCTGTCCAGAACTGGAATTTTGCAAAACTTACACTAACAAGTTTCTAGATTTGGCCAACTAACCTTGCCATCCTCACCTGCATCTAAAGAGACCCTCAAATGGAGATTTTGGCCCCTCAAAGAGTTTCCTAGATGCCCTTGGCATTCTGTCAAACACCTTGAGTGCATGGACAGTTTTGGCATGATTTTAGTTTTGCACTGTGATCTTGCCCCTCTGGACATACTGGCATGTCCACTAAGCTCCTAAATGCCTCTAACCTAGACCTGCTAATCCCCAGCCCCACCCAAGCCACCTAGCCTGCCTGGGCAATTCGCCGAACACTTGGCATGCACGCTTTGGGCATGGCCAGAGCGCGCGTTTTGCACGTGCGGACACCCGAGTCGCCGCATCCCGGTGCCGCCTCCCCCGTGCCCATTCTGGCCCCTCCCCTCTCCCAGCCGTCGCACCCCGACTCCTCCCTTCCTGCAGAGCCGCCTGGACCCCCTGACGCTCCACAACGCCGCCACCCTTAGCCGCCGACGGCCGCAGCAGGCCACTGCCGTGGACGGCGCCGCCCGAGCCACACCCGCATGCCAGCTCGCCCTCTTGAGCAGTATGGAGCTCATGAGGATGCGCCGGCCAGCTCCACGTCGCCCTGCTAGCTACAGCGAGGCGGTTCGCCGGCGTCCTTATCCACCGCCGTGGAACCGACCTCTTTGCGCTATAAAAGGAGGCCCCCGAGCTCATCCGAGCACTCAGGCGACCTCAGGCCACCCCCATAGCACCCCCACAGCCAGCCATCGTCGATTGGAAGCCGTCTTCCTCGACACCGACCGGTTCGGCCGCCGCCACGCTCCGGTCCAATTCGTCGCGAGCAGGCCCTCTCCCACCTTCCAGCACCACCATCCTCGGCCAAAGGAGAAGGAAGGCGGGGGATGACTGGTCAAACCTGACCAGTGGGCCCCCTGGACCCACTGTCAGTGACCCACGCCGGTCCATGTGGTTTAAGTGGAGGCGTAAACGCAAAGTATGTCTTCGACGTGTACTCTTTTCGAAACGTTTTTCTACTTTAGTTTTATTAAAAAAACAGAAAGTTGACTAAACTTTGACTAGCTATACTTTTTAAATATAACTCCAAATGAATTGATTATTTTTCCTACCTCTCTCAAATTTTGTCTAGTTTATTTTCATATTTATTTGAAAAAATTTCAGACAACTTTTTGTACTGTTTTGAAACTGTGTTAATTTGAATATTTTCAAAAATAGGATTTTGTTGGAGAGAGAAGAAGACTTTCAAAAGTTTGGGAATGCATCCTACCTCTCCACAATTGGAAGGCAATCATTCTAAACTCTGGCATAATATTTTTGTGTGTCATTTGAATACGGTTACAACACTCCTTGCCTCGGAGTTTCGTTATTTTATGTGACGATATGAGCATACTCATAAGTGAATATTGATGATTCCGTGCTACTGAAATTTGATACGTTATGATAGTAATCACCCTCGTATGCCTTTCATGCATACCGTAAGGTAGCCGGGAAAGTCTCTATCTTGGGTAGACACGATCTTGTCCCTAGTTCCTCGTCGAGACGATTATGTCCGGTATGGCATGACGGGGTATGGTGAGTGGTGATTCTGTCTGTTGGTTGAAAATAAATTTGTTATGCTAATCATGCAGGGAATACTTAAACCTCCTGAGTCGGCCGTAGATCGAGTCTTGTTCCGGTAACCCCCATACTTGTTTCATACTACCACGTGTCCCTGCCATAGGTAGGGTACGGTCCAGTAAGTTGTCAACCCCTTCCCAGCACACACCGTACATAGATGCCATGGTGGAAGATACCGGATGCATCCTGTAGGCATGCCACCTGGTCCGGGGGCATGGGTGTTTCCGGTTGGGACCGAGAGGGGGGCACCCCTTAGAGCGCGCGATATAAATTTGATCCCATGCTACACGAGGTTGTAGCCTCCCCACTTAGAATTTTGCTTAACAGGTGTCATGGGTGATTCCAGACACCGGTAAGTTAAGCTGGTGTGTGCGGTCAGGTGTGTTTTCAACTAAAAGACCGTAAATGGAATTAGTCCCGATGGACTAAAGGAATCTGTTACTTGTGGGTAAAGAGTACACCCTCTGCAGAGGTTAAATCTATTCGAATAGCCGTGTCCATGGTTAAGGACTACAGTCTGGGATGGGTCTAGTGTCGGTCTTCGGAGGAGAAAATACTAAACCAGAACTTGGATCACGACTTGTGACATATGATGATTATGATTATTATTATTATGGCCTAAGCATTTATATTATTTGAATTATTGAGTATCCCTGGGACGGTTCTACCTCCTAGATATTCATTGTGATTATTTTCTTATAAGCCCTTTATGCGGTGTCGCTCAGACGCCCGACTGTGGGATGCTTGTTATTTGTTTACTTTATAAGCCCTTTCTATGGTGTCGCTCAGACGCCCGACTGTGGCATGCTTGTTATTTGTTTACCTTATAAGCCCTTTCTGTGGTGACGCTCAGACGCCCGAGTGTGGCATTCTTGTTATTTGTTTACTTTATATGCCCTTTCTGAGGTGTCGCTCAGACGTCCGACTGTGGCATGCTTGCTATTTGTTTACCTTATAAGCCCTTTACGTGGTGTCGCACAGACGCCCGACTGAGGCATGCTTTATATTATTATCCGTTCGAGGCGTCACTTCAGACACCCGATCGGTGCATTCTATTTTTATTCTCTAATTTGCATATTCATGTTTTATATGAACAACCTGCTTGCGTGCATCATGGATTTTTATCTCGTGACTGACGTTGTGATCACAGAATATTTCAGAGCATGATTATCATTTGTTATATTATACCCGTGTTCTTAATGTTTGCGAGTACATTCCAAAGTACTCACCGGCTTGTCCCTGGCTATTGTCTTGGCCAGATTTCTTGCTTGGAGAGGAGCGTTGCGGTGATAGTCCCGGAACCTAATCAATGGTGATAGCAGCCTTGTGAAGATAGGAGTTATCCAGGTCAGCTGTTCCTGTGGGAAATGGAGTCCCATAGATGCTGAGAGACCACAAACCACTTCCGCCATCAGCCACTAGAAACGATTTGTTGTACTCATAGGCCAGAATGGTCTTGTACTACATATTTTGTAATTTGCTTGGAACTTTTGTATCAAGTTTGTGTCTCGCCAGCAAACAGTAATCCTGGGGCTGGTGAGCACAAGGGCCATTTTCTGGGAAGTTAATATCCCGAAAATCTGGTCCTGACAGCCTCGACGACATGCCCACTGAGCTCAATAAGCAGGGGGAGTTGACCGCCGGCTTGGTGATGCTGCTGAAGAAGAGCATTGCCTCGGAGAAGAAGGCGACCGGCGAAATCCTGCGACTTCAGGAGGACAAGGCGAAGCTCTGCCATGAGATCGACCCGTTGAAGGAGAAGAACGCTGGCAGGAAGAAACTGCACGAGAATATTAGTTCCTTCAGGAAGATGCTGCAGGCCCTCATCATGGAACAGAAGGAGGAGTTGGCGAAGCTCCGCATCAAGCACCCGGCTGCTGTCAAGGTACGTAATGCGGCCGTGGAACAGATGATGAAGGCTCGCGTCGAGAAATCCCGTGTCATGGACAGAATGAAGAAGGTGGCGGAGGAGACGCGCAAGGAGATGGAGGTCGTGGAGGCGATGAAGAAGCAGTTACGACTCCGCGGGGAATTAGATCATTTGGGGTGATAATCTTCCTTCTTCTTTTGCTCCCGTGTTTCATCTTTTGCTTCGGGTGTTTTGCCGCACGTGTCACGTTCTCTGCGAGGCATGAATAGAACAATGCTTTTTTTTGTTTGAGGGAATGAATAGAACAATGCTAACAATGAGATGACTAGCAAATTAGAGCATGTTTTATAGCCATATGGCACTGGGCTGCCGTGTTTCGTGCTCCTCTGTCGTAGTACTACTCCAGTGGGAAACTTGAGTATACCGCACGGTTCTTGAGCAGTCAAATCACAAGGCCCCGCCTTCCAGCAGTAATGAGCCGTCAAATCACAAAGGCCCTCGCCTCCCGTGAAACTGACCAAGCTAGACTGCCCCGTGCTACGTCTTGAGCTTGCGTTGGTTTTCCACGAAGAGGAGAGGATGATGCAGCACATTAGCGTAAGTATTTCCCTCAGTTTTTGAGAACCAAGGTATCAATCCAGTAGGAGGCCACGCACAAGTCCCTCGTACCTACACAAAACGATAGCTACTCGCAACCAACGCGATTAGGGGTTGTCAATCCCTTCACGGTCACTTACGAGAGTGAGATCTGATAGAGATGATAAATAATATTTTTTGTATTTTTGATAGATAGATGCAAAGTAAAAAAGTAAAAGCAAAGTAAAAACAAAGTAAGTAAATAAAGTGATAGAGATTGATATGATGTGAATAGACCCGGGGGCCAGAGGTTTCACTAGTGGCTTCTCTCAAGAGCATAGATATTCTATAGTGGGTGAACAAATTACTGTTGAGCAATTGACAGAATTGAGCATAGTTATGAGGTTATCTAGGTATGATCTTGTAAATAGGCATCACGTCCAAAACAAGTAGATTGAAACGATTCTGCATCTACTACTATTACTCCACTCATCGACCGCTATCCAGCATGCATCTAGAGTATTAAGTTAAAAACAGAGTAACGCCTTAAGCAAGATGACATGATGTAGAGGAATAAATTCATGCAATATGATAAATACCCCATCTTGTTATCCTCGATGGCAACAATACAATACGTGCCTTGCAACCCTTTCTGTCACTGGGTAAGGACACCGCATGATTGAACCCAAAGCCATGCACTTCTCCCATTGCAAGAACTACCAATCTAGTTGGCCAAACCAAACAGATAATTCGAAGAGACTTGCAAAGATAACTCAATCATACATAGAAGAATTCAGAGAAGATTCAAATATTATTCATAGATAAGCTGGATCATAAACCCACAATTCATCGATCTGAACAAACACACCGCAAAAAGAAGATTACATTGAATAGATCTCCACGAGAGAGGGGGAGAACATTGTATTGAGATCCAAAAAGAGAGAAGAAGCCATCTAGCTACTAGCTATGGACCCGAAGGTCTGAAGTAAACTACTAACACTTCATCGGAGGGGCTATAGTGATGATGTAGAAGCCCTCCATGGTGGATGCCCCCTCCGGCAGAGCTCCGGAATAGGCCCAAAGATGGGATCTCGTGGATACAGGAAGTTGCTGCGGTGGAATTAGGTTTTTGGCTCCTCTTCTGATCGTTTGGGGATACGTTGGTATATATAGGAGGAAGGAGTATGTCGGTGGAGCGTCAGGGGGCCCACGAGGTAGGGTCCAAGTCTCCTGGATCACGTTCGGATGGAAAATCACGTTCCCGAAGGTTTCATTCTGTTTGGACTCCGTTTGATATTCCGTTTCTTCGAAACACTAAAATAGGCAAAAAAACAGCAAGTCTGGGCTGGGCCTCCGGTTAATAGGTTAGTCCCAAAAGTAATATAAAAGTGGAAAATAAAGCCCAATATAGTCCAAAACAGTACATAAAGTAGCATGGAGCAATCAAAAATTATAGATACATTGGAGACGTATCACCCCGCCCTCTAGCCTTTTAAAAAATGTATACTTTTGTACAGTAGTAGTATCGATGGATTGCGCCATGGAGCAAAACTTGAAATTAAAAAAAATGTGGTACATATAGAGAGCGCTCGTCGCCAAATTATGCATATAGTACTATTAAAAAGGCTAGTCACAATAATGGAGTCCAGCACAACCCACCCCTCAACTAAAACTAAGCATCCTGGAATTCTTTGACAAAACTAAGCACCCTGAAATTCTTTGACAACTAAACTGCTGGCTATATGATGTTGGCCATATATATTGTATTTATATAATGTGAAGAAACAAGTGGTGGTACTATACCAACTAAAAGATGAAATGTAAGAAATACTAGTATGTGCATACTGAAGAGTTAAAGTAACAAGAAGAAACATAACATAGTTCTGTTGGGGGCTCAACACAACACACCCCTCAAATTAAATTAAGCACACCTCAAATTAAACTTTGCAACTATTCCGGTAGACACTGCATTAGAACCACCATGAACAACGACACTGCCACCTTACTCGGCCTCGTCCACGTCCTCGACTTTGTTCTTGTCCCTCTTCCTCTTGGCCGATACTTCTTTGCTTGAACCGCACACTTGGCTGTTGCTCTTCATCCAACGATATTGAAACAAAGGTAGCCATCCATTGCAGCGTAGTGGATGTGGTCTATATCTAGTACATTCCGCTGCCATGCATAACGATGAAACGTGTATGCAGGTTTCTCCAGTTTACTGTACGAAGGATGAACCATGGCTCCTGCCAGGGTCAGCATTGAAGGCTGACGAGAGGACACCAGCCAATCCTTCTGGAGGTCGAAGGTGTTGCCTACAACGAGGCCTATCCGACCCAGGACTTCTTTGTCGTTACCAAAGTCTATAGTAACGAATTTGACTAGGTTGCTCTCGAGGAAGTCCCTAAAATAGAGGCATTCAACATCGGCACGACATATGTGGTAGACCAAGCATAAGTCATGCATGCAAACCGGGATCACGACGGGCTTCTTCCTCTCTTCGTCCTTTACATCCTTGTCTCGTCCCAGGACTGTGGTGTACTCAACATCTAGCCCAGCGACCCACTCATCATCTGAGTCTTCGAACATGCCTCTGAAGCGAGAAAGGCATCCTTTCACCGTCGTGGAAGAACGGGTGTAGATGACGTCGAACTCATCGCCAGTGATGGTTCTAACCTTGTACTCATCGCCGATCATGGAGATTTGGGACACCATGGATTTGGGAGGAGGGTTAGGATTAGTGGAACTGCAATAATGTGATAGGACGGGACAACTAGGAGCGAACTACCGTAGTATTAAAGGACGTGCGGGGACGAGTAGGAGCAAACTGCCAGTGTGCAAACGACAGGGTAGTGGCTTTCCATTCTCCCATGATACGGGCTTCCGAGAGCCCTTGGATCTGAGATCGAACGGTTGCATGGCGTGATTCTAGACCTATGGGTGAATATCCTATCCTAGAGGGTTATTCTGCAAATTTTCAGCAACTTAGCACGCGACCGTTTGATCTCAGATCCAAGGGCTACCAGCAGCCTGTATCATGGTCGCGCCTACCACGACCGTCGCGTCGCACGCGTGGTCGCGCCCTTGGAGATTTAACAGGGTGCATTAGGCTATCAAATGTTGGCATGTCATACATAGTCATCACTTAGTCACTCATACTACAACAAGGTTAGCTATAAGGTATGCTAGAAGTGTATTTATTTTTTTACTTCTCTCTATCTCTTTCTTCGTACTCCGTGTAGTGCCAAAAACGTTCTTAAATTATGGGACACAGGGAGTACTAGTATTTATTGCATTTGCCAAGGAGTGACCTTTTCCAATGAAATGGTGTGCTTATTAGTTTTTTGTTGCTAAGTTTGCTTCATTTAATTAGCTATAGACTCAAAATTGTCTTTTCACCTAGGTACACGTGCTTAGCACCGTTTCTTCCTTGGGTCACCAAACTAGTCTCTCTTCTTGATTAACTTGCCACATCAGACTTTATGCCTATGTGGCACCTATAGGAGCAAGTAAGTACAATAGTGTGCTTTACATGGCATTTTTGCATATGTGGAGGAAAGAGAGGCAAGGAAAAAGTGGAGAAGTGGGCTCTCATGCAAGAGCCAGCCTCTACTACATGGTGGAGAATTGGGGGAGGCACCTGTATGGAGGTGGTCAGGAATCGGGAGACTCACGCCGGTCGTAGCGCCGCAGTTAAAATGATAATGGCAAGTCAAATCACGGGGCCCCACCTGTCCAGCAGTAACTCGCTGTCAAATCACACAGCCCTATGTTTGCAGCAGCCTACTCCCTCGTCTTCTCGCATCTCTATCGAACCGACTAGGCGGAACTGCCCCACCACCTACCGCGCAGGAAAAGCCCCGCCCTCGACTTTTAAATAGTACAGTATACTAATTTTGTATCCATGCATTGCGCCATGGAGCAAAGCCTCTAGAAAACGGCGGTACACATGTACGGAGTATACAGCACGCCCGTCGCGTTCGCGTCGCACCCCAGACGGTCGGTCGGTCTGGCACGCTACTCTCCGAATGGAACGCGCGTCATATTGCGTTTGCACACACATGTGTGACCGCAATTGAGAACCGACCATAGGCACACTCCCCGGCCCCGCAAGTCGGGTGACTTAATAGAAGAGTGAGACGAGCGATAGTACTAGAGAAGTGTTGTACTACGTTGGTGCCTGGACGATCCCTGCAAGACACGGAAGATCAGTTCGTCCATGCATGTGACCAGACTCTAGCAGACACGCCTGGATTGGCTATCGTCTACATATCGTGCAGGTTGTGTTTTACATGGCTATAGTTGTGGTGAGAAATCTAAAAAAAGCTTTCTTGTCATCTCGAAAAATTAGGTGTCATGTGCTTCAGATCACTGCGAGGGTTAAACAACGACAACTGAGTTGGGCTAGTCATTGGGGGCACATGCACGAAGACTACTCGACTGCCATCTAGGTCAAGCCGGCTATGTTAATTAGGACATCTATAGATGAACCCCTTTTCTACGAGTTTATCTTTAATTTGAGCTTTGTTCCTCGTCTAGTTTGTCCGTCGGGATTCATATTGTCTCCTTTGGGCAGTGAGGTCATGATTTCTTGTCATGTGGCATTTTTTCGTGTTATATGTTATAATCTGGCGCTTCAGATCAAAATGACGACAACTGCGCCTCCGGGCCCACATGCATGAAGACTTCTCGACAGTCATTGACGAGGTCAAGCCGGCTCCGATAGACAAAAGAAAACTAGTACTACTCCACTATATAGGCAGGAGCCTCCGTGCTTGCTTGCTAGTGTTGCTCTCTTCACACAGTCTCGGTCTCTCCAGTTCTAAACACGACAGCGGTGGCCACACACTCTCTCTCTCACTACAAGAAATATGTCAACTAGTGACCTTCTGTCAGTGACCCTAGAAGAATTGGTCATAGATCAATCACCATTTCAGACAAATTGGTCAAAAGCTGTTCGGGGGGCTCCAAACCCTAAACTGTAACGACAATTTTGGTCAGAAAGGTCATAATTTCCTTACACAAAATGGTCATAAAGCAGATAGAACTGGTCTGTTGCCTTATTTCTAGCTGATCATGACCAATATAGATGGTCATAACCTTGTAAATTATGGAGGGTTGCTATGACTAGGCGCCACCTCATCAGTTTTGCCTATGTGTCATGTCCATGTGGCAATTTATGCCCTAGGTTGTGAAGCAACCTATATTTCTGTCATTCCCAAAATTCCCAAAAAAATCTCATAAATTCATTGGGTCATATGTTCATCAAATATGTAAAAAACCTTCCTTGACTAGTTCAAAAATAATTCAAAAATATTCATTTTCCTATTTTGTTCAGAAAAACACTTTGGGAAGGAAGTACCACTTTGGCATGTCCAAATGGTATCCATTTTCTACAGTGCTTTCCTATGCCCAAATAACCATCCTCCACCAAATGCCAGCTCAATTCATTCATTATTTTGAGCCTAGCTTCAACATTCGTATTTATGTCTAGTGTGGTACTTTGCAAAGCAAGTACCACCTAGGCTCCTCCTTTTGAGCTGAAAATTTGTGAAGACGATCTTCTTAGTAACTGATCATCCTCAGACAAAACTCACGCCCATTAGCTATGTGCATTTCCTGTACCGCTAATCAAACAATTGGCTGCTTATTCATGTTTGAGCATCGATCGGTCTCCTCGTGAGAATCTTATGTTGTGATTTTCTTCCTAGCACCTACCTGGGGAGTGCCCAACCCCTAGACATGCATAGGCCACCCAGAACACATGGCAACGCCACGGTCATGCGGTCACCACGCGGCGGGCATGCGAGTTTATGCGCTCTAGAGTTGGGGCCCTTGACCACTGTCCAAACCTCGACGTATCGCCACCAAACCATGTATTTATGATTAAATAGGTACTTATGTAACTAGAAATGATTTTTGGAAAAAATAAATAGCAAACTATGAGGCACCTGCAGTTCAAATTTGACCCGCTTCCTACTGAATTGGCGAGAATTTGTCTTTTTCACCAGCCATGTTGTCAACCAACCATGTTGTCAATTGTGCTTTAAATATGGTCTAGTATTTTAGAAAAATTGATTTGGTCCAATTTTGCAACAAATATATGGTAGTTCCTTCACAAAAAAAACTCATTTCAAGCGCTCAGAAAATGGAAAATGAATTTTCTGTGCACAGAAAATGAAAACTCCCTTAGGAAACATTGTTTGGAATTCCAAGATGCACCCTGGTGCACAATATGAGATCATTTGAACAAACTATGCCAGGAATGTGGACATAAGATTGATCATTTGGCATGAAAGCTATGAATCTTCACGCATGATAGCTCATTTTTTAGAATACTTTTTTAAAATAATTTCCGTACTACAAGTTTATTATTTTTCCTGGAAACTTGGTCACATATAATGACACAATGCGAAGGTTTTCCAATTTTTTGAGTTTTTTGAATTTTTTACGCCCGTTTCAAAATGCGGTCAAAACGGCGGGCTTGGCCGTTCCTAGCTAGTGGTTGAATCTTGGAAAACTTTTGATGTTTCTCTGATTAAATAGATACTTATGTACCTAGATATGATTTTTGGAAAAAATAAAGATCAAACTATGAGGCAGTTGTAGTTCAAATTTGACCTGCTTCCTGTTGAATCAGCGGGAATTTGTCTTCTTCACCAGAGGTGGATCAAAACTTTTGACACCCAACCATTTGGTTAATTGTGCATTAAATATGGACTAGTATTTTATAAAATTGATTTGGTCCAATTTTTCAACAATTATTTGGTAGGTCCTCCACGAAAAAAACTCATTTCGGGGACTCGTAAAATGGAAAATGCATTTTCCGTGAAAAGAAAATGAAGACTCCCTTGGGCAACATTGTTTGGAATTCTAAGATGCACCCTTGTGCATAATATGATATCATTTGAACAAACTATGCCATGAATGTGACCATAAGATTGATCATTTGGCTTGAAAGCCATGAATCTTCATGCATGATAGCTCATTTCTGAGAACACTTTTTAAAAATAATTTCCGTATTACAAGTTTATTATTTTTCCTGGAAACGTGGTCACATATAATAACACAATGCAAAGGTTTTCCAATTTTTTATTTTTTTTGAATTTTTTATGCCCATTTCAAAATGCGGTCAAAACGGCGGGCTTGACCGTTCCTAGCTAGTGGTTGAATCTTGGAAAACTTTTGATGTTTCTCTGATTAAATAGATACTTGTGTACCTAGAAATGTTTTTTGGAAAAAATAAAGAGCAAACTACGAGGCAGCTGAAGTTTAAATTTGACCCGCTTCCTGCTGAACCAGGAATTTGTGTTTTTCACCAGAGGTTGATCAAAACTTTTGACACCCAACCATTTTGTCAATTGTGCATTAAATATGGCCTAGTACAAAAAGAAACGTGAGAGTTGATAGGAAATATCATGATCCTCTGCTTCTGCTTTTACCTGCCTGTTGTCATGCGAATTGCTCTGTTGTTATCTAGCAGTTCATTTGAGGCATGATTGAACAAGTGTACTGCTTCATTTGTTGGTCTAATCACTCTCATGTTGCATGTGTTGTATAAAATTGATGTCGTGCTTGCCGTCGCCACACATCAGTTGGGCTGTTAGGTTCAATCCCTTCTGAGTTCTTCGGAGTCCAAGCTTGGACCATATATATACTATATTGCTGTTGTTCTTGTAAGGATGGATGTGTTGTGTGGTTGGCCAATATATGTGGGATGGTGCAAAATCCTCATGATATAAACTGCTGTGGTTTCTACTGCACTTAAAACTATACTGAATCTGCAATAAACCTTATGACGTACATAGTAGTTGCCAATACCCCTCTTTCAGTGGGGGGGAGTTATAGAGGCGTTGCCAGAGTTGTAAAATTTGCTCGTTTGTCTAAGAGTTTGGGTTCTATGTCCTGAACTACACATAAACTGTTTGACTTCAAAGCTGGCTTCAACCACACATGAACAAGGATGAATGAGCACCAGCATATGTTATCCTAAAATTGGCTAACCGTGGCTCATATTGTTTTCCCCAGGTAGCTCATGTCGAGTGATGCGTGAGCCGTCTCGATCCTTTTGCTCTATTATTATATTTTAGCCATGAAGTATTTACTGCTAGTCAGTTCGTAGTGGTTCCGGCTGTTTGCTGAACTTCTGTTCTTGCTTGTGCTATTATTTTTACTATTTAGATGGCTCAATGTACTTCCAATTTTACTCTTGAGTCTTCTCATGCATGCATACTCTGTTAATTTATTCCCAGTGCCCATAATTCCCTCTCTAGCAGCACCACCTGTGCTCTTGTCTCACCCATAACAGCAATTTACTAGTAGTATGTCTCTTGGCTTGGGTGCTAGCTTTGGTCCCTTCTACTACTACTCCACTTAGTAACTTGTCTGTATTCTATTACTTTGTACCTGTGTGTGTGAGCTGTGTTATATTCATCTTCCTCAAGTACTACAACACAGGTAGTTGTACACTAGTGATAGTCCATCTAGTTTATTAACTCCAAGTGAAGTGAAGTGAAGTTGGTATAATTCTCTAGATGCGTTACAGAGTGCTAGTATATGTTTCCTTGCCTCAACCACACAATGTACTAATATGTATGTCTCTTGGCGTGGTGCTAGGTTGGTTCTACGCCTTTGAAAAGGCCCATCGCCTCGACCCCACCTCCAGCGGCGCTGGAGTTCACCTTGTCGGCCGACGACTATAGGCTCATGGAGGAGGTCTGCTTCGGCGCCAACGCCGTCGTGTACCGCGCCATCTTCCTCCCGGCCAACCGGACCATTGCCGTCAAGTGCCTCAATCTTGATCGACTCAACAGTAACGTCGTGAGCTCCCTCTCTGTATTGCGGCTCTATCTCTGATTTTCCGATTCATCGTCGTTGACGCCCTTGTATAGGAATAGGATTGGGCGGTGATGACTTTGATCAGGTAGATGTGGGAAATTTTGGGTATGTGTTGTGGATGAAGTCCAGCTGGTCTGTGTTAAGCTGGGACGATCCATTCATTTATAGTTTTTTATGTTTCATTATAGTGAAAATGGTAGTACTAGCTTTAGTAGCATCAGGCTTTAGGGTTCTTCTTACTGGAGTTACCAATGGCTGACAGGTTTTGATATACTCAATCCTGCAATTTCTGTTACAGATTTTCAGCTTGATCCACTGTTTTGGTTAGTGATTTGCATTACCCTCGCCGCTTCTCTGCTCTGTACATACATAACCTAGGACTCTTATCTATATTATTACCAGGGGCACTCTTTGGTTGCTATTCTACAATTATTAGTTTCACAAAGACCGCTTGTAAATCCTCTGGAAGCACTATGGTTTGTGGTCTTTAGGATGGTTTGTCCTCGCTGCATATGTTGCTGTGATTTAATTTGACTTGTTAACAATTGCTGTCAAACAATCAAACACAAGTAAATTAAATGCTTTCTAGTATTCCCTATAGTGCTTGCTATGCAGTGTATAGTTTTGAATGGTTCAATTATACAGAGCTCTCCGTGCCCAAGATGAGAAATTCTTGCTGTCAATCTATTTGATGCTATCATTTTCTTACCATCATATTATATGTGCTGCTCAATATTCAACCTGCTTTTATCTGTACAAGTATTCAGTTTGTACCTCATCTAGCACACTGCCTAAAATTGCCACTATTATTTCAATGAACTTAGTAGAATTACCTTGTGATTCCTCTGTTTGCTTCATATTATGGTTGCTCTGCTGCTATTGTCTTACTAGCTTGTTCTGGCTCATCGTGTTCCTTCTTGTAGTTGATTTTCCATGTGCCTAAGTATATGTGTAGTACACATGCAAGCAAACATTTGAACTCAAACCCATCTATCCTCTGTACTATACTGTAGTGAAGAAGTAATGTAGATGAATATACATGCAGTTTTATTAAGTGAATGCCATGCAAACAACTAACTTACTCTTGTACATGTAGATGGAGTAGGAGGATTAGCAGCAGCAGCAAATGAGCCTGATGGTGAAGAAGCACCTGATGACCAGAACTCGTTCAAGCGCTCTTTAGTCCTTCCAAAACAAGGTCTTGATGTCCCCCTTACAGAAAAATGCTCATATATGTTCCTGCATGAAGCATGTGTGCAAGTTGGATGGTCACATTCTAGTGTACTAGCTAGCTAGCAAGCTTGTTTTGCTACCGGATGATTGAATGTCATCTCAGTTTGTACCTCATCTAGCTCACCTCCTAAAATTGCCACTGTTTGGTTAGTGCTTCCCTTCTTGGTTGGCTAAACATATCAGTTTGTTTGATCTAGAGCATTAGACGTTCTCCATCGACGACTGGGACCCCATGCCTAAGCTGTTGATTGCCTAATTTTATTCATCGTCTCCACAATATATTCATTTGATTGTCTGCTACATCTCCACTTAAATACTCATAATGCTACTGTCCAGATTTTGTTCAATTGGACTGACTATATATCTCTTGTTAAAATTGCGGTCTTGATCTTTTGTTTAAACCTGAGACATCATGCATAACTAGCTCTTCCTTTTCAGTCTAAACATGAGACCTCTTTTGTTGTATATTCAGATCTATGACTGATGGTCAGACTACTGTTTTGCTGTGTTTGATAAACCTGAGACCTCTTTCTATTCTTCGTCAGGTCACACTGTTGTTTTGCCGTGCTTGATAAACTTGAGACTTCTTTCTATTTTTCAAGGCAGTTTTGTTTAGGCCAGCCATGGAGCAGAAAGAGGGAAGGTAATGATCCTGATGATACTCTTATCATTTTGTTAATGGGAATATGTGTCCAGTCAATGCATGCTCTGGATGCTAGCTAGTCCTACTGGGCAGTATAGCTAACACTTTTCTGGTTCTCGCAGACCCGATGAGGCCATGATGCTTACCTTGCTGGAGCGCATCAACCCCGACCATGGCACCACATTCAGCCTTGAGGTGGCCGTGCTGCAACTGCATCAACGCTATCTTCTCTGACTAGATAAGTCTTTGGTCTATCCCATTATTTTCTTTTGTTACTTGGTCGATGGGCCATGATGCCATGACATATATTATTGTGTTGATTCCCTATGTGATGCAGAAGCTATGGTGTTTTGTTTTGAGTCTGTTGTAAATTGTAATTAATAATGGATTGTGTAAAATTAGTGTAGAACATATGTCTTGTTATCTTAAATTGTTTGTGTCGTGCTTAATGAACCATCTAAGATTGAATCATTTTTTGCGTTCAACATCTAGAACCATTCTGGGAGTTTTGGTATTCATGCAACAACTGTGCGTTCATGTCTCTTGTGTTGTTTCTGTGAGCTAGTCCTTGTGGTTATTACTGTTACATGTTACATGTAGAGATGCTTCATGATTTAGTCCCTAGCTGCTTTCTATATTTGTTTTTATTTTGTTTCTAACTCTTTTGGTTTATTGTTAGATGTCTTTGTTCAGCCTGTACGGACATATCCAGAATTGGCGTTTCCTCTCATTTAAGGAGCTCCAGCCTGAAAGTGAAGAAGTCAGGAGTATATTTGTAGTAGTTATATGTTGTGATAGTACCACATGTAATGGTG
The DNA here is from genome assembly GCF_002162155.2 of Triticum dicoccoides. NCBI lineage: Eukaryota > Viridiplantae > Streptophyta > Magnoliopsida > Poales > Poaceae > Triticum > Triticum dicoccoides. The sequence goes on along the minus strand of NC_041389.1, from coordinate 571,521,551 downwards.
AAATGAATTATGTAAAGATTGTGCTATTAGCCAAAATTGGCATGTGGTTTGATAATTTTCATTTCTTTGCTGTTCTCACTGAAATAATTGTGCTAAAATTAAAACCTGGGCTGTCTTTAATTAGAACTTGACAAATGGGACCTAATAGTATTTAGCATCTGAAAAGGCCATTTTCCAAATAATATTCATAGGAAAAAAATCTAAAAATTAAGGAAATGGACTGTAAAAAGGCCGAGGCCCAATTGAGAAATAGATGCGACCCAAAAAAGAAATGGTCTAAAAAAGGATCATGACCTTGGAAATAGAAATGCTGAAATGTTGGACCTGGCCCATGTGGCTAACTAAAATTAATAGATTTTTTTAAAAAAAGGCTGAATCGTTGGGCTCGGCCCATCTAAAGCACCGAAATGGACTGGGCTGATTCTAAGTAACGACCTTTTCAATTGGTCGTAATTTTGCCACGTCAGATTGCCACGTCGGATCCGACGTGGCCTGGGCAGACAGCTAGTGACCAAAACAAAAGGTCATTGGTTCAACGACCTTCTGCTTTGGTCGTAAACATCTACGACCTTCTCACAGAGAAGGTCGTTAATTTCAGTTTACGACCGCCAGCTTTTGACCTTTTGTTTTTGGTCACAAAAAGGTCTCAAATGAAAAACAATGACCTTTCAGTGACCAATAGTCATGGTCACAAGTTGACATATTTCTTGTAGTGTCTCTCTCTGCTCACCGCTGGTCACAGATCCAGCCGAATCCTCTCCGCCGGGGAAAGTGAGAAGGTGCAACATTCACGCGGTCGTCCTCGGCGACGGCTCTTACGCACTGCTGGCGCGGCCCGATCAGCCTGCCTTGTCGTTCTCTCCCAAGCACCGCTGGCGAGGGAGGGCCTCCGACCCCTTCTTCCTCGCTGCCGTAGTGTGGGCAGATCCGGCCTCCCGCCGCCCACCTAGCGACATCCCGGCGACCATCAGGTATAACTTCCTTTGAAACCGGCCATGCTCTACTTCCCGAGCTCCTGACGTCGTTGCATTTGTATCTTTTACTATTTCTCAGGCCCCCTCGTAGATAGGATCGATCGGCTGTTCGAAAACCACCTTATTTTTTACGTTTAAGAGGTAAAACTAGTTCATGCACTCGAATCTAGTACTACTTGGTTAAAACAAGGAAGAAAGGGGGTGGGGTGGGGCAGGATTTGTTACCTGAATCTAGGACTTGGTCGAAAGAGGAAATAATGGGGGCGAAAAGTAGCAGAGACTGGCTATCCAACTGGTCTCTAGGTCTAATAGGGAAATAAAGGGAAACGCAGTACAAACTCAATATAAACCCGATGTATTGGTTGAAAAAGGAAAGAAAGTGGGGACTGGGGGACAAGTCAACACTACAAAAAAAAGACACATCCATGACATTTTGGGTCGAACGAAAAAAAAATTTGTCATACATATGACACTTCTATGACGATAATTGTGACAAAACCCGGTATCATCATAGATGTGGTGGGCTCCTACTTCTATGACAAAAACTCATGACAGAAAATGGGCTTTTCGTCCTGGGCGGGCCGGAGACGCAGCTGCATGACATTCTTTGGGCCGTCCATGACGGAAAAAACCGTGGTAGAAGCGAGGGCGAGGAAAATTTCGAGGAGTTGCCGGTTACGGTGGGAGGTCGGGGCCGAGCGATGCGCGATTCTCTCGTACGTACGCGCGTGTGCGAGGCGTTGGCTCTAACTGAACCCAAGCGAGGTGTTGGGCTCTAACTGAACCCGAGCGATTGCACTGCAGGCTACGCGTTACTGAACCCGAGTGATCGATCGATGGCTGTTAACTGAACCCGATGGAGCGATTCCTTCGCTGCTGCTGCTAACTGAAGCCGATCGATTGGATGAATAGTGAGAATTGCGGGAGGGGGGGGGTGGATGAACAGTGAGCGGTGGCGTTGCCTCTGGATGAACACGACCCCGTGGTGTGGATGGCTGGATGAACAGTAGACGGTTGAGGGGTGGCCGTGGAGGGGTGGTTGAACAGGACCCTGTGGTGTGGAGGGCTGGATGAACAGTAGACGTTGGAGGGGTGCCCGTGGAGGGATGGTTGAACGGTAGCCGGTGGAGTAGCGCGCGGTGGAGGCTGGATGAACAGGAGCCAGTGGAGGCTGGAGGAGGTCGACGGTAGCCCGTGGAGGCTGGAGGAGATCAACGGTGGAGATGAACAGTATCCCATGGAGTCCCGTTTTGCGGTACGCCACACCCCTCCCGATGAACAGGACCCCCATTTCGACCGTAGCGCTCCAACACAAGTCCATTTCATCCGTTTTGCGGTACGCCACACCCCTCCCGATCAACAGGACCCTCGTATCGACCGTAGGAGGTCCGTTTCCTCCGTTTTGCGGTACGCCACACCCCTCCCGATCAATAGGACCCCCATTTCTACCGTAGGAGGTCCGTTTCCTCCGTTTTGCAGTACGCCACACCCCTCCCGGTCAATAGGACCCCCGTTTCGACCGTAGGAGGTCCGTTTCCTCCGTTGTGCGGTACGTAAGGCCTTGTTTCCATCGCCTGTTCCATCCAAGCCCTCCCGATGAACACGACCACGCATTCCGTTCTGACCCAGCCGGTTGGCTCCCCATGAACACGATGACGACACTATTTCTCCGTTCCGGCCCAGCCATGTATGTATGCGCGAGTAGGCGTTCGAGACCCTGCCCGTATGTACGTACGTGGCCGTATTTTCTTTCTTGCACCCTCGCCGTTGTATGTACGTGCATATGCTACGTGCGCGCCTCTACATCGACACGTGTGCGCCTCTACTACGACACGTGCGCGCCTCTACATCGACCAGTATGCACGTACACGTTCGCGACCAGAATGACAACGCTAGGTAAGCTTCGACCAGGTGGGTCCCGACTGTCAGGCACTTCCTTGCCTGCGAAGATGTAGCTGGTGGGTCCCAGCAGTCAGGGGGGCGAATCGTTTTTTTTTCGGACGCACTTCCTTGTGTGCGAAGATGTAATTGGTGGGTCCTAGCAGACAGGGGGAAACATTTTTTTCGCTAAATACGGTGGCCCGTCTGGTGGGTCCCCGCTGTCAGGTGGAGGAATAATTATTTTGCACGTAATAAGGAGGCACTTCCTTGTGCGGCCGTGGACCCAGCTGTTAGCCTCTCCACGTACACTCCACGACCGATGGAAGCCATTCCTTGACCACATTGACCATGCCGCGCCGAGAGCACCAGGGCGGTGGACGACGGTAAGGCCTAGGAAGGGGACGACACGGAGCCGGGGAAGACGCGACAGTGGATGCCCACGCATAGAGGAGTATGAGGGTTCACTCGTTCGGCTACGGTGTGAGGCTGCCGTCGCCGCAGAATAACAGGGGGTGTGGGTGCGTAGAGGGATGGCCTGGCTAGTGGTGGGAGTAGTAGGGGGCGGTGAGGCCTCCGCGGCATCACAGCCGGCCACGGGAGGCAGGAGCAGGTGGCACGACCGACGCTGCTTTGGGCGGCTGGAGCAAGAAGACCAGAGGTTGAAGAAGCACTACGGCCGTTGGATGGACATCGTACGGTCACTGGAGCTAGAATCGTTCATATATTGACTAAAGTTGACAAAGGCCTCAGTCCCAGTCAACTTAGTAGGCCCTCAAGTCAGCCTCCCACCAAGGTTGGTCCCAGCTAGCAGGGGGTATTTATTTTTTTGTGCGCAATAACGAGGCACTTCTGGTGCGCAATAACGAGGCACTTTTGCGAAATACGGTGGCCCGTCCTGTGGGTCCCTGTAGTCAGGGGAAAACATTTTTTCACGAAATACTGGTGGCCCGTCCGGTGGGTCCCTGCTGTCAGGAGGAATAATTATTTTGCGCGTAATAAGGTGGCACTTCCTTGCGGCTGCCTGGACCCAGCTGTCAGCCTCTCCACGTGTAGTACTCTTCCGATGGAAGTCGTTCGTTGACCACATTGACCATGCCGCGCCCAGAGCACCACGGCGGTGGACGACGGCGAGGCCTAGGAAGGGGACAACGGGGAGCCGGGGAAGACGCGACAGTGGAAGCCCCCGCAGAGAGGAGTAAGAGGGTTCACTGGTTCGGCTACGGTGTGAGGCTGTCGTCGCCGCAGGGCCTGGCCAGCGGTGGGAATAGTAGGGGGCGGTGAGGCCTCCGCGGTAGCACAGCCAGCCACGGGAGGCAGGAGCATGCGGCACGACCGGTGCTGCTTTGGGCGGCTGAAGCAAGAACACCAGAGGTTGAAGAAGCACTACGGCCGTTGGATGGCCATCGTACGGTCACTGGAGCTAGAATCGTTCATATTGACTAAAGTTGACAAAGGCCCCCGTTGCAGTCAACTTAGTAGGCCCACAAGTCAGCCTCCCACCATGGTGGGTCCCAGCTAGCAGGGGGAGTATTCATTTTTTTTGTGCGCAATAAGGAGGCACTTCCGGTGGGTCCGAGCTGACAGCGCGGGGAACGTTTTTTTCACGAAATACGCTAGCCCGTCCGCTGGGTCCCAATAGTTAGGGGGGAAAAGTTTTTTTCGCGAAATACGGTGGCCCGTCCGATGGGTCCCTGCTGTCAGGTGGAGGAATAATTATTTTGCGCGTAATAAGGTGGCACTTCCTTGCGGCCTCCTGGACCCAGCTGTCAGCCTCTCCACGTACAGTACTCTTCCGATGGAAGTCGGTCGTTGACCACATTGACCACACCGCGCCGAGAGCACCAGGGCGGTGGTCTGGACGACGGCAAGGCCTAGGAAGGGGATGACGCGGAGCCGGGGAAGACGCAGCAGCGGTAGCCCGCGCGAGAGGAGTACGAGGTTTCACTGGTTCGGCTGCGGTGTGAGGCTGCCGTCGCCGCAGAATAATAGGGGTGTGGGTGAGTAGAGGGATGGCCTGGCCAGCGGTGGGAGTAGTACAGGGCGGTGAGGCCTCCGCGGTATCACAGCCGGCCACGGGAGGCAGGAGCACGCGACACGACCGGCCCTGCTTTGGGCGGCTGGAGCAAGAAGACCAGAGGTTAAAGAAGCACTACGGCTGTTGGATGGACATTGTACAATCACTGCAGCTAGAATCATTTATATTGACTAAGTTGACAAAGACCTTGGTACGCGTCAACTTAGTAGGCCCACAACTCGGATTTGGCAAAGAACATATAGCCCATTTGCGATTTGTAAGAATGTACAACCCTTTTTTCAATTCTAATGGAATTTACTACAGCCCATTTACGGGTTTGTTAAAAGTACAACCCAACTTCTAGCAAGGACAATGATTAATAATTTCAAACAACCGCTCAAAACAAAATTCAAAAAAAATTCCCACATTTTGATGGGATCCGAAATATTTTTATCCGAAATTTCTAGTCAGGTTAAATATAATTTCAAAATAAAGTTGTATCACATTAAAATCCAACGAAATATTGCGCGTGCAACAAGTAATGAAATTAAAATTCCCAAATTCCAAAAATAATATATTTTTCAAACTAATTACGTGTTTGGTGCATAGTAATTGCCTAGTTATTATAATTACATCCCATTTATTATTTCTTAAAGTCCATTTTCTTGTTAAGCCTAATGCATACCTCCTAGGAAACTTTGGAGCCCAGCGGGCGGATAACAAGTTGACCCAGATATTGTGTACAACTGTCGGGCCAGTTGCATTACTGATGTTGAAAAAAGGCATGTGTAGTACAGTACAACCTAACATGGTTACTTAGCCCACATTCAGGGACGCTGGGAAGGCCCAAACAAGGCTTCTCTACAACTTTTTGAAGTCATTGAGCTCAATTAATAATTTAAGAAAAAAGTTAGATTACAGTGGAACCTAATTAAAAGCTATCACGAGCAAATAAATAATTCAACGGGTCCCACTTGTGCGTGTGTGCGCGCGCGCGCGCGCGTGTGTGTGTGTGTGTGTGTGTGTGTGTGAGAGAGAGAGAGAGAGAGAGAGAGAGATAGAGAGAGAGACCCATCGGTCGATGCTCGTAAATACATCTTTCAGCCATATGCATTGCTGATGCTCACTAAAAACTTATAAAGTTGACACAATCATATAGAACATCATAGCACACTGAACTTGCATACAAAAATTTCACGCAGGCGGCACAATCAGGATGGAAGCAGTGGATCACTACAGGAAGGGCTATGATGAAACCAACGAAGTCGTACATAACGGTTCATCGTCTTTATAAATGACAGGGAAATATCTTGAATGTTGTGCAAAGAAAACAGACAGACAACATAATAAGTTCTGCTAGCACATCAAGTTGACGTACAGCCCTTTCTAAAAAAAAGTTCAGGTACAAAATTAGAACAGGTCACAATCAAATATACTGGCATATCAGTGCTTCAGACCCATACCTCGGATTTAACTAGTACTATCTGACAAGATTCAGTTGTTACCTCAAATTAGAGCACATCCAGGCAGCCAGCCCTGCCTCTTCTCCCAAAGAAGCAATGGCCTCCGCCGCGCGATGGAGTAGGCCCTGTGCCATCCATCGTTCCGAGCAACACGGGGAAAGTCTGACATTGACTCCTGTAATGGATGTCGTCGACGGACCCTGGCACCAGCGGCGGCGGCAGGACTTCGATTGATGGATTGACCACTTCTTCGACATGCACGAACACTCGATACAGGTACAGCCCTAACGTGGTCCGCGGCGGCCTTGGTGGCGACGAATAGTACAACCCCGGTTCCTGCACCGGTATCTCAACACCAATCACCTTCGGTATGGTGGACGACTTCTTCATCCATGCCATAACCGTCAGAGCCCAGCTGTCTGGAGGAACAAACATACTTACAGCTCACCTCCAAGGTCATTGATAAGCTTATTCATGGACTCGCTATTCCAAGCACGTCGAGGCATGCCGTGGAAGGTAAGCTTTGTTAAAAACTCAAGCTCAGAGGGCACCGAGCCCCATCCTGGGTCCCACCGATCAAAGCTCACCAGCGCGCCATCGCAGAACAAATGCCAGGAAGATTCGAACACACGACTGCAGTCGAAAGTTGTTCGGAACCTGACAAAGAAATCAGCCGGTGGCGGACAGACTTCGACGAGCAAGTCACTTATTTGGATGTCGTGCGCAATGCCACTAGCTTTGACAAGGTCTTCCGACGAGACGGGAGGCCTGTCGCCGTTGATGGTTACCATCAACACTTGGCCGGCAAACTGGTCGTCAAGCACCACCATGCCACTGTTGAGCGACAGCACGTAGCGATCGAAGGCAGGACAGACCTCAGGATCTCCGGCTCGGAGATCCGCGTTGACCAGCGACATGATAGTGCGCTTGAGTACAGGGAGTACAGGAGGGGGATTTGGGGGAACTGGAGTAGGAATCGAGATTCCAGAGGTGGGGGAGGGGCGGGAGACTGGGGTTGAAAAGGTAGCATGAATTTCGAGCACGCGCCAATATGCTCTCGGCGCGCAAGCGTAGGAAAACACCGGTGGTGCCCACATGTCGGCCTAAGAGTCCTTATTCTTTCTTTTTTGGAGAGCCCGACCTTTTTTCAGGATCTTTTGAGAGCCCGGCCCGAGAGTCATAATTGACCTGTTTGGCATTGCGTTACTACTCGGCCCATATTCAACGACACCTCACTGGCCCAAACAAGTGTACATCATCGAACAGACAGTGAGCTCAAATTATATAACTTGAAAAAAGGAGATATACTCTGAACACTGGAGAATGGTGATGCCCTCATTTAGCCCACCAGTAGTTCGAGACAATAAACAGTTCGAAACAACAATATATACAACATTCAAACACTGACTAGTGGCTACTACTGACATAAACAGCAAGACATGATAGTTCATAAGAAGTCTTGCTACACCACCAAAACGTACCCATCTGTAGCGCTCAGACTCTCGTGATCCGGACGAGAATGACATTCTAAACAGAAGCAACTATTACATAGAAAGAGTGACATAGACGAGGATGACCAAATGACAAGGAATATGCATAACAAAAGAAAGAACTACCCATCCAGAACCAGCAGCAAAGACAACAAAGTCATTCGAAGAGATGATCCAACACCATCATAATTTGTGGCCCCGCTTCAGCGACCAGTGATCCGGAGACACCAGTACTCCACCCTTTCGATGCAACAACCCAATTACCTATCAACCTGAAGGCTTGAACCACATCACTGCCTGTCGTAATTGAGACATCCAAGGATCAAAATTAATCCGGATGCCTTTGTCATTCTCACCTTCTTTTGGCTGTAGGGTGTATCGTTGACAATCAGGGGAGTATCCTCCCGAACTCCTAGGGCTCCCCGTGTAGAAACAGTTTTCCATAGCCAACAGAGCCTCTCTGCCATCAAGGTCCTTGCCAACGGTGATCTCCTGGTTAATCAGATAATTGAGTCCGAGAAACAGAGAGTGTGAACCAAGGCTGTTTACCCGCCTCCAACTACAAAATCCTAAAGGCCCCAACAGGCTGGTATCCTGCTCATAGACGTAACAACCACTGTCCGGATACTCACATATTACACGGTGCTTGTATACAGTGGGGCTTTTGCAATATAACTTTTCCAGCTCATGTGTCCGAATGATCATCAGTCTTTTGCCGTCGTCTGATCGAGCGAGGAACCAGTTGTGCTTCCCTGTTTTTGGCAAAGGTGGTGTAATTACGAAGGGCAGTAACTGTAGGGACACTACATCATATCAAAAAGGACAGGCATTGTTAATGTAAGATCAGCATTGTTCAGAGTATGAGTAGGATAATGCAAGAAACAACATTGATATGTCCCTGTTGGAACTGGGGGAAAAATACAGGGAAATGTATACTTGGTTCGAAAATATAGAAGTGCCATGCATGGTTATACTCATGTTATCTCACAATCGATTCTTCACAGGAAACTACCATGTCAAGCATGTTATGTAATCATGTTCTGTCCTCACAAACAAATTCTTCAAGGTAACTAACAGACCATGCATTGTTATATACTCGTGTTATGTGGGCAAAAATTTTGTGAGGATATTATTCTAGCCATTGATTGCTGAAGGGCGAATACAGGTATGTACACATGATAAGCATTGCAGGATTTCACTACTTCCAAATATAGAGTTCTCCGTATGCACATTTACTTCCCTAATGCATGGTTAGATGAAACCAACAGTGTGGTGCATGTTTCTACATCATGAAAAAAAGGAAACTAACATGGCCATTGATACACACTCATATTTAGTAGTAGTATATAGATTACTGTAAAATATGGATAATATCCATATATTCCTAACCGTTTGATTATTCAGGGTACAAATTGGATGTAATGACATGGTCACAATCGCATGAATTAACTCATTCCAAATATAGCTGATTTACGGCGTCTCTAATATATTGCCATAGTTCTACTCAAATTCTGCTCAAACAGGGATATGCCAATCATCACAAAAAGTTCAAACAGTCTCATGGCGTCATCCTTAACATGAGATGGAAACAACTTACACGCGCCGTCCCAGCAATACGTGGTGCCATCTACTTTGTCGATCACGTAGATGATGCCATTGTGTTCAATAGCATCACAGAAGTGTGTATCAGCTTTGACGATGATCCACTGCGAGCCGAGTTGTCTCCAGCTAAAAAAGGCACCGGCGTAAAGATAGGCGAGTGCGCGGTCGAACAAGGCAATTAGCTTGAAGTCTGCGTAATTCGCATGTCGTGTGGGTACTCGGTAGATTACAATCTTCTGCAAAACAAGGTCCGTCCAACTGACGTAGTAATCTAGATGACTTGGACCGCGATGGTAAAACTCTATATAATCCAACGGAGGAAGGATAATCTCATGGGAGGTCTGGAAGTTCACGAGCACCAACTTTTTACCATCTTATCTGAAGGTAGCCATCTAGTGGGAGTTCATGCCGACCCAGTACATACCTGCCATGAAGTTTCGGGCGATGGTGATCGGATCGATGTCGAGGGAAATGATGTACGGCGACACACTATATACCTGCAAAGAAGTTTTGGCTAATGGAGATCGGATTGAAGTCGAGGGGTATCATGCACGCCTCCGTATCATGGTGAGCCAATCTCGCAAGACCAGATAGCAACAAGCAGGGTGTCTTGAAAAGTTTAGGCCTCGCTTCAAAGATGGCCGTGTGCATGTCCCTCGAGCATGCAGCCAGCCGCGGGGCGGTCAACATACATACACGAACAACAGAGTCGAGGATGTCACTGGGGAGATTGCTCCAATCGCGGCTCATATGGATGCTGTGCGGTTCATGTTCGGCCATGGTGGAGTTTGGAAGGGGGCTTGATTTACGGGGGAGAAGGATGTCGGTGCTGGAGCGGCTAGCGAGGGAAAAGTGGTACTGGGGGAGGCGAGTGAGGTGACGGTACACGGGGGCACAGTGAGATGGAGACGGAGACGGAGACGGAGACGGAGAAGGAGATGGAGATGGAGTGGTGCTATGGGAGCGGAGAGGGAGACGAGGCGAGGCGCCAATGTGCTGTACAGCGGCGGTGACATACTGCACAGTGCACAGGGTGAGGCTGACTTTGGTAACCCGAACATGCCGCCTCGCCTAGACTAGTGTCAGGCGCAGGGTGTTGTCACTTCACTATGAGGACCGGATGAATAGTATTTCGACCATCAAGTGTACCACAGTTGTACTACTACGACTACTACTACTACTAGTAGGAACATGAGTACTCTAATATTGTATAGCGGAAATAGGTCTCCCGTGCTAGTATGCCTGTTCACTTCATCGTTCAGGTATCATCCATATTGCAAGCATAACCAAATTCTCGTGCATGCCCAATCAACGCCCTACCGCGATGCATGCAATGATCGTTCTGGTGCATCAAGGACGACATGCAGATCGTTCCACACTTGAGAAGAGGAAAATGGAAAGGTAGAACGCGGCAGCAGAGGAAGAGAACGCTGGCTAACGAGGCTGGGAGGGCACCGAGCAGGAAGTTTAACTCCACGCCTAAAGGTTTTGGGAAAACCTGATTTTCATAATGTGACTTATACTCACCTAAACGGAGGGAGTATTCCTTAACTAGAGAATGTTGTGTCTCCCACTCACGCGCTCAAAAAAAAGCTACGACACATTTTTTTATCTGTTTGCATAGGTCCCACCTATCAAGAAGGATGGGCACGTACACGAACAGGTACGACTCCTCAGTCAACCCACATAGTCTTTTCGTTTAGTCTACCTAGCCGTCTAATCAACTGCCTGCATGCCACTTCTCCCATTTACTTCTCCATCGGGAACCGATTCACCTCGGCTTCTTCACCTCCCCTTCGTCTTCATTTGCATCCAAACCCCACTGCGTTCACATTGTTTTAACCTCTTTAAATAATCATCTACTACTTCAGTTAGACTAGTCATCTAATCCTAATTCTCCAAACCGTAGCCCTCCTTTCCAGCGGTTCCAAATGGCGAAAGAGATCGAGATGCAGGTTTTTAGTGTCCAACATGTCCTCGTCACAGGCTCGATGCGCATAGTTTCCACCGTCACCATCCACCCAAGGGTTGTTCGGTAGTGGATCAACAATGTATCCAACTCCCTCAAAAAGGTAGAGACGAGGGTCATCGGTCTCGACGCAGAGTACACGGAGCGTGCCCCTGTGAAGATCCAGCATGCCGCCGGCCTTCAGCTGTGCCTCGAAGATGATGTTTTGGTGTACCACATCATACACTCTCCCTCCATACCAGGTGAGCTTCACGATTTCTTGTCTCGGGAGAACGTATACTTCTGTGGGGCAGCCATCGAAGGGGACAAACAGAAGCTGGAGCCATACAACCTTGATTTGAAAAGCATCGCTGACCTACAAACCAGAATCAAAATTCCTATAGAAGATTGTGCTAAACAGACACCATCCCTATTCGACGTAGCAAATTTTGTGCTTGGTACATATCTTCAGAAGGGTGACGAGACGGTGGCATTAAGGTCGTCTGGATGGGAGAATTATCCCTTGACGTACGAGCGGATAAAATATGCTGCCCTCGATGCCCGTGTGAGTTTCAAGATAGCTGCATGGTCCAAAGAGCTTGTTGCGAAGCCGTCTCCCACAGATAATGAGAAGAAGCAGAAGAAGAAGAAGAACAAGAAGAAGAAGAAGAAGAAGAAGCAGAAGAACAAGTAGAAGAAGAAGAAGCAGTAGCAGAAGAAGAAGCAGTAGCAGAAGAAGAAGAAGAAGAAGAAGAAGAAGAAGAAGAAGAAGCAGAAGCAGAAGAAGCAGCAGAAGA